>NC_080748.1:83620570-83944334 GCF_020826845.1 Diceros bicornis minor | reverse complement strand
AATGAAACCCAGAGCCCTCCAGGCTGGCCCAGGAAAGGACGTCTCCAGGCGAGAGGTGCAGCAGGAGCCCAGGATGGGCCACCTTCCAGGAGGAGCACGGCTTCTCACTTTAACACTCTTGTGCCCGCAGCCATGTTTCTCGTTTTCCACATCACTCTACAGCACAGCTAAAAAGATCTTGGACTATCTGAACAGACATAACCTGAGGTGAATAAAGGACTCCCTAGAGAACATTCCCGGGAGATTTCCATTAAAAATAATCAGTGTCGCAAACACTATGTAATATCCCTATGTCGTCAGTTCTAAGCACAAGTTGAAGTTTTACATTTTAACATCTCTGAAGCTCATATTCACGTGTGAGGCCCTGATGACCAGGCAGCCATTCCCTAGTCATGTGTGACATTAGCTATTATTCTGATGGCATGATGGTGGAGTGAAAACCCCTTAGTAGTTCAATCAACAAAACTTTATCAATGGATAAAAGATCTCATTTAATAATGATAAAGAGATCAATTCAAGAGCACATAGCAATCTCAAAGGTTTATGCACCCAATAGAGCTTATAAATACATGGAACAAGAACTGATAAAGATGCAAGGAGAAATAGAAAAATCCATAGTCAGATATTTTAACACTTATCTCTCAATAACTGACAGAAAACAAGAAAAAATAGGTGAGGACATAGAAGGTTTGAACAACACTACCAACCTGACCTAATTGACATTTATGGACCAATCAGAATACATAGTGTTTTCAAATGCACACAGCACGTTTACCCAGATAGACTATATTTTTGTTCATAATATAAGAGAAATGAAAGCATATTTTCATGCAAAGACATGTACAAAAATGTTTATAGCAGGTTACTTTGTAATATCCAAAGTGTGGAAACAACCCAAAACCCCATCAGAGGTGAATGGATAAATGAACTGGCCTATCCACACAATGGACCCCTACTCAGCAACAGATAAATGAATGTGGATGAATCTCCCCATAACAACTATGCTGCAAGAAAGAAGTCAGATAAGAAAAGACCTTGTATGATTCCACTTAAATAAAATTCTGGCAAATGAAAACTGAGCTATAGAGATGGAAACCAGATCAGCATCTTCCTGGGGAGAAAGATGGGGGTTGAAGGGAATGAGGCCAGGGAGGTGTTACTAAGGGGCATGAGGAAGCATTTGGAGGTGGTGGACAAGTTCGTTTTCTTGACCACAGTGATGGTTTCACAGATATACACATACATGTCAAAACTTACCAAACTGTACACTTGTAAGATATGCAGTTTATTATATGTCAATTATGTCTCAATAAAGATATTAAAAATCTCAATAAGTAGAAATTAGGAATCTGAAATGAAAAGAAAGTCTTATCTCACGGTTTAATTGGCAGTGTTTTTCTTCCTTTCCTGATGGCATGTGAACCAATGGTGCATCTTATAGTAAGGGGCATCTGAGACTCAGTACACTACAGGGATACGTAATTTCCCCTTGTCGATACATTGTAACCGGGGTCTGAGAAGACAAGAGACTTTACAACCTACGTGACCATGGAATGGATTTTTCAAGTAACAGGCAGAAACTGTTGGCTGGAGGGATAACTACAGATCAACAGAGAAACGAGAATCTAGATTACAAAAGAGAAGTTTCTTTTCAAGCCACGTAGGTGTTATCTTAACTTCTGCCTGTTTGTCTTTCTTGAGGGCAGCTAACTCTCTGAATGCAATACCAAGCCCTTGACTTGTCCAATATTATCCAAGACTTTCACTACTGCATCAGAGGGGTTATTTGATTCTATTAGGTTCTGGAACTTGGAGAGATTTTGCAGCCGGAAGTTTGGGTTAGGAGCCATGAGATTAGAGAGGCGGTTAAAAATCCACCAACTCAGGGAGGGAGGGATTAGAAGAGAGACAAGGTCAGACCTCCAAGGAGGACAAACATGAAATTTCTACAAAAGGAGCCTTCTAGGTCTTTTCATTAGACACAAGACTCTGATGGAAGAGAGTGAAGAAAAGACAATGAATAGAAACAGAACGGGTGGGACATGGCCTTGCCTTGTTGGACCCTCCCTACGCGCCAAGGGATCCATGGCCCACACTGCACTTGTGTGAACGTAGATGGTTTCTGATTACCAGGAATGACTATGTTACCTGTCTGATGTGTCATATTAATAACTGATAATAAAGGATCGCTACATAATTTTGCTGTTTATTATAATAACACTTCAACTTCTAAGAAATGCATATCTTTCCTCTCTCTAAGAGTTAAGGCATCTTGCAAACAAAACAAAAAAACACAAACACAAACACCAAATGCAAATTTCAATGCAAAGGAAAGCAGGATAAAGCAGCTAAGTGCATAAATTAAACACCAAACTTTAAGCTTTGTGGCAGCCATGAGGAAGCAGGAAGCACCGCACACCCTCTACCGAGTAAGACATGGAAGCACGCGGCAAGTTCCAAGAAGAGCAGATCGCTTTCCTCATCTCCTACCCCCGGACCTGGAGACTTAGATGCTACATTGGACAATCTTATCACAACAATTTCGCAAACAGATGCATAAATAGTATTTATTTGCATATTGCTTGAAGCAACTTCTAATAAAAATCAGACATAATATTAAGGTATAATTTCATTAAAACATTAATTTTATCTGGTCATTAATTGGGTCCATAGGTGGAACTTAGAATATCTTGATTAGAGCATCCTTTAGATTGTCTTCCTTAGTACTATTTTACTGACAGCAGGCTTTGGATGGCAGCTGGATGGTAGGAGATGACAGTTATGGTCCTAGCGTGGAACACAGATCACTTTAATTGCGGATTGCAGACAGACTCCTAACCCTTGGCGGCCAGATAAGCAGAGGTGCAGTTAATTCTTCCCAGAGGAAGTTAGGGAACCCACAGGAAGGCTACCTCATGAGGCCCAGAGGTGGGCTGTAGGGGCAACTGAGTGCAAGGCATATTTTTTCCCAGAAAGCAGTTTGGGGTCTGCTCCAGAACATGAACCCAGGCTCCGTGGAGGACTCGGAGATCTCTCCCACAGAGCAGTGCTCCTCTCCACGTTGACCATCCACTGCCCCCCGTCACTACTACCTGGAGTCCCTATGAGGAATGCAGACTCCTGGACCCCCCTCTACACCTGCTGAATAGGAATATTAACAGCAGGGTGCCTGAAAGACTCAGGGGTCTGTGGTTTAACATGTTCCCCAGCTGTTCCTAGACACGTGGAATTTGATCACTATGGCCAGAAAGATTATAGCTCAAAAAAAATCTCAGAGCTGGTGTGGCTGTTTAGGCAAGGGAGGAAGCACCCGTCTTCCTTCCATCCCGTGTTTCTATTCCTTTTCTTTCTTCCTTACCTTCTTTTCTTTCTTTCTCTCTTCCTTCCTCATGCATTTATTGAGCAACTACTGTATTCAAGACCTTGCATAAAGTGCTCAGGCTGCAAGGGTGGATGAAGAACCATCTCAGCTCCCTAATCAAGCGAAGTCCAATATGGCTGACAGGAAGAATTATCTACAAAAGAGACCCCATGAATGGACTGAAATAACCTGGTCTGTGGAGTTTTTTGATGCTTATCATTTAGATTTTGGAGACTATCCACCACAGATATCTTTGCTTTGATGTGACGAGTTTCAGCTCATCTTTTTGAAAATAGAGAGAAACTAGAACCATTGCCTCTTTTAATCATTCCCGGTCCATGACAATAAAACTCTGAGCTGTTTCTGTGTCAAGTTCCAGTTTAAAGACCCTAATGTAATCTAGGCTGTATCAAAAAATACAAAATTCAAGCACCTCTCGTCCAAACTATGTTATAGAACCGGTGTGTGGGAGAGATGAACCTCAGTAAATGAGTCTCTGTGAAACTCTACCTGTTGGTATAGAAAGAGGAGGAGGGAGTTACATAACTTAAGCCCCAGGACATGGTGGGTATCACAAGAATTTAATTTTGAGTTCTTATAACGTACAATTCAGAGACTGCAGAGATTCTCTCAATAGCAGACATTTCTTGCACACCTGTTGTTCTCCAGGCACAATACAAACCTCTGGGAATTCAGAGATGAAGGGCATTTAGTCTCTTCCTTACCATGCTGAGGACCTAGAAATGGAGGCAGATAAGCGCACACTAATAGATATGTACGTGGCTCCTCTGAAATCTCTGTTGGTTATGGTTATTTTCTATTCTCTATTTCTACTTGAGCTTATTTTTCCTTCCGTTCTCTGCCCTCACCTCTCACCCCTCCAGAGTAAGGGTGTCAGTGCAGAGGCCTCAGCTGCTTTTGGAGCCCCGGGAGGCACTTGGCTTGTGCCGGGCAGTCATGACTAGGGTGCTGGCTTCTAAAAGGACAGCCTCACTTTCTGGCTGTATTCTGGTATTTCTCTTTTGGATTGCAAAGAAAGTATTGAGGTTTCAGAAGCAAAGCCTCAAATTGTTAACCAAATATTTAAAAGTTGTCGATCCTCGAAATCAGACAGTACATGTTGCAGTAGGCGTCCAGGCTGAGCCCCGGCCTGCTCAAGATGCTATCTCTCCATAGGAGAAAAACACCTGGGCGTTAGGTCCAGAGAGGAAAGCGCTCCTTCCTTGGCAGGTTTGATGCCTCTTCCTCTCCACTTATACCCACCTCCAACAGACATCCCCAACCTATCACGTAATGTCGAGATGCCTGTCTGCCTGCATCAGGGCAGCACCCTTGTTCTCTCTTCATTTTTCTATCTTCATTCATCCTTTCATTCATCTACTTAATAAATATTTTGAAGGCCTTCCAGGTGCCAGGCCCATGCAGTATTCAGCTGGCACGTGATGGTATGGCCGTCCAGTTGTCAAATAGCCCCTGCCTTAGTATGCTGGGTGCCCAGCTCCTGCTGGATAGTGTGGTCCCAGTGCAGCTGAGAACCCTGAAGATCTCATCATGTAACATGGTGCACATCCCCAGGAATCCCTTCTCCACAGCCACCACTGCATCCTTGACATAAAAGGTAACTAAATGCACAAAGACTGGGGTCGTGCTGCTGCCAGCATTGAAGATAGACACTGCTTCTCACTGCAGAGAGGATTGGGGGCAGAGAGATGGAGGTAAAAGAAAAGACAAATTAATTAGCTTGTCAAATCCTTCTTCTCAGATAGCGCAAATACAATAGACTCTCGCATAATGAAGTATCATTTCCCAGTAATGTGGAGATTCCATTACTTTGCTTCTCGTCATGTACCAATTTTTGTTCCGAAGGAACTTGTGAATTAGCACAGATTTCACAACAGTTGTATAAGATGATCGAGGAACACTTTGCAACATTAAATAAGTCAAATTACTCTTAACTTTTTATGTATGTAGGTCTAGATGTCACAAGGTTGAAGCAGGCTACCAATTTTTTACATGGGAACTCAATGGATATTGAATGCAAAACTGTGAATTATTTTTAGTAAAAGTAGTTAATGAGGGTTTTTATCAAAATTTCAAAAGCACATTTCAGCTTTTTTTTGGTCCCCCCCCCTTTTTTTTTGTGAGGAAGATCCGCCCTGAGCTAACATCTGCCAATCTTTCTCTTTTTGCTGAGGAAGACTGGCCCTGGGCTAACATCTGTGCCCATCTTCCTCCACTTTATATGGGACTCCGCCACAGCATGGCTTGACAAGTGGTGCGTCAGGTGCGTGCCCGGGATCCGAACCAGTGGACCCAGGGCCGCCACAGCGAAGCACCCGCACTTAACCGCTTGCGCCAGTGGGCCGGCCCCCATTTCAGCTTATTTGAATATTTTGATGCAAAATTTTGTTATTCCTTAATGTATGGTTTGTACTTTGCAAGGCCGCCACGAGGAAGATTCTTTTGCAAATATTCCTCAAATGAACTTCTAAGGAGACTGTTCTGACCACAAACAGCATACTTCTATTTTTGGTTTTATTTAAAAATTTCCTGCATTGAAAAATTTGAAAGGGCTAAAGAAATACTTTGTAGATCCACTTGCTGATTTAAGTGAAAGTGTTATATAAATAATAGTCATTTATATGATAAAATTAAAATGTTTTTATACTTTCTGCAATAATAGTGATTCGTCCCACACAACCACATTACAGTGTCGAACGTGGTGTGTAGAATTCATGGTTTATTTTCAAATCTATGAATTGCTTTAAGAATTTTACCTATAATTTCAGTTTCTATTGCTTCAGCAGTGTGATGTCTTTTCAAAATGAAATAATGAAAACTGTCTACAAAAATCTAAAAACTACAATGACCCAAGAAAGAGTGCTTAATGTGCTATTACTGTCAGTAGAACACAAATTATATGAAAAAATTCTGCATTATGGCACCGTAATTAGGGAATTTTCTGAAATAAAGGCAAGAAAAATTGTATGAAATAAATATATAATAATTTATTAATATTGTATACAACTATTTTGTTACTCATCCAAATATCTCCAGTCTATCCACAGAATATCTAGACCTATGCACATTTAATTTATTTTGTAATTATAAAGATATATTTGTCAAAGTAGAGGGTATATTGCATTTTATTTAGTAGTTTGTTAGTGGCTTAGTCCATTTCAGTTGCTGTAACAAAATACCACAGACAGGTGGCTTAGAAATAGCAGAAATTTGTTGCTCACCTTTCTGGAGGCTAGAAATTGAGATCAGGGTACCAGCATGGTTGGGTGAGGGATCTCTTCGGGTCGCAGACTTCTTGCTGTGCCCTCATGTGGTGGAAGGGGAGAGAGAGCTCTGGAAGCCTCTTTTACAAGAGCACTAATCCTATTCATGAGGGCTCTGTCCTCATGACCTAAGTACCTCCCATAGACCCCACCTTCTAATACTATCACATTGGGCATTAGGATTCCAACAGGTGGATTTTGGGGGAACCGTCTGGTGATAGGCATGAGCATGGATGAATGAATGCTTAGCTTTCCACCAGAACTGATGTTGGTGTCCATGCTTTAATTTGTCTTGATGGAATTATCGGGGAAGATGTTTGAAGAATCCATTGTCTGTTGCACTGTTCAATGAAGGATTTAATTCTGTTGTTGAAGGAACTACGAGGCCTCCCACAATTTTTCCTGTAGCTTCTTGGTTCAGTGGTCAGGTAAGTTTACAGGTGTTTGAGGACATAGGAAAATCAGGGTAGCATGAATCTAGACAACTATAACCCACACAGAAATGGTGCCACAATACTGAGCATCCCATTTCACTTCTCCATTTTTGTAGAGAGAAACCAGGTTGTCAAAGGCAGAGCATGCTCAGTAATCAGGCCTCAGAAACTTGACTTTGGAAAACACAGTGTAGGGAGAAATAAATTTCCCCCAACTTTCAGAGAGGCACTCTCTTGAGACATCAGTCCTGTCATGGAGCACAGTACCTGCGCATAGCAGGTGCTCCCTGAACAGGCAGAGGAACGGGTGAAATGCGCTTGCACATGTGCATGGCCTCACAGAATAACTAGAATAACTGAATCCGTAAAAGAGCTAATTTCAAGCCCGATGTTAAAGGTGAAGGGAGAGACTCTGTGCCCAGGGCAATTCGGTATCGCTCAAAGAAACTATGTGACAAGTGTTTTATTTGGACCAGTGTGGAAGGATCCAATCCTTTGTCCCCAATAGTCACTGCCACTGGGAGACCACTAAACTGCTAACATAGGGGAGGAAGTAGGTGATGTGTCAAAAAAAAAAAGAGATTCTTCCCTTTTTCTGCATCTTCTTAGAGTTTTTAGTTGACATCAACACATAAGTGGTCACTTTTAAATACTGTTTTGATTCCATCAGTAGCATCTTCCAGAATTCAAAGGCAAAAAAGAGAGGAATTCCCAGTTTCCAATTTGATCCTCATCAGTTTAAAGCAGTGAATTTTCTCTTCGCCTAGATTTTCCAATGACCAAGATGTTTTTGGGTCTGAGGAATGCTCTTTAGAAAGTTTCCCTTCATAATTTTCGGATCACAATGATTCCACTTAGCACACTGGCTTGGAGGTTGCATAGTGATTTACAAATGAGCTTTGATAACCTACAAAGCAGCAGTGGACTGGGAACAAGGAGTTTATTTTTTAAAAACATCAAAATGGGCACGGCTATATGACCAGCACTCATTAATGTTAAGTAAAGGGTAACTCGTTAAACTTTAAAATGCCGAAGATCAATTGAGCATCTTGGGACTGTCAACATAATCATAACCCAGCATCTTGAAAGTAAAAGTCAACACTAGTACTGCTTGAGGTTCCCTGAATCAGCATCTCTTCTGGCTGTACTGTGTGCACACAGGGCACTTCACTGCCCTGAAATCTGTTTTCCTTCAACTGGTGCCTTGCCCTTTGTATTCATTGCCTCCTTAGAAAGTTCCAGAACAATTTTGACAAATCCCACTGCTTAAAGACGAGTTATAGTATGGCATTTCCATATTATATGAAACAAGTACCAGAATAGGAAATTAGTGACTAAAATGACTGGAAACCCAGGAAGTCTCATGTAAGAACCAGCGACCAGATTCTGGCTGCTTTTGTGAACTCAAAACAGTCTTGCATCTCATTTCACATGTGCCTCATTTGCTGCTGAATCTTTCCTAGTTCTTCAAAACAAAACTGTTACACCAGCTCTAAAGCCAGGATGAACATTTACTAATGACTCTATATCCCAAAAAGTAGATTTAAAATTTTAATCTTGTCTGACTTCCACATGTAACCTAAGCCCAATAAGGGTCTCTATTAAAAAAAGAAATAATCTGAAGCACGGTGCAGCTTTGGCATGGGCAGAGAAAGCGCTGATTTCCTATGCAATTATGAGCTCCTATTCCCCCCTCTTTTGGAGAATTAACATATTATGTAAATTATTGTACAAATATGGTGCAGATATCATTAATAAAACATGAGAGCGGGATCTGTGTTCCCAATTAGCATTTTCATTGTATTTCCAGTCCGGTCTGGCTTACAGCTTTCCCTACCATGTGAAAAACTGTGTTGCTGTCATCAGAAACCTCTATTTGATCATTACAGCATGAAAAGGGTCTGTGCTGAGGAGCTGCTTGGGGAGGTTGGATGGAGGATGAGGGAGGGGACGGAGGGAGGAAAGTCCGGGTCGAGTCAGCATCACCCTGGCCTATCCTGGTCCCTACACTCTTTGCAAAGCTGCGCACCCGCTCCACATGTTTTCTGGGTGATGATATTATGGGCTTGTTTATGGACACTCCCTGAACAGAAGGTCAAATTTAGATATGGGAGCGTTTACTCTCTCCTGATAGGTTGAAATATCGTTTGGTGGCTGGATTCTGAATTGTCAGCGCAGCGTGGTTTGACCTGCAGCGATTTGTTCTCTGGTGTTTGTTTTTGAACAGGAGATGCAAGTTTTCTGTTTCAGGGGCGGGGTTTCTGGCAGGCCACCGCAGAACAAGCGTTCGTTTCTACTCTTGTTGACATCTAAAACCAAAGATGCTTACTTCAAAGCAACCAGCATCTCCCGGTCCATACGCACATACTACTTCAAAGGAAAAGAAGTTGTTTTTTTTTTTCAAATACCAGTAGTGTAGTAATTGTCATTCATCTTAAAAAGCCATCCCAGAGATGAAGCAATGCTGATAAACTGCACAGAAACCATTGGAGGAAAATTACTCTGGAAGTTAAGTCCCAAGTATGCATTCTAAAATTAATTTCTCAGCCTCCTGGAAACAATACTGCTAATAATTAAAAAGTGTGTGTTATCAAGGGACCAAATAAGGGAGGAATTTACATCTCTCAGCTCAGATCAACTCAGATGAAATTGTGTAGATTATTCAGTAAGAAAGGGACCTCGCTGTTGCCTCAATTATCCAGATCAGGGAGGGAATGTGGCGGCGACTGTGGTCTGGGGTGAATGAACGAAAGCCAGGGGTCTGATAACCCAGCCCCACTGCCATGTTGACCGCACTCAAGGACTGTCAACTCGCCCTTTCTCTCTGAGTTGGGTGGGCTTAGCTATGGACAAAACGCCTATCTCCTTTCATGTCCCGGAATGCCCATTTTTGTTGTCAATCATAAGTAACCCTTCTTGACGCTGTCAGCAGCTCACAGGTGAGGCTGCAAGCACGAAAATCTCAATTGCCCAACAGGTAAGTTTCAAGCAAAGAACATATCTGACGGACACCTGCCGACAGCACCCGTTCATCATGTCTTACCACATGCTGAGAGGAGCCAGCGGCCCTGGAGCCTCTCACCCCTGGACCCTCTCCGAGACTCAGCCGCATTTAGTTTTCAAATATTTAACTGTAACCTGTTTAATATTTAGTAAGGCTAAAGGAATAAAAGATGAATTATTGAAGAGATTAATGTTTTTAAAGCCAAAAAAGAAGCCACAGCCATGCAGCTTTGTATCAAAAACTCATTTCACAGGCATTAATTTTTTAATAAAATACATGATGATTGTGCCATGAAGTACAGTGTTTCTAATAAGCTCCAATGATCATTGGGAAGGACGGTCTTGTTTCCTTGGGTTAAATGCAATCTGAGTTGAATTCTTTCTCACGCAATTCCAGAAACTGTTGAAAAAAAATCGGAAGGGATAGACCCCTAATTTTTCTCCTAGTTTGTAACCTGAGTGAACATGTGAAACCCTATGACATTGGAAACCTCCCTCGTGAAGGGGAGGACATGCCTTTCAGACCATAACTCAGCAGACAAAGGGATCACCATTAGGAATTGTGTTTTCTGGGGGCAAAAGGAGAGGGAGGGGAGCCAGGGGGGTCAATTCAAGCAGAATCAATAGGTGGGGCTTTGTTAACAGAGAAATCTAGTGCGGGGAGCCAGCACAGACTGCGGAGTGGGGGAAGGGTGGGCATCTGGGAGGGGAAAGGATGGTGGCTAATTTCTCCCCCCTACTTTTTTTTGTCATAGATGTAATTTGCAATATCATCTTGTATTTCTCTTCTGTATCTGCAGTTGAGAAAAGACATGATCCTTACATCTATTATTGTAACTCACAGAAACTCCTTAATAATCCTCCCAACGGAGCAGGTATTTTCAATGGTATATGGAAGTAATAATTTTAGAGAACACTCCATTGCATATTGTCTTAAAATGAATATTGTAGATAGAGGCATAAAAAGAATGTAGGTGAACCAACTGTGGTTTGGAGAACATTGACAGGATTGAAACTAGAAAACACTGTCACTGAGAGAAATTTTGGTGGTTATAAAATCAAATTGGAAAAGAGAGAGAGAGAAACTTGGACCCAGAAAAGAGGTTAAATTGTTTTAATTGGAAAAGGAGAAAAGAGTCAGTCCTCGTGGCACACACTGTAAAGTTTCCTCTTTGTATAGTGACAGTGTGTGGGGATTTATGCCTGCCCCACTGCAGGGAGGCATTTGTCAATGCATGTTTATAGTCCTCCTGAAGCTCAGAAGCAAAGCCGGGTGACCTGTGAGGGTCTTGTTCAGGAAGGGACTGAATCTTGGGCCCCTGGGCTGAGAGGCTCCAGTTATCACAGACGAGAGACCCTTTGGGCTCCTGGGGGAGCCAAAGCCTGCGCTGCTCTTAAGGACCTTTTAGAAGCGCTAAGAGCCATGTGTATGTTATTCCAAAGACAGCTGGGTGGTAGACATTGCATTGGTGAGAGAGAGAGAAGAAGGATAGGATAGCTCTGAAATAAATGGGAAGAGACTTTCAAGAGATTCTATTTCAACAAGCTGGATGCACTCCTTTTGTGTTTATTCTTTTGAAGGAATGGAAATTAGCTCCCAAGGTGAAGGGCAGTCGTAGTTGAAGACAGAAACACATGCTCCTGTACTTAGCATTTCACTGAGAAAATGCAAGACAGAGAAAACTCTTTTTTAGAAACATCAATACTTTCTATTTATAGAGCTTTCAAAAATGATTTGAAGTCCAAAGCAATAATAGCTAATGCTTTAAAACTCTACACATGCAAAATAAACTTACAAAGATCTTTAAAAACATAAGGTCAAAGGTCCAGAAATGTCCATCTGAGTCTACCATCTCAATTTTGTTTTGTACACGTGGAGGTAGGTATTTAAAATGACCCAGAAAGCACTTTTTATGGCAACTCTTACAATCTGATCTAACCTAACCTATGTGTTTGCTTGAGATCGATTTCTAGAGATTTGTCTGAGAACTTTTTGTTGGTTGTGTATTTTATTTTTCCTGTGGTATGACATATATTCTAGAGAAAGAAAAATAAGGGTTACAGTTATGAGCAATTGCTCATTGCAAATGTTTGTGACTAGTTTTAGATTTGCATAAAGCTTTTCAAGCAATACCATTTTACTTGAAGATTATCAAGCCTTTCAATCAAATAAAAACTTTCTCCATTTTGGGGGGCATGGGTGGAAAGATTGGGGAGATTTTTTTGTACAAGCCCTTGTTACAACACACACACATACATCCTTGTTTTTATAAAATAGTTTATTTTTAAAAATCTTTGGGCAGCCTTAAGGTGCATGATGGGGTTTCTCTTACCTGGATGTGCCCAATGTGAATTTGCTTCATACACATGGGGACTCAAGAACCCATCTTCCTCAGGCAGAGACCTGAGTGTCTCATGACACAGAGACCACACCAAGTGTTTCCCATTCCTCAGGCTCTCCACCTAAATCCCGATAACTCTCAACAGATGGCCTCCTCTCCAAATTTACTGAGATAAACATTCTAGGTTATTTGCTATTCTCTACTCTCCTCCGTTGATTTCTGTCTTTCTTATTTGTACCCTCTTCACGCGTCCTTTCCTGTCCAGGCAGGAACACGTCTCTCCCCAAGAGCGGCTATCTCTGGGGGCCGGCCCCGTGGCGCAAGCGGTTAAGTGCGCGCGCTCCGCTGCGGCGGCCTGGGGTTCGCCGGCTCGGATCCCGGCCGCACACCGACGCACTGTTTGTCAGGTCGTGCTGTGGCAGCGTCCCAAAAAAGTAGAGGAAGATGGGCATAGATGTGAGCCCAGGGCCTGTCTTCCTCAGTAAAGGAAGAGGAGGATTGGCAGATGTTAGCACAGGGCTGATCTTCCTCACACACACACACAAAAAAAGAGTGGTCATCTCTGTCCTATTTTCCACGTTGACCCTAACCTTCTCTACAAGGCCTACTGTGTGCAAATGCATGCCCGCATTTCACCACCACCTCTCAGTCCTTAAACGTGTGCAATTCGACTTCTCGCCCCACAGCTTAAGTCTTAAAACCGCTTGTGGAAATCATTGATATACTTAAAATCCTCTGACACAGTTTCTCCTCTTTCTTCCTTGGCTTCCTCTCTCCTTCCTTCTGGCCCTCGGTTTCACATCCTGTACTCATTGCTGTCCAACTCCCACCCCCATCACTGCACTGAACCTTCTCAAGGACGCAGATCCAACAGGCTCTTCCCGTGATGCAGGAGTGGGTGAGCGGGCGTCGCCTGACCCCAGGTGAAAGACTTCCCCAGCGCTGAGCCACCTCCTCCCTCTGCCTGCACGACCTCAGATGCGCCTTTCCCACTGTCTCTGGGATAACCTTCTCCATGTGTTTTGCTTAGTCTTCTCTTCCTACCTCAACAATAACTACGAGTGCTCGCAAAGGTTCCCCCTTCATTCCTCAGCCCATCTATTTAAAATCACAGACGGGCACCTACAGGGCACCTGTGCTCCGTCTGGGAGGTGTTAATACCACACGAACTGTGCAATCCTGCCTCAGTGCAACACGTGGATAAGAAAATGGTCCCTCAGGCTGCAGCGAGATGAAAGTGCTATAATAAGGGGCATAGAGAGCGCTATGGGAGCACTAATTGGTGCAGGCAGAAAGGGGAAAGAAGTGGGGATTTCTTGTCTCTTTCAAAGGGACAAAAAAGAGCTCCATCTTCTGAGACATACAGGCAGCTCTGCGTGGCTGCATGGGGAGTAGAAGGTCAAGGGTGGAGTGTACAAGGCAGGAGACAGGGTGCAGACAGGATGGGGATGCATTTTACAAAACTTTTAAGGAGTTGGTACTTTAACCTGGGTCCCTGAAAAGTTTTTAAGCAAAGGAGTAAAATAATATTTGCATTTTAGAACTTGGACTCTGTCGGCTGTGTAGAAAACAGACTAGAGGGTCCAAATGAGAAAGCTGGCAAGCCAGTTAAGAGGTCATTTGAAAACTTGCAATGAAGCAGGCAGGAGAGGAGGGTTGTCAGAATTAGCATCATGGGGCCAGGAGGCCCTCTAAGAATTTTTAACTCACTACTAGCTTAGTAATGCTTGCAAAATTGGGCAGTCTTTACTGACAGCTTTGGTAGAAAAATCCTAGGATGGGTTCCAATCTGCCCACATTTGGTCCTGCTGCAGGGGCACGGGTCACTTTGATTGAACAGCCTGCAGTGTGGCTGAGCAGGGCTGGGGAGCGACGTCAGTTGTATCTCTATCACATGAGAAGTGCTTCCTTAAGAAGAGTTCTTCTGTTACCAGAAGAAGGAGAAGTAATGCTGGGAAATCTAAAGCAAAATATGTCTATGACATATTTTTTTCAATTAAAAGCACTCCTTCTGAGTTTCTGGTTGGCTGCATGAGGAAGTAAATATAAATAAAAAAATCTGTCAAAAACAATGAATTTACAATCTGCTTAGTGAGAACTTAAAAACAATTTTTCCACAGAACTTTGGATACAGATATAAATAATTAAATGTATCCACATCACACCGCACAGTTCAGTGATTGTGTGCACAGCTGCATCTGTGAATTGAAAAAGTCAGATGCCATCCTTGCTCAGAGCAGAACTTTTCTGAGAGCTTTCTAGAAACAAATGCTCCTTTTTCCCCAGCACTCTTCCATCTCTAGAAGAGAGTGTTATCATCATTAGTACCCATCAATACTTGCATGTTTTGTACTCTGCTTTGTGAATTCCCAAACTTGTTCATGTGGTAGCAACAGAGAGAGGAAGTGGGAGCAAGAGAAGAAATTTTCGATGACAAAAGTTGTCTGAAAGTGCGAGCTTATATAATATGGTGGTAGGAGTGGGAAGTTTTACCTTCATTCCATCAATAATATTTGAGCCCCTAGTCTATTCTGGTGCTTTCTGTGGCTACAGATACAGAAACTAGTGAAAGCTCATCTACTATTGTGAGATTCACATCTAGGGAGATAAATCTGCACATTCTCAATTCTAGTACAATATATCAAGTGCTTTGAAAGAAGACCAAGAGAAAAAAGTCTATGAAAAATGTCTGTAAATCCCAATCCAGGAATCTGTTTATTATAAATATCATTTGTGTTGTGGGAGAAAAATAATAGAAGTCATACAAAATAAAAATTTATGAGAATATCCATGTTACATCATGTACAAATTATTTTAGATTAAACCACCTCATTTGGTTGGTGCGTGTGTGAGAAGGACAGCTTGGGTGGCCACCATTAGTTCATTCACCTACTTCCCTTATTTCTGACATTGAGGTAGATGCTGGGGTTATGGAAGTGCACCGATCATGATTCCTATCATCAGAGAGCTCCCAGCCTATTGAGAGAGAGAGAGAGAGCGAGAGAGAGGGACCCACTAACTAAAACCCAATGTGACGTGTATTACGGAAGTCGTAATACAATGTGATGTGTATGATAACAGACCAATGCAGAAATGTCCTGGTCCTTGAGGAGGAGAGCACCTGCCTTTGCTTACACCACAGAGAAGATCGTTTAGTGAAATTTGACCTTGAAGAATGAGTGAGGGTTTATGAAACATGCTGCCCCTCCTTGACCAGGGGAACACAGGCCTAACACCAGAAAACGCCAGAACCTACATTTGAGGGAGACTCAATGGGTGGGAATTCTTCAGATATGGATAACTCCAAACACATTAGTTGAGAACGTGCTATTTTCTGACACTTGTAACTTTAAAACAGGTCTCCTGGCGAATCAATACATTGAAACTAATATAATATTAGATGTCAATTGTATCTCAATAAAAACAAAACAAAGGTCTTCATTTTAACCATATTTATTACATAAAAGATTCCAGCAATTTTGGTGGGGTTTGGGAGGCAGAATCCGTCCGTGCTCCTCCTCCACTTGCAGGATCCCTGCTGAGGTCTCTGCGCTGACTAATGTCTACAGCAGAAAGTGGAGCCTAACTCTGTTTTACACAGAGCTGGGCAAGCCCACTGCTCGCCCCAAGCTCGGTGAAGGTTAAATTAGACCATTTGAGTTAGTGGTTAAGCAAAGTTAGGAGACTTAAGCAAGGCTTTTGCTTCCTACTCCTTCCCTGAAACCAGCCTCCGTGCAGCCATCCGCCACATGGGGTGTCGCGACGAGCTGGCGCTAAGAGGCCGGGCTCCTTCTGCCGGCTCCGTCTGCCCACTGCAGAGCTTCTCATCTGTAAATGCCAAGTGATCAGGCCGCCTGCAAAACGACTTCACGGAAAAGAGGAAGAAGAGTGGCTGATGGGTAGCTGTGTGCTACTAGCAAGGCACAGCCGCCCTGCCCGCTAGTAGAGCCAGGCTCAAAACTCTAACCCATCAGACAGAGTTTTGTCCACCTGTGGCATGTGGTAGGGTGGCTCGGAAGGACGTGTGTGTGCGTGCGTGTGTGTGTGACAGAGACAGAGAGAGAACGAAAGAGGGACTTTGAACCAAAATTCCATCCTCCTGTGGGAGGACCCAGAGGAAGAACAGACGTGAGCCCCTGCGTCAAATCACACTTAGGTCAAGGACGAAGAGGGTGAAGAAGATAAACGTGAGAACCAGATTTCTCTAAATACGTTATTCTGCCCTCAGGGAGCTTAGAATCTGGACCAGGATTTATTAAATAAATTCATTATTAATAATACAAATTAGCCTTATAGACCAGTTGGAGAGAGCAAGAATGTTGAGTAGGCGTCATCAGGGAAGGTCTCGTATTGGAGGCAGGATTTTAACTAAAATTTAAGTGATGGATTTTGTTTTAATAAACAGAGTGAGAATGACGATTCAGATAGGTGAGCCTAAAGCAATATTAAATCTTCAATATCTTATCTGGTTATTCAATAAATCCTCTGATTTGGGGGTTAGGAAGTTGTGACAATGACCAGGTAGCCTGATAATTTCACATAAAACACTTCTTCCTGTTTTATAGAACAAAATGTAGGTTTTACAGAAGCCACCAAGGAACAGGCTTTCATCAAATGGCACTCTTCCTCTGTTTAATGGCTCTGCATTTTAGAATCCATGGCAATCATGTTAGCTTTTGCACAAATAGCAAATAGTTTTCTTGTTTTTAAACACTTTAGTTTCTGAAGGTAAAACTAGACTTAGAAATGTTAAAATAAGGATTCCCAAAGCATTGGAGCAATCAGACTTGCAGGGAAACATCTCCTCATCCCATTTCCAGATAAGGTAGCTTGTTGACGCATTAGATCCGGGTGTATTGAGTCCTGTCATAGGATAATCCAGAGTATGACTACAGCCACACAAGAAGGGGAGGAAATCTTATCCATTGTGAAGATTCCAGGCATGGCTTTGGGGATTGTTTTAACTACAGATCCAAGTGTGTGTAACTAAGGAAACGCCTTCATCACTCTCCTACAGCGTCCCACTATTGTGGTCACTGTCAGCATTTTCATGTTACAGATGAGAAGAAACCCAAGGCTTCTTGGACATTCACTCAGTTATTAGCTGAGCCTTTCTTTAAACTCCATCTTTATATCTCCACTTCCAGCTCCAGGAGCACAGGATGGAGGATGTGGACCTAGAAGCACAGTCAGTCCCATTTAACTCTTGTCCATCCATGTCTCATAAGCTTCCTCTCCTGCCTGACTAGGTACCTGAATATTTTACGTAAGATATTTCCATCTTTATGGAGGTATGGAAAGAGTATCTTCCCAGAATCCAGTTATTAATTAAAGAATCTTCTAGAAATCATTAAACCTCTCTTAGCCTTGGTTTCTCCATCTGCACACATTAGGAATGATTACATTTACTTCACATAGAATTACGATGTCGTGCAGGTAATTTTATTATATGGATTGTTTAAATGCATATTTGTAAATGCATTTGTACATTAATCAAACCCTGATTATTGAGTGTCTCGTATGGGCCAGGAATAATGCTAGCCAAGGTGTAAGAGTGAACCTAACAGAGTCTCTTCCTCTCTCATGGAGTTTACGATAGAGTAGGCACAGACCAAACATTACATAGATACAAAACAAGCACGTTGTGAATATGATGCATTGAGGAAGATTAGCAACCGTGTCCAATTTGATTTTTAGTATCAGGCTAGTACTCTTTGAGAAAGTTACCTTTAAGCTGAGAACCAAAGGATGGTTTGGATCAATCCAAGCAAAAGGAGGGAGATGGCACATTCCAGAGAGATGGGAACCGCATGTGTTTTAAGAAAAGTGAGCAGGGGTGGGTGTAGGTGTGGTGTGTATCCTAAAGGGCCACGTGCATATCCTAAACTGCTTTATTTTAAAAGCAGAGGGAAGCCGCTTGATGATCCTGTTACAGCATAATTCGTCTCTTCTACTAGATTGTAAACTCTGAGATACTAGAAACCAAAACGAGCATGCTGTTGCCTCTCCCAGAACAGGAGACACCGTGATTTGTTAACTAAATATTTGCTAGCCAGAATGTCGGAAGTGACAGAGATGGCAAAATACTTCATGAGGTATTTTTCTCAAGCTTTGCTGCAACTTGAAAGGCCCTTGAGCTGTGGGAAGAATACAATGTTAACTTTGTCCCATCAAAATAAGTATGTTTTAAAATTAGAGGCAAATACTTCACCCAATATATTCCATGTGTATATTTGAGTAATGACGAATAACTCAACATATTACATTTCCTTCCTTGTGAAGTGTTTAGAATTTGTTTTTTCTTGTTCCCTTTGGGTTTTTTACAGGATGTTACAATGATGCTGGTGAATGTTTCACGTAGCTCTTGGCTGTCATTTCACAGAAGAGAAAACAAATAGAAAGATGTCAGGGTAATTGTCTCTATGTTCTGGACAGGGATCAGCAGCTGGTCCGTAAACCTGCGCTCCTAGAATAGCAGACACCGGACCTGGGATGAATGTTTCATTTCATCGCTTATCATGTGAACAATGGAATGTCTGCTCTGTGCTCCCCGGAAGAGTCCTGGTGTCCTTACTTCTGCTACCTTTATTTATGGCTATTTACACCAGAGAATGATGACTTGACATCTTCCACAAAAGAGTCTGTGAAAACAGAAATGCTTAAATTCTCATTATCTCTTATATATGGTTTGTATATGGTTTCTCAAGGTATTTCTTGGTGAATATACCCTTTTATAAATTCATTATTATAGCAACTAGGTGAAAAAACGGATTTGATACAAAATTCTTTTGGAGTAGTCTCTTAATTCTCTCAATTAAGTCGATTTCTCTCTATCTTGAGTGAAAAATACTGAGGGGTTTCCTTTACTTACATTTAAGCCATCACCCCCATGTGAGAAATGCCTTATTATAAGAATATTTTTTGGTGTTATCACTTAGGGAAGGGGAGGTTTTTTGGGACAGTAGGTTGGTACAGAAGAGACTTGAACTTCTTATAGCGTTAGGAATTCAGTTGACACCTGGAGCCTTCTGTGTTAGAGAAAGCAGAATGGAAATATTTATTTGACAAATACGAATCGAATGCCCACGAGGACCCAACAGTGAACAGAATACACGCACTTCTGGACGCAGGTCTGCCTTTGCGTGTGGATGGGGGTCCCATGTGAACTGACTGAAGACACTTGGCTGGTCATTCTTGTCAGGTTCTGCCCTGCAGTGACTGGAGGCGGGAAGGACGTTGGGTTCCTCCCTGTGACGTTACCACCAGTGGAAGGGCAGCGTGAAAGCAACTCGTGGGCCAAATTCCACCACATGCCCCAACTTGTGTTATGAAGTAGGCACAGAAGCAGTGATACAACTCTTCTGCACATTTGGTGAGGTCCCACTCTATGTTCTTTTAGGCAGTCCACCGAGCATTTGTGTGAATGGATAAATGCAACCACATTCTGACAACAGGATCAGCTAGCCTAGTGGTCTTCAAACATCTCTGCTCCCATGTTCCTTAAAAGAATTTGGAAAAGCTATGTGCTTCCTCAGACAATGAAGTTGAAAATGAGAATTTCATCACAAGTTGAACAGTTGCATGGGTGAACTTTCCATTATAGTGTGTATTGAGCTATATTTATTCTAAACATAGTTTTGTTAAAACCTTAGAGTCGTAGATTTTTTCCATCAGATTCATGTAAAATGATTATCACATAATCTAACAAAACGAGCCAATCCTCAAGGTCAAGCTGATTTGCTAAAGCAGAATTACTTTCTGTCAGAAAAAGCCTGACGCGGTTTGTTTACTTCAACTAGACATGCCCCCGTGACAACCACATCACTTTTGAGTTCCTTCCTAAGGTGGGTTGGTGGATAGATACATCGGCACTGGAACACCATGAGTTTGTCACCCAAATGACATAGGTGCTGCCCATCAGTGTATCTTTCCTAAGCTTTCTTTGCTTGTTGTCAAAAGACTCTGATTGTCACGTCGTCCCTTTGTTCGGTGCCAGAGGACTTCCCCTTCCACTCCTACACCAGTCTGTCAGGATGGTGAAGTGGGAGACGAGACAGGCAAATCTGAAGGGGGATTATGAGGGGAAGAGGGGAACCAATTCAAGGTAAAGGAAAGAGAATCTATGCAAAGTAAGGATCCTAAAAGCAATTCCATTATAATCCTTCCTCCCCACATGCAACCTAAAAATCTCGTACACCCCAGGGATACATGCCCTCCCAGTTTGAGGACTGCTTGCCGATGATGGCTCGGGTGTAAATATTAACAAGGAACCTTCATAAATGACAAGATATGGCAAATGCACTGGAGAGGGGAGGAAGACCAGAAAAATAATAGAGAATGAGTTTGATTTTTGATGTTCTCTTAACAAGTGAC
Source organism: Diceros bicornis minor (assembly GCF_020826845.1). Classification (NCBI taxonomy): domain Eukaryota; kingdom Metazoa; phylum Chordata; class Mammalia; order Perissodactyla; family Rhinocerotidae; genus Diceros; species Diceros bicornis. Next base: position 83,923,537 of record NC_080748.1, on the reverse strand, counting down.
TTTCGACACTGGGGTGAAGATGTTCTGTGAGCACTTGGACGTTGGGAGTGGCCTCAGGCCCACCTAGTCCTCCTTCCTGCTTGCTCCCATGGACGACTCACCTGCTTCTCTCACAGACAGTCCTTCCCCTTGTGTACTCAATCCCACTCACTGCCTTTCCCTCAGGGGTATCTCTCCCACAGCTCTCTACCACCTTCATCCTCAGCTTCCTGCTCTCTTCTGCATCAATCCCATCATGCAAACATGCCGTTATTTCTCCCATCTTAAAACAAACACACAAACCAACCATCTCTTGATTCCGTTTCCTCCAGCTGTCCTCTCATTTATTTGTTTCTCTTTGTAGCAAAATTCTTTAGAAGAGTTGCCTCTATTCTTGTGTCCAAAGTCTCTCCTTCCATCTTCTCTCAAACACACACAAATCATATTTTCATGTCCACTTCTACGTGAAACCACTCTTGTCAAGGCCCTCAATGACCTCCTCAATTCTTAATCCTCAAGTCACTTGACCTTTCAACAATATTTAACATATTTTGTCCTTTCCTCCACCTGGATGATTCCAGCACACTAGACTTTCTCATCTCCCTTCCTATGTCACTGGTTGTCCCTTTTCAGTCTCCTTTGGTGGCCATTTCTCTTGTCCTAGACTTAGTGTTTGAGTGTCCAAGGACAGAGGTCTCGACTCTCTTCTCTTCTAGGCCACCACTCATTTTCCTTGTAATTCTCATCCAGTCTCAAGGCTTTAAGCACCGTCAGTATGCTCCAGACGCCCTCTTTCCCACTCCCAGCGTTGTTCAACCGGCTGTCTTTCAGCATCTCCACTTGCCTAACTGGTAGCACCTCAGACTCAACAAATCCATCACTGACTTCTGATTTTCCCCTCGTAAGCTGCCCCCTGCAGCCTTGCTCGTCTTAAAATGGTGGCAGCAACATTTTTCCTATTGTTCACCGCCAAATCATCTGCGAGAAAATGTTTTTGGTTCTTCTCTCAGAAAACTTTATATCCAATATCCAACCACTTCTCACTACTCTACTGCTGTCCCTGCCCCAAGCCCTCATAAACTCTTGCTGGGTTACTGGGATAGCCTCCTAAGTGGTCTGCCTTAGTTTACTCTTGCTCTCTCATTCTCAACTTGGTAGTAGACTGACCTCTTTAAAACATAAGACAGATTAAGCCCTTTGATTGCTCAAAACCTGCAGACGGTCACTATTTCAATCAGAATAAAAGCCAGAGTGCTTATAAAGGCCACAAGACCCTACTAATTTGACCTCATCTTCAACAACACTCTCTCTACTGCTCAGTCTGCTCCATCTGCGGTGGCTTCCTCCCTCTTCTTTACACACACCAGGAAGTGCCTGCCTTGGGGCTTCGGCACTGCCCGGTTCCTCTGCCCAGAATACTCTTCTGCCAGATAAACTTCAAGTCTTTGTCCTGATTTCACCTTCTCAATGAGACCTATCTGGATAACCCTGTTTAAAGTCATGCCTTGCTGTCACTTCTTCTGCTCCCTTTCATCTTGCTCCACATTTTCTTCCCCTGTGTTACTTAGCACTTTATAACATGCTATCATTTAATTGTCTCTCATGTTCAGTATTTATTGCTTGCTTCCTTTTGATAGAACGTCAACTCAATGAGGACAGGGAGCTACCTGTATTTTGTTCAGTAGTATTTATCCCAAGAACCTAGAAGAGTGAGGAGCACAAAGCAGATAAAATACACCAGCCATTAGCATGAGAATAAGCACCAAAGGTAGGAAATAAAAGAAGATAAATGTTAAATATCAATACAGAGAATTTCTACAAATGCCAGCATTATTAGATGGAGAAAGAGGCAACAGTGACGAACAATTGAGAAAAGCTCTTCTACAGTGGTGGTGGACAATGAAGGCCTTGGGAGGAGTTTCTGGGGTTCAGTGATATCGTCAAGTTCAGGAGAGAAAGTGAGGAGTTAAGAACTGAGACGTGATAAGTAGTCTTGGGCAGGAAGAAGACACTGTCACTCTCAGAGAGTTTAAGTGAAGAGCCAAATTGGACTTAGAAGCACAGTCAGGCTCTCTAAAGACTAGCACACATTCTGGAAACCAAAAGACTTGGAAATAAATATGACTTGGTTATCAGTGCCTAGAATGAGTGAATTTGTCCTTCTCCATCGCATTTTCCCAATTTGTAAAGTGAGCATGCTCCTGGTTTCTTACTGCTTCCAGTGGATAGGAGTTTAAAAGAGAGTGACAGAGAGTGGCTCAGTGTCCCCCCATGAAAGCTCTATAAACACGGGCTTTTGTGGTGATGGTTCAGCAGGTCTGTAGGAAGCACAGCTGGCTGTACCTGCGCTGCAGGCTTGGTTTCATTCTGACCTATCAAAATGTGTGACTGTCAGCAGAACCTCCCCTCGGGTCCTGCATTTGCAGATCTGCATCTTATAATATTCACCGCCCCTTTTACAAGAGTGATTAGAAAAGTTGCTATGGAAAAATGACTGATGTGGTCAAAGCCAGGCTTTAGTTCAGAAAATTCTTTACAATGTTATATTCAAGAAGAATCTTGAGGGTAAAACTGAAGGAAGTATTTTTCTCCCGATAGGGAAAAAGAGGGCAAATCTTTTCTTAGCTTCTTAGTATTGATGCCTCAGAAACTTTTTTAAGTTACATAAAATGCTACCCTATTGAGAAGAACTGCATATTTGCAAATATTTAAATGTTGTACCTTTTCAGTTTTTTAAAGGTTTTGTTACCATCTGATTGTCAATAGGCATCTACCGAGTTTCTACCCTTTACCCTCCAATTGGAGATGAAAATGGCAATAGAAGATTCTCTTCAGCATTAGGGTTTGTATATCATTAGAGAAACATGGAATTTTCCCTCAGTCTTTGTCTCTTGCATTAATTCAACAATTTGTTGTTATCAAGACCCTACTGTGTGCAACATGGTTTCTCAGTGTTCTGGGCACTTGAGGGGCAAGTCATTGTCTCTGTCTCTGGGGATTTTAATGCAACTGCTGAAACAACATTGAAGAGAGATGAGGGGACAGGGCATTGGCTGCTGGACAAATCAAAGAAGGCTTCCTGGATGAAGGGAGACAGCCACCGAATGACAAATCTGAAAGGCATCAACCCAAACCTCTCACTTCAAATATGAAGAAACAGAAGCAGAGGGAAGCGAAAGGATTTACCCAAAATGAAGGTAGAGTAAATAGAGGCAGGATGGACCAGTAGAACAATTTTCAGTGCATTTTTGTGTGTGTGTGTGTGTGTGATACTGGAAACTATAGACTGAGAAAAATATTGAAAGGAACAAAAAAGGATGAGAGAGAGAATCATCAGCTGACAGCCTGAGTTAGGGTATGAAGACAAAATGGGCAGGTCGGATTTCCCTCTCTGGTCCGAAGGGGGCGGAGATGGGTCTAACAGAGCAGAGGACTTGAGATCTGATGTCATAGCAACGGGATCACATCGCTTCAGCAAAGAGAGAGGAGGACACAGCCTACTCACCCTTCTCCTCTGCTCCTTCAGCCGGTCATCCCCCTTGCCCTTGAATTCCCCCTCACACCGTTATTCATGCGCTGTCCATGATCATCTCACTGCCATCATTGGGTCGGGGATCTCTTCATCCTCACAGCTCCTGACTGGTGCCCCCGTTCTTCCTTTAGCTGGAAGCAGCCAACCTTCCTTGAATAAGTGTTGGCAAGTGTCGATGTGTTGGCAAGTGTCGAAGTTGGTTGTATCTTGTGCTCTTTCTGGGTGCTTTTTCCCTCACTGACTTAAATCACCTTACAAGTCCCCTTTTTTTACGTCCAGAATTCTCACCTCTATCAAATTACTGTCACCAATCATAGCTTTAATCAGGACATTCTCTAGCACAAAAAACAAACAAACAAACTCTAAAGATTTATAACGTCAGTGATAAATTCAACCTCTTTGCTGACCATTCAAGAGCCCTGACACTTAGTCTCAAATCCCATTACCGCCTTGTCTAATTGATGGCGTGAGTGTTACTCGATGGCGGGGGGGGGGGGGGGACTAAATGCCTCTTTGCTGATTATCTTAGGTTACCCTATTCGTATTTTTCCCTCTGCCATTTTGCCTACCCGGATTACCTTTTCTCTTCTCATCTATTTCTGTCAAAATTCAACCACCCTTTCAACCACACAAGTGCCAACCTCCTCCATAGAAGCTCTCTGAATCCCTGTTCTTCTTCTGAACCATTACTGATCATACTTGTACCCATGTTGCTTTTAAGTCACTTACCACAGTTTTCCTGTGTTGGAATGATTTCTCTGCTTTTATAGGTAGGCTCCTATATATGAATCAAGTGCGTGAAACCGTGTATATAGAATGTAGGCCAAAAATTGAGAAGTGTTTGAAAGACTGACTGATTAAATGAATAAGAAAATCGCCCCTCCTGTGTTCCCTGGTATAGTTCCCTGTACAAGAGTTAAATGAGACCACTGCTAGACTATGATCATCCAGGGATAACTTGGGGATCATTCTCTGTTGCTGTATTGTCACGCACTTAGATGTACATTTATTGAGAAGTAGATTTCAATAAATTTGCAATGGATCATAATTTTTTTTCCTGGACACTGACTTACAAAATGTAGGCTTTTATTTTTTGAATTTATTTCAAGATAGGAAAAAAAAGCCTTTCAACTGATTTTATAGAAATTTTCTTTTTTAAAACTGTGCCAAGAGTTCAAATGACAGCATGGAGAGAAGGCATTTCAAGAACACTTGGTGACCCAAGTTAACACCCCAGGTTTCAGGACCACTGTTTAAAAGCAGATTTCAGCAATTGGCCTTGCTCTTACCACTTGAGAGCAAAAAAACACTAGTCAAAAACATATTGAAAAGGAACCAAATGTTCAGTCACAGAAAGTCACCTTTTCCATGAAAGAATAAAATAAAAGCTTAAGGGTAAATTTATTCCTCATCTCAGGAACTAGAAATCCAGCTTCAAATATACACAGTAGTTTCAAGCTCTGCTGAGCCAGAGTTATCCGATTAATTATGGATGACATTATGTTTTAAACAAATACAAATGGTTTTGCCCTCACCTTTAGAACCTCCTGAAGCAAATGCTTTATTCCCAGTGAGAATCATTTTGCACAACTTAGGTCCTTGAATTATTAGAAAAGCTGTAGTAATATTATGCCATCCAAAAATATAACGTTGTCTTGTTGGTAACTGACTTCCGCTGTATTGTGTTCTGTTACTTAGTGGGAGGGAGTGGAGGAGAGGAAGAACAGGGTTCTCTCTTGTTACTGAAGATGACTCAATAGGCAGGATGATGAGGGAAAACTTCATCCCCAGGCCAAGGATTGCACACGTTCTGACATTTTCCCCTATTCTGGGCTCATGGCAGACATCACTGGTGAGTGGAAGCTTTTCCACTCAGCCCAAATGCAACATAAGAATTTGTTAAGACATCGTACTCCAGATAGCCACCAGCATTGATGGAAGGGCCGACCTGGCACCTCAGTTATAGCTCATCAAAGTCGGTAAGTCTTTCTTGTGGGTTACTATGGGTTGGGTTGGTCTGGTCTATTGTATTCTCCCCTAAGGTCCAAAGTGTTTTGGAACCTTTTTTAGACTTTCCTTGCCAGGCTGGTGTGTGGTGTGTAGATCGCGAGACTCTGAGGTCCACATTTCTCTACAACCCGCTGTCCTTTTCCAGTGTGCTAATTGCCCAATTTGCCTCTCTAGTGCCGACCTTCAGGTGGTGCCCCACGGGAAGGAAGGCTCTTTCTCTGTGGGAAGGTGTCCTTCTCGCCATTGTTCACAAGATCAGCTCAGTCTGTGGATGCAGGGTGGGGTCATTTACCAATTGCCCACCGTGGGGTCAGCTGAAGTGGCTTCTGGTCTCACATCTTGTCGCTCAGCTTTAGGTCTTCTCCACTTGGCTCACAAACCTCTCTTGACCACCTCTAGACTACGAACATAGTTTAATGAAAAGGGATGTTGGATCTGGAATCAAAAGTCCTAGATTCAAATCCAATGTTTTAAACAAATGTGTGTCGAGAGCTTACTTTGTTTTAGACCCTGAACTTTAGCCTTTTAAATTCATGATCTCATTTAACTTCATGACACCGCTAAAGCAGATTCACTTATTATCCATGTTTGCTACTATAAAAATGGAGGGAGAGAGGCGAGGCAGAATATCATAGGGAAAACATGTAGAAGCTATGATTTGAACCCGGTTCCAGCCAACTCTGGAGATAATGCTCTCAGTCAAGGTACTGCACGAACTTGGACAAATTAAGCAACATCTCAGACTCATGATCTTCCCATCCGAGTTTCAATTTTCTCTCATGAAAAAGTAAGCGTGATAATAACAACCTCAGGACATTATTGTGTTTGTCAAAAGAGATGTGAAAGTTCTTTATGAGCATGAATAACCAATAAGAAGGTTATTTGCTGTTTTTATGAAGGAGGGAGGAGACCACAGTTCGGAAGGTGGAATTGGTGAGAAATAACGAAGACTTCACTGTCCCAGTCTTCAGAGTGTCCCTGCCTCTGCCATACAAGTAGTGGCAAGAGCTTAAGTTTTCTCTTCACCCCTGGGCGTTATGCATATGGGACCATCTGGCAGAGCAGCAATGATAGAAGTTCAGCTTTAAAATACGTAAGGTTAATAATATTAGAACAGAGAAGTTTAGATCACAAAGAGATAGATACATAGACCAGAAAGGAAGGAAGAAATGAAGCAAGAACTAAGGAAGGAAGAAAGAAAGAAGTCTCCAGCTCCAGAAAGTAATGGATTATAATCACAATGATAATGAAGATGTGAGTATCAAGACTTTAAGGAAAAATGTTATCAGTTCCTTATTGATTATGCTGATGGAGAGAAACATATAGAGTGAGAATTTGGCCTTCAAAAATTCATCTATTTTAAAAAGAAAGAGTTTACAAAAATACTTATAACAGAAAATGAATAAAATCAATACTTAGGGTGATCAGGGAAAAGAGAAGAGAATAAAGCGAGGTAAGGCTAGGACCCACAAATGCACACTATGCAGCCCATGGAGGTGGAAGGTAGGCAGCACATTTTGCTCTGAGTCTCCTAGCAGCCAAGTCAAAGATGAATACTTGCTTCATAATGTGATAAGATTAAACAGACAACAAATAAACAGCCCAGCAGGTGAGCACATCCGATATTTATATACAAGTAGAATTTCTCCTATGGGTCCTCAAAATTGGTGTATGTGAAATTATGGGGACTTATACATTAAATAGCTTTAATAATAAGTTTTGTGAAAGTCATTCTTAAAATGTCCATCACTGAGATTCTGCAGGAAATCAAAGCAATGTGGTCCAGATATAGAGCCCTCTGACGATGTGACCTGATTCAAGTGCAGAGCCAAGGGTGTAGACTTCCCAACCGCCCAGAGAAGTGAGTCGCGGGGGTCATTGCCTATAGCTCTTTACCTGGTGGATGAGAAGTTGCGGGGCAGAGGTGAACCCTGACTGCCAAACTCAGAGCCAGAACATACACGGCTTGGAGACCCTGACATAACTCAGAGCCCGAACCACAGCTGCAAAAATGATCTACCGATGTAGTTGCCGCTTTGCAGGATTGCATTCCACAGGGGCCACTTGGAGATGGGCGTGGGGATTGACCACAAGCTGATTTCAGGCACAAAAGAAAGCCAAGGATAAACAAAGATGAAGCTCCTACAGCAAATGCTGCCACTCTTCCTATAATCTTCAATAATCTGTCCACTAGTTGGGATCCCTAACTAATTACCATTCATTCAACTGTTCCACAAATATTTATTGAACCCACTCTGTCCCAGGACCCATGCTAAGTGTTTGATTATGAGATCATCCCTAACTTCATGGAGCTTATACTGTCTCAAAGAGGCTCGACAAAACATGTAGTCATATAAGATCAGGAAACATAGGATGCCACGGGAGCAGAGGGCGAAGGGAGGTGTCCCAGGGCAAAATCATTTAAGGTGAGATTCAAAGATGAGTAAGAATTCACCAAGTGAAGGCTGTAATGATAGACACAGGAGAGTATGCCAGGCAGAAGGCTAGAAGGAGTGTGTGACATTTGTGGAAGTGAACAAATTCCACTGTACCTGGAGGATGAAGGGGAAGGGAGAGTGATGATTAGGATGGAGAAATTCAGGAATGGAAAAGAGTATAAGGAAGGAAATAGAAAGCAAGAAAATTGATATGTTGGTACTATTCCTTTTATAAAAATTAATGGGAGTGGTTTAAAATATCTTATTAAAAGATAAAAATTCTCACTTTTTACATATGCAAAAAAGTAAACTCCAACCATATGTCACTAAGTCTATATAAATGGAAAACACATACCTGGGAAAATGCAGAGAGGAAAGTAGGACGGTAGGAAGGGAGGAAGAAAGAAAGAAAAAGGAAAGAAGTGGCATAAATATTATGCAGTCAAGGTATAATTCAAGGTACACGTGAAAAGAAAAAAGAAAACATAAGGCCAGCCATTAAGTGCTCGCGCTCCACTACTGGCTGCCCAGGTTCGGATCCTGGCGCGCACCGACGCACTGCTTCTCCTGCTACGCTGAGGCCGCGTCCCACATACAGCAACTAGAAGGATGTGCAACTATGACATACAACTATCTACTGGGGCTTTGGGGAAAAAAAGGAGGAGGATTGGCAATAGATGTTAGCTCAGAGCCGGTCTTCCTCAGCAAAAAGAGGAGGATTAGCATGGATGTTAGCTCAGGGCTGATCTTCTTCACCAAAAAAAGAAAACATAGTTTGAAAAATTCAAGTATAACATGCAAATAATATGGTATAGACTTTCCAAATATTAGGAATATCAGCTTCTTTCCTCTAGTCCTGCCAGGTGAAATAATGCCCAGCTCATAGCAACCAACTTTAACAGTATTTGAAAATCAGATGCAATGCCTTTGATTTTGGTTGTGTTTCTGTTCTGATTTCTCTAATTGTGGTCATCACAGCTTGGGATATTTCTGTACAATGCCTATTGGTTTTCACACAGAGAAGATAATTTAAGACAGAAATGAGTGACGATGCTTTTAAAGAGTATAATGGAGTCAAAAAGCTTCCTTGTGCTCATTCCAGCAACAGGATTTAGAAATGTTTTGGGACTTAAATGGGGAGCATTGCAAGTTGGTTTGAGGGGCACCAGACTCTTTCCTAAGGGGTCTTTTGGGGACACTGCTCACTACAGATGTATTCAACTAACCGCTAGCCAATGCAACACCCCTGAAATCACAGGGACACAGGAAGGAAAGTTTATATCTGAAAGATGGATGCTTGAGTCAAGTGGAGATGATTCACGCTGGGAGGACAGAGATGACACTGTGGTAAGGGGGAGCGTGACAGTGACTCAGTCGTAAAAGGTGAAAATGTAGGCTTGGTGTGGGTGGGATCGCTTTGTCACCCACATTCCAGCTCACGGTGTTCCAGTTGGACACATGTGCACACACAGCTCCGAAGGATGACTCCTACCTTGTTGACAGGGAGCGGAGCTCAGGATGGTCAAGGGATTGTGTTGATTATCTCCACATGAACAGGTCGTCTTGTGGAACAGATAGTAAATAACCAGGCCAAAAATTAAATTAAGGCCGATCTATTTCATTCCACTGGGTCAGAAACCTAGAGTGCAGTATGGTGGTGGGAAGAAAAAGCAGCCAAGATATCCAGACACTTGGCTTCGTATCCAGACTCTGGCACTGCTTATCTCTGTGACTCTGGCCTCAGTTTCTGTATGTGTCTGTGGGGGCAGTAATAGATGGTCTGGCTTTAATCTCCTGCTATACTGCAGTTATAGATGTGGAGTAGGTGTCTACTCCAGGCCTCTTGTAAGTAAGGTACGGAATTATGCTGATGCTATCAAATGTTGATCATACATCATTTAAGGATTTTTGGCCTGGAGATAGGAGGAGGAAAACGCTAGATGGGAGTGCATTTACAAAGGGCTCAGGAAAGAGACAGATAAATGTATCCCCAGCCATGCACCAAGATGCGGGCAATACTCCCCACCCAAGAGAGCAGCTCCAAAGGAATCCAGAAAGCTGTCTCTTTTCACGCCCTGACTTACAGCTCTTCCGTGGCTTCCTGGTGACCTTAAAATTAATGAATCAGACAAGAGAGCTTTCACAGAATCAACTCGATGACCAGCTTGAAACTGAGATCACCCTGGGTCTCTGTACTCTGCCGAGTGCCCAGGTGACTCGGAGGTACAGCCAAGCATGAGGACCATGGGCCTCTAACACTAAGACACTAGCAAGATTGGCCCATTTCACCGCCTGGGTCTCCTCTAATCCCATGGTCCTCTTAGCTCCGCCTCTGATCTCACAGTCCTACTCACTGGTTTTTCACTGTCCTTCCTGACTCAGAGACTTGGCCAACTCTATTGCCTCCTGCCTGGATTGATTTCACCATCTCCTGCACTCCTATTTGTGATCTTTTTCACCTTTCTAGACAGCTGAACTGTCTCCAACTTTGGGAGGCCTTCCTTGACCTGTCTATCCCTGGACTGAGCAGTAACAAGTGCTGAATCTGTTGTAATAACATAGTTATACACAAACAGGTGTGATTATGTGTGTGCCTCTCCCATTAGGCTGGAATCACCACGAGGCAGGTACTGGTTTTCTTCTCAGTTGAATTCTCAATACCTAGTGTAGGCCTGTATGTAATAGGCCTGCAAATATGTGTTAAATAAATGAATAAATGCAATATATTCATTGCTGAATTTTGAAGCTTTCTAGCCTTCTGTTATGGGTTGAACTATGTCCCGTAAAAAGATATGTTGGAGTCCTATCCCCCCAGTACCTGTGAATCTGACCTTATTTGGAAATAAGGTCTTTGCAGATGATCAAGTTAAGATGAGATCATTAGGGTGGGCCCTAATCCAATATGATTGGTGTCCTTATAAAAAGGGGAACTTTGAACACGGACATGGACAGAGGGAGGACAATGTGAAGAGACAGGGAGAAGACGGCCATCTACAGTCACACAAGGGTGTACTGGAGCAGATTCTTCCCTCACGGCCTCACTGCTGACACCCTGATTTCTGGACTTCCAGCCTCCAGAACCATGAGACAGCAAATTTCTGTTGAAAGCCCCCCAGGCTGTGGTAATTTGTTATGGCCGCCCTAGGAAACTAATAGTGTTGACCAACCATCTCTTTGTCCTTCCTTTTGCCAGACAGAGGGGCAGTCCTCGTTCAGACTGCAGTTTTACACTCAGCTTGTGTCCGTGTGAAACTGTGAAAGACAATGTGCAATGGTCAGATTCACTGTGGTGTGCACTAAATATTGATACTGCAGAGACTGACAGTTGCACTTATCTGTCTTGTCCTAAACATTGGTCATCAGGGTGTGCGCTGAATAGAAAATAGTGTTTTATTGCACAGTTAGCTATGTGAGGGATTAATGGGAAATAAAGGAAATGTATTAAACATTTTTTAAAAGATACTTTCTCAAAGTTACACTTTTCAGAGAATTTAGGAGAAATATTTTGAGAATGTCTAACATCATATGAATGTACATGTACATATGTAAATGTGTGTATCTATATGGTTTCCCAGTGTTTGCTCTCTCCAAAGCAAAGAAATTTAAAAATGATGTCGTAAAGCATCTCTACAGAGCAGGTTGTACAGGTGTCAAATCATTGCCAGTGAGTCCACAGATTTTAAAGTGACTCTCACAGCATTAGAATATTTAGTAATATTACTTCTCAAAGGTCCCAGAAAAACAACCATTGTTATAGTTTTAGTGTTTTTCTAGTTAGAATTGTAGATCTATGTAACATGATGTCCTCAAGAATGAGGTTGAACCTGTGTATGTGTTAAATAAATAATACGAGGTCGCAGCAGCAGTTATCTGTCGTATGGGATTCTGGGGCAGAAATGCCAGGGCTGTCACCACCTCTGGTTTGGCAAACGAGCAGCACATTTAGTGCCCGATGTGAAAGTGCTCATCGACTTATTGATGGGGGAAGGTTCCAGTGTTGCCCCAGCAAGCAGCCTGGGGTTCAATGAGCCTGACTCTGCTCAACGTGGACAAGTCTCTTCGCCCCACACATTTCAACACTCTTTTCTCTTATTTTAAATTCTCAACATTTGGTTATTTAGGAGAAAAATGAAATATAGTTACAAATTCCACACCAAATCAAGAACATATACATGCCACATGTTTGAGTACGAGACAGAGCATCCTTTTTTGCCCATCCTTTGTTCATCAACTAGGTTTGGAAGTCTGCCTGGTGTCAGGCGATATTTTAAATGCCATGGAGTTGGGGATATTGGAAATAAATGTGGTTAGCTCTACTATTCTATGATACAGGTTTGAGCAAATTTATATGGGAACAGAGAGGAAGGGCAACTAATTTTGCCTCAAATCCTTTATATTCATAATCTCCCTCTGCATATGGCGGGTAGGCCAGGTATTGCTACCCCTGATTGCTGACTGACAGAGACACAAGACTCGGAGCAGTGCAGTGCTGGGGGCCATAGCCACTGCATATTAACTCCAGGCCTGGCCTTTAGGTCCTGGGCTCCCATCTACTGCCTTTGGGTCCTGCAGAACGAGAGGCAAACTCTTAGCCTGTGAGTCTATGAAGGTGAATAAAATAAACAGCAGAAAAAGCTGACATTGCTCTTAGGTGTAATTCATCTCAGTTCTGATTAGGCAATTGTTACATTCAATTGGAGGACTGTTCTCTCTTCATTCCTCTAAGCTTCTTTCATGATTTTTTTTTTCTGAATCAATGAGCAACTGAGTTGAACAATAAATGCAAAAGTGGCACTAATTTTCTTATAATGCTTGAAAATGTTTATAGAGAATTAATCTGTAAAGAACACCAAGAAGTCAACAGTGTGAATATTTCAAATTCCTTCAAAATGTTCCTGTTGGCGAGGAGAAAAAAGACATTCTCACAGCTTCACAATTTCCAGAAAGTTTCCATTTCTAAATGCCTTCCGCTTTTTAAGTTATGCAAAGACAGAGAACATTTAAGTGTTAATATATGTTCTAAAATTGGTCACTTATTAACAAGATTGCCCCTGGGAAAGTTATTTAACATCTCTGGGCTTCCATTTCATCTCCTGTAAATGGAAATAATCAACTCTATTTATAGTTTATTAGCATCAAATGACATAATACATGAAAATTTCTCAGAATAGCACCAGCATATAGTAAACACACGCTATTATTTTATCATTACTTATATTGCTAAGGGCTTTCTCCAGAATCCAGTTTGATATTTCTTTTTTCCATCCTGTTTTGCTTTTGACGTTTTTATCCCATAATTGGGTTCTCTTGCTTAAAGCTAACGTCCTCGCTGGATTCTGGACATGGCTATTAGCATGTGTTACATTATTGGTACTCCTTTTCATTCTGTTTAGTCAACCACTTTCAGCAGCCATGTGCTTCCCCCAAAGAAAGGCAATTTATAACTAGACAAAATTGAAGAAAAATGTTTTCGTGGCTCTTCCCAGACCAGATGATAGAAGGAGGGAGAACAGGCTGCAGTAGTGCTAAGGAAGCACCTGTAGGAGAAGGAGCATGAGAGTATTTTGACAAGGAATAGACTCCGAGGACTTTGACCCCTCCAAGAGAAGGATCCTGGAGAGCACCACCGAGGGGCCGAGCAGAGTGCATCCAACCACGGGCCGGGAGCCGCTTCCTGGGCTGATTCTACCCTGACAGCACTTCCTGGTCAGGCATGGATCATCCCTCACACCCTTCTGGCTCCAGCTCTCCCAGGAATTGGCCAGCCCCAGCCCAGCCCATGGGCTTTCTGAGATGCTTTCTGAGATGCGTGTTCTAGCAGCCAGGAACCAGAGCTCTGGGGGAATGAGGTCTGGGTGCCCCCCACCTGCTGGACAAGTTTCCCGCAAACCCTGACTCCAGCTGAAGTACAACAAGAGGAAAAAGCAAAGGAGTTTTGAGCTCGACTGGGGCGTAAAGTGCTTGGCAATGTAAAACAATGTTTTTTTTTCAGTACCGCTTGTTCAGTTCCTTCTGGAGGATAATAACCCCCCGAATATTCATGTGTAACCTTTCTAGCGCTGTGTTTGGTGCTTATTCATGCTCTTGGTGTGGTTGCTGGTGACTCATGGTGCCTGTTCCGGCCTATTGATGTTCTTTTCCGAGCCCCCACGCCACGCTTATCCTTCCGTTAATGCTCCACAGAAGGCTTTGTCTGTTGTTGCTGTTGTTGTAGTATTTCTCTAGGACTTTGAAAAGACATGCCCCCCCGAGTGGACCAGCTCATCTGAGCCATCAGGGCCCTCCGTCCACAGCCCCGCTCATTAGGCATTGCTGACCTCATCTCCGAGGAGAAGAGAGCCGCCCCTGCTCCCCAGTGGGCCTGGGCACTACAGCGTCCTGCCTGGTACTCACCTGTGGCAGGCAGAATGATGCCCTCGCCTCCCCGCATCAAACTCTCCACATTCTAGTTCCCCAGAACCTGTGACTATGTGACCTCGCGTGGCAAAAGGGACTTTGCAGATGTGAATAGTTCAGGATTGAAGAAGGGGAGATGGTCCTGGATTATCTGGAGGGGCCCAGTGTAATCACAAGGGGCCTTATGAGCAAAAGAGGGGAGCAGAAGAGGCAATGTCACAGTGATGCAGTGTGAAAAGAACTCGACTAACCCTCGCTGGCTTTGAAGGGGGAGGAAGGTGCCACGAGCCAAGGAACACAGCAGCCTCTAGAAGCTGGAAAAGACAAGGGAATGGATTCTCCCCTAGAGCCTCCAGAAGGAACAAGATTTGCAGACAGCTTGATTTTAGCCCAGTGAGGCCCATTTCGGACTTCCAAGCTTTACAAGTGTGAACTAATGAAGTTTTGTTGTTTTAAGCCCCCAAGTCTGTGGCAGTTTGCTACAGCAGCAACAGGAAACTAATACATCACCATTTTCAAATGCCGCTGCATTTCCAATGGAATTTTCTTTACCACTTGTAAAGTATACAGAGAGTGTGATGATATATTTTGTCATGCAAATCAGGACACTTTCTCGGGAGTGAAAGAAGGCAGCATCAGTAATTATCTGGAGACAACAAGCATGACCAAGAGTATCTGGCTCCAATTGCGATGTGCTGTTGCCCTAGGGATAGAGGAGAGAAACATTCCTGATTCAGTGTATTATTTGGCTCATCTTTGCCTGTTTGGCTATTGCTTATGTGGAACATTGTGAGACGAAAGAAACAACAAACAGATAAGCAGCAAATGTGGGTGGTAGCCTTGCCTTATTGCTAAGCCATCTCACTTCAATGCAATGACTTTGTCCATTTCTGCTTCTAAGATGAGACTTTATCATCCTCTCCAGTCTTTTTTCCTGGTCACCTTCACTCCTGATACCTTTGCTCAAATGTTCTAGGAGACAACAAATACCTTGGGAGGAAATGGGAAGAAAGAAGCTGAGACAGCGCATTGAAGATTTGCCCAGAGAGGAAATAATAACATTCAAGGGGGAAACGTTTTTTTCACAGTTCCTGCTTTGCGCTGTTTCATCTCTCGTCATCTTCTAGCTCCATCATCCTAGAATTCCACATTCCATTGTTCCTCTTCTTATTCCTACCAATAATTTAAACATGAAAATAAAGCATCAATAGACCCCTTAGAAGGAAAAATGGATAATTAACTTGGGACGCTGGTTCTGTCTCTGAATTCATCCCAGATATAGCACAAAAGTAAGAGAGTTGATGGAAATCTGAACGTAAGCACAGTGAGATTCCCTAGGGACTCAGACCTGATTGTGTGCCCACTGAATATGTGTCTACAGAAGAAAATAACGTGGCGTCTGACCAGTGCCAACAATAAGAGAAAGACCGCAGACTGAATAATTTTTTGCAGAGTCAGTAGAATTAGTGGACAAAACAGAGGTTAATTTAAAACAATAATAAGTGCTAGCATTTATTGAGAACTTAATATGTGTTGAGAACTGTTCTAAGCAGCTTTCTTACTTTATCTCATGCACTCTTTCCAGTAGCTCTAGGATGTTGGTATTTATCTCTATTTTAGAGGTGGTGGAAATTAATGTAAAGAAGAGTTAAGCATCTTGCTGAAGATCACACAGCTGATAAGAGGCAGAGCTTCAATTCAGACCAAGAGGTCTGGGCCCAGAGCTCACAGACCTAAATTCAAAGAGATGAGTGATCGTAATGGAAATATGAGATAGGAACAAGCCATCACCACCTAAAGCGAATGGAAATATTTTGTATGGAAAATATAACAATTGAAATAAAAAGCACAGAAGAAGGGCAATATAGCAGAATGATTATAGTCAAAGGATGCAGAAGTGAGCTGGAAAATCAGGAGAAAAAGTCTCAAAGCACTTCTGATAGGGACGAAGACATGGAAAAATTCAAAAATGAAGCTAAGAGAAATGGAGGAATGATGCTGAAGTAGCAAAACCCCCAATAAAAGTGAATAAATAGGAGAAAAATAATAAACAGAGGAGATGAGATATTTTACTAGCAATGAGAGAACCTCCCAGTATTAAAGGAGGATGTAAGACCTCAGATTGAAAGGGCTCATAGAATGCCAAGCAGAACAGAGAAGGGAAAACCCACACCTAGACATGTTAGAGGGAACTTAAGAACATGAGAAATAGAGAACCTTGTAACATGTTCCAGAGAGACTAAGCGCATCCTCCTGCAGAGGAGTCAAGCTGGTCTGAGCCCAGCCAACCCCCAGTTGAGTGCGGGAAGACCACCGAGTCCCATCTCCCAGTGCTGGAGGGAGGGAGCCTCTGATGTGTCAACGCGTCCGTATCAATTATACGTATGGTGAGGATGAAACAAATGTATTCTCTGGCATAAAGGGCCACAGGCTGTTTACCACACAAGTTTCTCTTTGGAAATGTATTGCAGGACACTCACCTACAAGGGGAGAAGGAAATTCAGGTGCACACTGTGATGTGTGGGAAGCAAGAGTAAGTAAATGCATTCATGCATTTTATTGTTTTCTCAGCAAGCAGTAACCAATCTTAGACCACATCGGCAACACTAGCAGCAACAGTAGCAGGAAGGAGACGCACATCTGCAGGAATCTGAAACCCAAACCTCCCATCGGGGGTGGGGGTCGAAGGGCAAGATAGGTGAGGAACGGCTAACAGATCATTGGAAAAGGCCCGCGCTCAGTGGGCACATATCTTGTTCCAGGGAGAGTTATAAATCAGTAGGAAAGGTAGAATTATAGGTCTTAATAAAATAAAGAGAAATATAAGACGATTAAAGGAAGAATAAATTACTTTTTAAGCGACCAGAAAAAAAAAATCTACCTAATGAGTAACAAGGAGAAAAAAGAAATAAAAATGAAGTTAAGTAAATAAAACAAAATAGAAAGTATCAGTAATGTCAGTAAAGGTAAATAAGTTAAATTCATCGAAAGAAAGATATTCTCAGATTTGGTGGATGAAGAAAAAAACAAACAGGTCCAGCAATTAGTTCTCGTGAAGAGACACATTGACAATGAATATATACTGCATTTTTGAAGATAAAAGGATAGAAAAAAGATGTGCTTCCAAATATAAACCAATAAGGAACTTAAGATGGTGATTTGG
This sequence comes from Diceros bicornis minor, assembly GCF_020826845.1. Lineage (NCBI taxonomy): Eukaryota > Metazoa > Chordata > Mammalia > Perissodactyla > Rhinocerotidae > Diceros > Diceros bicornis. Next base: position 83,906,019 of record NC_080748.1, on the reverse strand, counting down.
TCACTAGGCAAAATGAAATTTAAGGCAAAATCATTATAAAGGACACAAAGAGGACATGTCTGATAATATGACTATTGAACAAAACAGAAAACAGTGATATGAAGTGTGCACATAACTGACAGACGGAGCATACACGTGTCGAGGATGCATGAAGCATCCCACCTGCTGTGGGCCACCGAGAAAACCTCAGTGACTTCTAAACATGATCTGGATGTGCTTCTCTGTTCCTAATCCATAAAATATAACCCAATAACAACAGAATAGTTGAAAAATTCCATATGTGAAAAAACAAGCAAAAATATCTTAAGTAACTCATGTTAAAAAAGAAACAAGGAGTGACCTTGGGAAATACTTGTAACTGAGGGACGGTGAGAGCCCGACCTGTCATTCTGTGAGGGACTCTCGGGTGGTGCTCAGGAGGAGGCTTATAGTCGTGACCACGCTTATTAGAAAAAGGAAAAATAAAAAACCAGAGAATCCCAAAGCATCCAAATCCAAAAGCTAGAAAAAAAATAAAAGTAAGCAGGAAGAAATAGGAAGAAAGAAAATTAAAATGTGCAAAATCAATAAAATTCAGGAACAAATGATAACATAAACAATAAGAGAATTTGCTTGTCTGAAATGTTAGTAAAAAGACAAGCTCTGGCAAAAGAAAATTTAAAAATAATACTGAAAGAAAAGGGGAAATAACAGAAGATATAACTGATTTAGAAACAGAGAGAATATTAGGAATAATTACAATACATTTTAAAACTGAATTTAATTAAAAGTGTAAATTTCTGGGAAAAAATCATAAAACATCAAAAACGGTCAGAAGAGGTAACAGAAAAATTGAGTAGAGAGATAAAATTAAATTAAAATGATAATCAAAGTCTTCCCCAAGCAGAAAGAAAGGGCCATCCACACAAGTGAGTCCTGTCTAGAGGACTCAAGAGCAGCTCTGTTCTCCAGAGGGGAAGCCGGATGTTCAGAGGGTCAGGAGAAGTGAGAGCAAGACTGACCCCACCACAAAAGGTGTCTAGGATGAGTCTCACACACCTTCCACGGATCTTGTCCCCTCCTCACTGCAGCCATGCACCCCCAAGGTCAAAGTCAAGCTTTGTCATTACCAACAAACACCATTCTAGCTTAATCTCAAATCCGTGTCTGCCACACTCTGACCACCATCTCCCATCTTTCCAGCTCCCTTCCCTGGTTCTCTGACTCCCAATGTTCCTTGGGTTTCACCTGCAACCGCACTCCATTGATCAAGTTTTCACTGTCTCTCTGTCTACCAAGGTCCTCTCTTTCCTCATTATCCAGCATAAATTCCATGGTTAATCGTAGTCACCATGCCCTTGAATACATTTCAATCCCCTTGCCTCTCTCTTGCTCATGATAGTCACTTGTCAAAATCACAGGTTAACTAGAACTCTTTCTCTAGTCCTTGTCTGCATCAGTTCAGCCTAAATTTGGCTAGAGAAAATCCAACCACCATACTGATCTCATGTTAAATTAGTGGTCATAAACCTCAAGGGGCCCTTGGTGCTTCTGGCATTTATACTATATTTCACTGGTCCATTTGCTTGTCCGCTCGCCTCCATCTCTGTTTCACACTTTCCCCTTGCTCCTGAAGCCCTGACAAGTGTCCCCTCCTCACTCTCAGCCTTGAAGTAATCAAAACAAGCATGCTCACAGACTTCCATTAACTGTTTCTACCCACATCCCAATGTCTGTAATGAAATACTCTGCCTTCCTACCTGTTACCAGAGGTGAACTGCTTGTACTCTCATCTAAGGCCAGACTCCCCATATGTGCACTAGATCTCCAAGATATTGTCTAGCTGTTCTCTCTTCCTCCCTGTGTCCCCAATATTTCCCTTTCCTGGATCAATTTCATCACCACATCAATATGTTATGAGTTTTCCTATCTTAAAAAAACAAAAAAACTCTGATCTCTCTATCCGCATAGACTTCTCCTTAAAAACAAAACTCTTCAAAAACATTGTCTACGTTCACTCTCCTTTTTACTTGAACACAAGCCAGTATAGATGCTTGTTGAACCCTGCAGCTCACCTCCCCGAGCCGCTGTTGGCTTCCCTATAGCTGTTCCAGTCACCAGTTTATCACTCTCTTACTCGGCCTTCCAAATGTATTTAACAAAGCTTAGTCCTCCTTGTCCCTGGTATATGTTCTTCTCTTGTCTTCCAGGGTGGCATACCCCTTGGCTCTCCTTCTATCTCATTGGTTGCTTCTACTTACATCATTTGCTGATTCCTCTCCTTGTTCCCAACCTTATCAATTTAGAATCTATGAGGGCTCAAGATTTGCTCCTCTTTCCCTGTCTGGCTATATGCACTTCCTGGGTGATTTCATCCAGAGTTATGGTTTTAAACATGTTCTGTGTGTGGACAGTTCCCTGATCTCTATCTCCAGCACAGATCTCTCCCCTAAAATTCAAATTCTATATCCAATTCCCTGCTCCCTATTTCTATGTGGGCCTCTAATTAAACACATAAAATTGATGTATTCAAGATCAACTCCTGATTTTTTCTTCTTACTTCCAAAATCTCATCCTCATGCAGTCCTTCCCATCTCAGTTGATGACAATTCCAGGTGCTAGGTTTCAGTTACTCGGAGTTTCCTTAACCTCCCTTTTCCTTTCACATCCCTTATTGATTCCACTGGAAAATCTTTTGGGGTCTACTTACAAAACATATCCATAACCTTTATTCTCACCACTCTCCCTGCTGCTCCTTGGTGCACACCTGGTGCGTCTTCCTTCAACTAGTTGTGAAATAGCAAATGGGCACCTGTATTCCTGGTGGGGAGAGGACTGGGTTCATTCACCCTGGAGAGCATTCTGTGGCATTTACTAAAGGCAAGCATGTACATACTCTATGAAGCAGAGAACCTCACACAGGTCCATATGGGGATTCTTGCAGTGTTGTTTGTGGTAGGAGGAGAGGAAAGAAACCCTGATGCCCATCGGTGGTGGATAGATAAGTGCATTTGATGAAAACATATGGTTGCATTTTATGCCTCAGTGAGAAAGAAAACTTAGCAACATTGAGAGATCTTGAAAACATAGCATTGAGTGAAAAACCAAAACAGGATCTGCAGTACAAAATTATTTGTGTGGTTTAAGATCACATTCATACGGGATGTCCTTCGAGGATATGTTTGCATCCAAGGACATTTAACAAACACATTTGAGTTGGTGCCTTGATATGGAAAGGATTGTGTCTGTGACGAACAATAAAGAGGAAAATAATGAAATACAGTAAAGCAAGAAGGTCCTTGGACAGAGTAGTAACTATGGTGGGCTGTGACTCACCCACATCTCCTCACTGGTGGGAAACAGAGAGAGGAAACTAAAGCAAAAAGAAGTTTGTGCAATTATCTTTACCTAATCTTTGCTTTGAACACAAACATCTCCTGTCATATCTAGGTAACTGGGCTTCAGCCATTCCATAGAAAGTAGAAACTTAAGGGAATCCAATTGTTAAAACCCTTCTTTTACAGAAGAGCAGAGTTTTGCAAGGAGATCTGCTGATGGAAGAGGGGTAGACCAGGTTTTCTAAAATGTCCTCAAACTGAATAATTTATGAAAAAATACCTGTTGCTCACCACACACACCCACACACACACACACACACGCACCAGAACACTTTGAGGGCTACAAAAAAATATGAATAAAATGAAACCAGAGCTGGATGAAGGCAAACGTAGAAGCCAGTATGCCCATGTTTGTGGACAAATGCCAACACTGACAATTTACTTTTGGGAATTAATGTGGCCACTTAGGGGAATGCGAGATTGGGCTTGGAGTATGCTCGCAAAGTGACACAACTGAATCCTAGCTTCCTACACAAGCCAGACAATTGAAGGGACTCTAGCCTCAGAGAAACGGTGGGTGAAAAAACCTGACTGCCTGCAGGGACCCAAGAAAAACGTCTCTAACTCTGTCCTTTTCCAAAGAGAAAAACAGTTTCCTCTGAGAATATGGTCACAAGCCTGGTCTCCTGTGGATCTGAAACTCAACTGTACACTATCCTGTGCTCAAGGAACCCCCTAGCTAAGCATTATATGAAAAATTTCCAGGCAGGTGGCATCCAATATATTATAAAGCAAATCCCCTCTGGAGAAGATTATCCTCAATGCTGGTCCCTAGGGATTTCCACATAGTATATTTGGCGAAATATTAGCTCACAATAAAAAACAAATTACCACACCATCAGGAAACAAGTCTCTATGCAGGAGAAGGAGCAGAAGCCATAAGTGACTTATTGCAATTCTCGAAGACATCACATGCTGTGAGGATCAGACACAGAATATAAAATGACCAGGAAAATAGAGTATGAGGGAGGGAAACAAAGAAGCGTTTATAACTGAGAATTTTTCAGAACTGATTAAAATAAACGAAACCAAAGGTATACACCAGAAGAAGATAGAATGATATCTTCAAAGGAATGAGGACAATAAATATCAGTCTGGATTTCTGTACATGACAAAACGATCTCTCAAGATCAAGAGTGAAATGATGATACTTTTTTGAAAAACAAAGGCTGAAAGAATTTACAACCCCAGATCCTTCCTAAAGGAATTCTGTAGGATCAACTTCAGAAAGAATGAGCAGCCCAGAGGAAAGTATGCTGAGCAAGTGACCTGGGAGCACGTGGGAAAGTCTAACCAACACTGGCTATGGAACGACAATTGCACTGTTTAATTTACTGGGTAAAATTAATACCATGAGATCATATGGCCAATAATAGCAGGTGAGCCAGATGGGGGTGATAAGAGAGTATCCTAGGGTCTTTGTCTTGTCCACGAGAAGAGGAGATATATTGAACTCACTTGAGGCTTACTATTTTAAGCGGAGATATATATATATGATACATATATATATCTATCTATAAAATAAATGAAAGGAGAAAAAAGAAATAATGATACAGAAAATAGAAGGACAGATAGAACATACAAAGTGAGGTGGTGGAAACAAATCCAAATATGTTGGTAATCACAAGGAATAAACCTACTGGGTAAAAGACAGAGATTTCCCGAAGGGATTTTAGAAATCAAATTTATATGCCCCTTGCAAGAGATATGCCTAAAGCGTAATCACACAGAAATGTTCAGGTAATTAATTGAAAAATGTATGCTAGGCAAAAAACAAACAAAAGAAATCTGACATAGTAATATCAATATCAGGAAAAAAGGCTAAAAGGCAAAAACCATTATTACAGGCGAAGAGGGTCATTATATCTTGATTTAAGTTTAAATTGCCCAGGAGGGTATAATAAATCTAAATATTTGTGGATGTACTAAAATAACCATAAAATACAAAAACAAAAAAATTGATAGAATTACACAGAGATATAGACAAATTTATTAACAAACTTGGATATATTCACATAACTTGGTTAAAGATTGAAAGGTCAGGCAGAAAATATTTTGTACAGATAGAAAGATTTCAACCACACAATTAACAAGCTGGATTTAATGGGCATATAATGAAGACTCTGCTCAATAATTTCAGAACACCATTATTTTCATTACTATAAGGAACATTTACATAAATACCATGCACTGTGCCACAAAATAAGTCTAAACGAATTTCAAAGAATTAATATAAAGCCAGGCATATTTTCTGATTACAGTGCAATCAAGCTGTAAATCAAAAAGAGGAAGATAATGTTAAAAAACTGCATATATTGAGAAAAGTTTTCAAACTTCTAATTCATATGTCAAATATCAATTAAATAAAAATAAAAATGAAAAATATGCAGTTAAACAGTAATAAAATACCACATATCAAAATATGTGGGGGATAGTTCAAGTAAGGCTTACAGGGAAATTTAGAGCATTATATTAGAAAAGAAAATTAACGAAATATTAAGAAGATAAGCTTTCCATTTAAGAAGTTAGGAAAAGCAAAAGAATAGAAGACTAGAAAGTGGAAAGAAAGATGGTGAAAGTAAGAGCAGAAAGAAATGCAACAGCAAACAGAGACACAACAGGGAGGGTCAGCAATCTCGAGACCTGCTGTTTAGAAAAGACAGCAAAGTATATATTCCAAAATATAACCCCCGACAATATTGATCAAGAGAAGTGGGGGGGTAGGGGAATACTCAATAATAGGGCTGCAAAGGGTAGTATAGGTGCAGATTCAGAAGGCTTTTAAAAATTATAAAAACTCAAACAAAATAGACAAATTCCTAGAAATATGCCAAAACTGGCTTTTAAAAATCTGAGATGATCTGTATGTGAATTAGAAAGCCTGAAAAATCTTGTACTTAAAGAAATTGGATGAATATTTTAAAATCTTCCCACAAAGAAAACACTAGACCCATGCAGTTTTATAGGGGAATTCTAGATTTTCAAGGAAAACCTAATTTCAAACATTTACAAACTCTTCTCAAAAATAAAAAAAGAGAGAAAATTCCCCCAATCATTCTTGATACCAAAATGAAACAAGCCAAGTATGAAAAATGAAAATTAAGGATAAATCTCATTCAGGAACAGAAGTGAAATTCCTAGACATTACAATAACTATAATAACATTGGGAAATCCGGTCTGCACGCTGCCTCGTCGCCAGGTGTCAGCTTCCGCACCTCTGCCGCCAGGCCTCCTGGCCATCACCTTCTCTCTCATCACCTTTTTCAGTGAAGGGAGATCCTGACAGACACGGAGCATCCCTTTGAGCGAGAGTGGAGGGACACGCAGAAGGAAGGCAAGCAAGGCAGGATCAACAGCAGTCCTGTTGATAATAAGCACATACTCCGTGCTGTGGGCTTCTGTCTTTCTCCTCTGCCCCTTGAACCTTTGCTGAGAACCAGCTGGTGTAGGGCTGGTTTGCCTCGATCCTAGTCAGGAGCAAAACAGCCTTGCCACAGAATGCTCTCCAGGATAAACAAACCCAATGAACAGCTTCCATTCTCCTCAGAAAAACAGACATCAATCAAATAACCACACAAACACATGCAAATGTGCAAACTGTGATCAGGAAGAACATGCAGTTCCTCAGGGTTCTAGAAGAGTATATAATTGGAGCCTGGCTTTGCTTGGTGATTAACGAAGCCTGCACTGAGGAAATGTTTGATCTGAGATTTAAAGAAGTATGAAAATTAGCCAGTCAAGGACAGGAAGAGAAGGTCGATCCAGGCAGAGGGAACAATATGTCCACATGCCCCTACAGGGGAGGGAGCAGGTCCTTCTGTGGAACAAGAGTCTAGTGAAGGAGAGTGAGGCTGAGGAATGAGCAGGGCTCAGTCAACCAGGCCCAGCAGCCCACAGGGGAAGAGTGGACTTGAACTTAGACATTCAATGGCTTTAAAGGGGGAATGACACAACCAAATTATTCTTTTTCCAAAGCTCTTTCTATCTGTAGTGTGAAGAATAGAGCAGAGCAGGGAAAATGGAGGACGGATTAAGAGACCGTTGCATTAGTCCCAATAAGAGGTGGTTGTAGCTCGGACAAGGGTGGTAGTGGAGTTGGAGAGGCATGAGCAATGCCCATGAGATTTAGGAAGAGAAAGGACAGAACGTGATGACTAGATAAGTGATGTAAGGAAAATGAAGGAATCAAAGATGGACTAAGGGAAAGATGGAGAAGCCATTCACTAATAGGGAATAGTAGAGAAGAACTAAGTTAGGGGTGAGGTGAAGCGAAGGTAAAACTTTGTTCAGTTTGATGTGCTTTTGAGACAGCCAAGTGGAGGTTTTCAGTGGGAAACAGGAGTCTGGACCTCAGTGGTGAGCTCTGGTGTGTAAGAGACATGAATTTAAAAGGCATCTGGGTAAAGAGGGAAGTTTGAACCACATCAATTGTTGATGATGACAAGTAGGGAAAAATTATAGAAGGCAGAGAAAAGAGTTTAGGATTAAGGAACTTCAACACTTGGAATTCAAGCAGAAGATTAAAAAGCGGCAACAGAGCAATAGAAGGAAAACAAGAAGAATGTGGCGTCATGGAGAGCAAAGAGAAGAGGGTGCTTCAGGAAGGAAGTTGTGATCAACAGGGTAGAATGCTGCTCTGAGACAAGTGACTAAAGAACTGGAAAGTTCACATGGGTCCTGGTAATACGGCTGCCATTGTATTAATGGGGCTCTTCAAGTGGTACAGGTAGACGTGGATTGTGAGCACTTGGAGAGAGCCTCTTGCCAATCCCGCCTTTCTAATTCCAAACAGGTCCTGTGGACATCATGATGTCTTTGCATCACGTGCCAGTGCATTCCCCTGCCCGTGCAACAGGATGCATTTCCCTGGACTAGGAGGGAGCCCTTCATTTCTGGCTTATTTCACACACAGCTTTTTTGGTATCCAGTTGAGAAGAGAATGAAGAGTCAAAGAAAAAATATATAGATGAGTGCATGGTGACCGCCATCATGCTATGGAAAATCTCAAATGTGCCAGTCAATATGCTGGGGTCTTTTGCACTTTGATTTTAAAACAAAAAAGCGTTATACCATCACTATACTAATTGCCACAATTATCAAGAACAGATCCTAAAACTCAGTGTTCGTGTTCCATGCTGGAACTGCGATAGCTTCAATGTAGTCTCCTAGTCCTTGACACCATGGTGCCTTTATACTGTAGTTTTCTTACGCTATGGTTAAAATTTAGTCACTTGTTCAGTGGGCATCAGAATTATCAGAAATTTGTTAAAATGCAGTTTCCCAGTTCTTATCCCCCCAAATTCTGATTTATTGTTTCTTTAGTGGAAGTCTGAAATATCTCTCCAGTCTTTGCTGAGGTAGTTGGTGCAGGGACCACACTTAGAGAAACCTTGTTCTGTGTGTTATACTGTCATATGTGGGATCCAGAATAACTATGGTCACTGTATGATTATTCATCATCAAACAGAGAGTAAATGATAGTCATGAATTTTGCTTTTAGAGAGGTTTTTAGCAAGGATTGAAAAAAGAAGATAGATCTTGCTAAGTTTCAGTTGACTAGCAAACAAGTCTGTTTCCATTCCTCCATTCTGGAGAGTTCATTGCCTCCCTCAGGCTAGTTACACCGTGATCACGGACATCCTTTAGGAAGCAGGGTGTCCTTGTTCCTCCTCTTAGCAGAGGGCCAGCCCAAGGCTGTCATTCTTCTCCCCTAGGTAACCGTACAAGGGCCGCCCTTTGAGAGTAATCATGAGCACTGTCGATAAACCAAGGGGGCCAGATTGAGTCTACACTCTAAAGAGACAAAGAAGGAAGAGATAAAAATTAAGATACTAACTATTTTGTAATTTAGATTTTTTCCTTTCCTCAAATCTTTGAGGCTTCCTACCAAATGATAGCTGAGAAAAATGAAAGGGAAAAAAATGAGCATGTATGTTCAAAATTCTATATTTAAATTGTTCGTAACATGGTTATTTTTGCTGGTTCTATTAATCTTCAGAAGAGTAACTAAATGCAAATGTAAGAATTTTAAGGCATTGAAAATTATGCAAAAAAATCTGAGTAAAATTCCAAGAATATGTATATATATTCAATGTATAAATGATAATTTAAGGGCCTTTCCAAGAACATTTGCTTAATAAATAGGAACGAGAATGGGAATTTTTGCAATGCTAATTATTACACTACTTTCTCTTTCCAAATCTTACAAGATGCTAGGAGATATGTTACAGGTATTCATTTGGAAGACAAATAATCTTTAACATTTATTCATGTGAAGAATGGAAGGTTAAAGAAAGCCAGACTGTGTGGTTCAGAAAGGGTGTTCTGGAATATTGTAAATATGAATGGGAGTTTGTGTAGTGATGGAAAGAAAACATATTTACTCAAAGGTAACAAAGATCATCACAGCCTCAGTGCAGGAAATGGGCTGGAGTAAGTCCATGCATCATTTCAAAAATAGAATATCGAGAGGCATGGTTTTGACCAAGATTGCTGTAACTACTCTTTCATTAAGGAAGAGGGTATTACACTAGAAGTACCGGCTTACTCAGTCACCCCTAAAGTATTTACACTAATAGACTAATAAAGTTCTCAAAGGATATCCTGGCAGGAACTGGCCTCAAGTTGGTTTCCCAGAATGCAGAGGTCAGGCAGGAATTCAGGAATGCGAGTGAGGTCACCTTTCTTCCCCCTCTGGACATTCTGTACCTCCTTCAGTGTCCTATCAGTTACATTCCTTTTCTTACTCCAGGTAGGGGCAGATGTCAGCCAGTTCCACGGTCATCATTCAGAAACTTAGAAAACAATTACCAATGGTTCAGAGAGAATAATAAAAAACAGCCTGCTGAAGAATGCTGGACCATGCCAAGGAAAGTGAACAAAAGTCTCTCCTCAATCAAAATATTTATCTCAGATCTGTGCCTGTTTGTTGTTGTAATTCTTTCATGCTGGACTTATATTTTCACAGCACTGAACACATAGACGTGCCCAATAAATTTTGATTCTGGAATATGAGCCATGAAAAAAATCAAAATGTGGACCTAATATTGCTGTTTAGCAACCACGCTCTCTGCCCCTAAAATCCTGTGTAGGTAGATGGTGGAAAGCACTGGTTTCTCCACTCTGACTTTTGGGAAATGATGTGCCTAGCAACTGAATTACTTACTTGAGCCCACACGGAGGATCAGCTCTCACTGAGGAAGGGAGCCCTGGGATCCTGGCTGCGGGGGCATGGGGAACCCATTGCGTAAAGCTTGTTGCAGGTTCAACTCTGCAGAGCAAAGGTACTGTAAACACAAGCAAATCATTACTCCAGTCTTGTCAGCCTCTTTTTCCCTTTAAAGGTAGTTAACTGTGCTAAGTTTATTAAAAATGGGAACTGAAATGAAAAGCAATGATCTAGGCACGTCACCCATTCACTGCGACAGTCAAGCTGAAGACCCCCGACGCGGGGGGTAGCTGCAGGTGCCCCCCGCTCTGCGATGAGTTTCTGAGACACCTTCACCACCTCACAGGTGTTCTGTTGGGGAAATGAGGAAGTGCAGGCTAAGCTTTCGCTTAAATATCTGAGGTGAGGATAAAAATGGTTCAAGCTCTCTTAAGGGTGCTGCATTCTTAGTGCTTGAAACTCTTTTTATATGAAAGGAACTGTAAAGGGAGTGGGGACGTGCATCCCTTAATGCCATTAAAGTGGCTTACATTGATATTGAATCAAAAAGTAACCAATTTATTTATTATTTTATTTTTTTCTTATGTATTAGCTTTCCTTCTCTTCCCCCTCCATTCCCTCTCCATCCCTACTTTCCCCCTCTCTCCCTCCCTCGCTCCCTGCTTTTCTCGCTCCTTCCCTCCTCCTTGCCTTCACTTTCTCCCTGTTCCTCATGTTCCCTACACACACACACACACACACATACACACACACACACATAACCATTCACTTGTGCTGCTTCACTATCAAACATTGGGAAGTAGAAAGAGAACAGAACTGTTGCATCAACATGCCCCAGCCAGGGTAAAAGTATATTCTGGAAGCCCCACTCCTCTGCCTTTCATCCTGGGAGGATGATGGGAGAGTTTACATCGTCCCCAAAATGGCAACCCAGGAGGCAAGGTTGGTTAATTTTACCAGGCAGGCCAGTTTCTAGGATTCCAAGCAACAAGACGGATTTCTTGGATTTTATATTTGTTTCTTTTTTCTCTTATGTTATCAATTTTGATTTCTAAAGAGAATAAGAATTATTTATTTGCTTTATTGTATGTTGTATAATAACTCTTTTAGAAAAATAATAGCAATATTATTACTGAAAATATGATTCTGAAAAGAGCATAAAGTTTTCCTGTTTCGTCTGGTTTTTTTTTGAGTTCTCTTTGGTCCTCGAACTATATGCCACCGAGAAGGCACAGTGAGATGGCTGTGTTTTAAAAGTCACTTGAAACAACTCTTCTCTGTGTGACTATGCCTCCTTGTCAACACACAATTAGGTTTATTTATACCATTTTGTTTTAATTTTTAGGTACTGCTTTATAAAATTATGTATAATTATATAAAACATTTACATAGGTCCAAAATTCAATCTACACATATGGTACAGGCAAAGAAGTTTAGCCCCATCCTCTTGTCCTTATTCCCTTTTTTCTCTCCATTTATAGATAGCCTTTTATAGATATTGGCTTACCTTTCCATTTTTTACATATATATGTGTATATATACACATGCATGTGTATGTCACACATACACGTACATACGTATACTTAATGCCTTCTGTGTTGGTTATTTATTGGTGTGTAACAAATTTCCATAAAGCGAAATTACTTAAAAATAAAAATCATTTTAGTATCTCTCTCAGTTTCGGTGGTTCAGAGATTCTGTGCATCAGCTGAAGGGCTCAGGTGGACCATTTGAGCTCAGGATCACTCCTGGGGTTGAGGTCAGATGCTGTCTGGAGCTGGAGCAGGAAACGAAGGTGCTGGGGGCAGCTGGGCTTCTTTTGATGTGAGTCTCAGGGCTTTTCCAGGTAGTGTCATTAACTGAGCCAGCAATGCAGGTGTCAAAGATTCCTGGGTGGTATAGAAATACTCAGGGGTCAACATGAAGTAGTCCCCACTGGCCAATGGACAGCACGAACATCAATAATAATAACAACTGCATCAAAATACACGGAATATGTTTAAATCCATTGGGTCATAATGATACGAAGAAGCAAAAAAGTATCTCATTGGCCTTCTTGCTTGTTTAGAAGATGCTAGAGAAACAGCAAACTATTTGGAAAACAAGTCAAGAAAGCGAAAGACTCAAACATTTATCCTGCCTTTCCTAAATGAACACAGTGTAATCAGAGAGTTGATGCAGGGAATTTTCATTTAATAAACGTTTCTGGCTTATGAATGAAAAAAGTAGTGACAGAATTAGAACACCATCATTTTATCACTCACAATGAAATAATGGATTAGTTAACATCACAGTTATGATCAGTTTCTAGCAAATATAGGTGGCAGAAAAACATGTTATTACCAGAGGATTGCAGTCGGCAGAATCCAGCAACATTCTTTAACAAATAAATTGCAAAAAAACAAAACAGGGAAAAATAATCAAAAAGTTAAAAGAACCTTAAAAAACATAATCAATCATTGCAGTGTGTGTTTTACCTTGGATTTTGACTTAAGAAAACAATAGATAGATGGATAGATAGATAGAGAAATAGATAATTGGAGAAATTTAAACATTGACATTTAGTAAAATTAATAAATTGCATTTCTGTTTTTTAGATTATGATAATCATATTGTTTTTTGATTTTTAAAGTCATTATCTTTTAGACATTTGTAATAAAATATTTACAAATGAAGTGATATGATGACTTTGAAATATTCTACTGGTGGCAGGGAGAGTGGAGGAGTGTAGACAGGGATATAAATAGAAGGAGATTGGCCATGAGTTGATAATTAGTAAAGCCGAGTGAACGGGCACATTTGAATTTATTGTACTATTCTCTCTACATGGCATATATTATGAATTTTCCATAATAAAACTTTTTAAACATTGAGTACATATATTTCTTTTCTTTTTTATTTGTAAATATACACATATAGATACATATTCTTTATATAATAGGAATCGTATTGTTTTGTTATTTAATTTTTTTCCTAAAAATAGTCTAAAATTTTTTTGTTATTAAACATACCATGACTTTAAATGGCAGCAAATTGGATACACCATCATTCTTGTACATTTGTTTCCAGTTTTCCAGTGTTATAAACAGTGCTGCTCTGATTACTATCGTAGCTAAATCTTTGTACACATTCTTGCTCATTTTCTTAAGAAAATTTCCTAGAAGTGTACTTCTGGGTACGATATGCACCCATTTTTAGTTTTTGTCATACTGATTGCCATCATATCGTCCCACAAAGTCTCTACATTGTTAATGGCTGTTTCAAGGCGGTCTCTTGTCAATATAGGTTACATACTTTTTATTCACTTTGTCATTTTGATAGACAAAAATTGGCACCTCCTTTTTTCTTGTATGTATCTCCCAGAGCTTATAGTCAAAAGCCTGTGTGGAGAAGCTCAGGGCTGCAAATCTGGAATCTTCAAGACAAATTAGGATGTCTTGAATATGTCTAAAATATGCAAATTGAATGCATATTTTAAGACAAAATGTCCATGTTTAATGTTAATCATCACTAAAATCTCAGGCTCGTGACATAAGGAGTCGTGTCATTTTCAGATCTGTAAGAATATATTTCTTTCAAGATCATTTCCCCAAGAGTGGCCCATATCCAAATTAAACAATTAGTTTAATTTATGAAATCATTTTTAAAAAGACAACAAAACTAAAAAGATAAATAAATGAAAAAGAAACATAGTTCATTAATTTATCTTGTTGACTCGTCCATATATTGATATATAAAAATCATAGAAGTAGTTTGCTCCTATCCAGTGGTACGTATAGATTCCCACGAGGAAGCTCGTCATGTTTTTTCAACCTCGACGTATTCACAAATCTTCTTTTTCTAAAGGCAAAGGTTTTGATTTTTCCCCAACACAAGTCCAGGTCAAACCTTCTTTTTCAGCTGGCTAAGATAATCCAAGAAAGTCTGGTCCACCCTGCCCTGCAGTCATCTCTGCCCTCTCTCACAGCTCACTCCCTTGGTGGCCGCTAGCCTACAAGGACAGGACATATCTGACTGCTGCTGCCCCACCTCCGGGCTCTCGTTTTCTCACCTCCATCCCACCCCTATCCCCAAAACAGTGTTGTTGTCTGGGGACCTGGCCTGACATGGTGGAATAGTTTCAGGAGCATCTTGTCACCTCTGTAGCCTGGCATACATCTTGCGTTAAACAGTTGCCTTCTTCAATGTTTCCATAGAAAGACCTACAGAAATGAAGTGTGCTTGCCAGGCCTTGAGAGGACACTGACATTTCTCTTATTTTGATGACATATTGACCACACTTTGAGTAAGAAAACACCAATGCATCATCTTAGAACACTGAACTAAGAATGTTGGCATGATTCTCATTTGATCCTTTCAGTCACTGGGATTCAGTGATGGGAAGTTTATTGCCTCTGGAATCAGCCTGCCCTGGTAAGCTCCAAGTTGGACAGTTCTATCTTCAATCTAGCAAAACATCTATTCCCCTTTAGCTTCCACTCAGAAAAAAACGATCTATTAGTATTTTTCTTATGAGACAACCATTCAAATATTTCAAATTAATTCGCGTTCCCCAGTCTTTAGGAGAAAACATCCCTAGTCTTCCAAACGTGACTCACATCATGCGGTTTTGAGTCCATACTCCAGGGACAGCCTCCCTGCAGGGCCAAGCAGGACTATATTCCTCATGCCCTTCAGTATATATCAAACAGACATCACTTTCCACAGCCCAGGACAAAGGCACTGTGAGCTGGCCTCAGCTCATCGTCCATTAAATCCCTAACCTTCCTTCTGCAAGCTGCTGCTAGCTGGACCCTTCCATCCTCTATCTTGGATTTATGCAATTAAGTATTTTTAGACCCAAATGAAGAGTTAAATTTCATCATGTTAGAGTTGGTCATTGCACCAGCCCTGTAAAATCTTCTCTGCATCTTGGTTCTGGTACCCATTAAGGCACATCCTAGACCCAGCAGCAGACAGCCCAAGTAGGCCTCTCCAAGTACTATATGTTGAGCATGGGTGGGATGCTCTGAAGTCTGGGACCTGGGAACATTCACACCTTGCTCTCCAGCATTCCCATATGGGTGCACACCATACAGCTTGGACAGGACAACGAGGGGACCTCTGGGGCTCGAGAGCCAGCACTTTGCTGTTGCTACCTCCATGGCTGTCACTGCCCCTACCTCTGAGAACCAGCAACTCCTACTCACTAGGTCCTGGGCTACTATTTTGGGAAGTACATGAGCCCCAAACCTCCTGATACTAATATAGTATATAGACTATATAGTATTTAAAGTGAACTATATAGTAAATAAATACTATATATAGACTATATAGTATTTAAAATGGACTCCTAGACTGTGAACCCAATAAGGAGAGAAATTCTATCTGTTCCTTCTCTATTACCTCTCACAGCAGTTTCTAAATGACTATGAGCACTGTAGGTGCCTAATTAACATTTTGAGAATAATGGATGGAGTGACAGCAAAATTTTGTGTCCTTTGCCATTTGTGAGGGAACATTCTACTGAAATAAGGCAAATCTTACTGAAATTACTTCTTTCTTCACTGTTCCAATTGCTTCCTTCACCAACATATTGAGATTAATTGATAAGTAGGAACATCAAGTGTAATCCTATCGTCCACCAGACGTCCTTGTTGTCTATATTTTACGTGAAAACAAACTCTTTCCGTTCAGTTATGGTCATTCCCAGGCTTTTATGATTTTGTGTGTGTGTGTGTGTGTGTGTGTGTGTGAGGAAGATCGGCCCTAAGTGAACACCCATTGCCAATCTTCCTCTTTTTGCTGAGAAAGATTTTAGCCCTGGGCTAACATCTGTGCCCATCTTCCTCTATTTTGTATATGGGATGCCATCACAGCATGGCTTAAAGAGTGGTGCATAGGTCCGTGCCCAGGATCTGAACCAGTGAACCCCAGGCTGCTGAAGGAGAGCAGGCAAACTCAACCACTATGCCACCAGACGGGCCCCAGGCTTTTACGATCTTTGTCCTTTAGTGTGTGTGGTTTGAGTGTCACACCACTCAGTCCTCATCATGGTTAGATCCTGTATTTGTGAATTAGCCTCTTCACTAGATGTATTTGTAACCTCCGACTTAAGACTCATGGTTCTTTTGTGGTCATTCTCAGACAGGAACAGAGTGGCTGAATATCTGAGTTGCTCGTGGTGAGCTCCCAGCTGATGCTGAGCAAGGTGACCCTCTGCCTTCCTGTCTCAGCTCAGAGTGTAACCAAGCGTCCTTTTTTGCAGTCTGTTTAGTACCACGTTTTTCGCACTTTTGTGCATTGTTGGTGACTTCACTGTTAAAGTGGCCCCAGGCATGGTGCTGAAGTGTCGTCCAGTGCTCCTAAGCTCAGGAAGGCTGTGAGGTGCCTCATGGAGAAGATATGTGTGTGAGATGAGCTTCCTTCAGGCCTGAGTTACAGTGCTGACCGCTGTGAACTCAATGTTAATGAGTCAACAATATATATTAAATAAAGTGTCTTTCAAGAGAAACACACATAAAACAATGTTATACATTGATCGGTTGATGAAAACGTTGTGACCAGAGGCTCACAGGAACCTAACCCTGTGTCTCCCCTAGGAGCGAAGGTTCAGTATTTGCTAGTTCAGTGTTCTTGGCGACTTTATAGGACGTAACTACCGTGGATAACAAGAATCCACTGTATTTCATACATCCATCAATGTTTTTTCTTCCTCTGATTCCCCAATTCCTCACATTGCTTTTTTTATGTACGTAATTGTGTTCCTAGATTAAAATGAATTTAAATGGGACAAAAGAGATAAATTCATAGCAGCTAACATCTAACCTGGAGGGCAAGAAGCTGTGCCTGACACCACAGATGTGGAGACATAAAATAAGCTACGACTGACTGAGTGAGTGCTCTATACAGGCCCCATGTAAAGGACAGGGGAGCATTATTTCCTTAAGTGCTCACAGAAACCACCTTGTGAAGTGGAAATCGCCATCCTCAGTGATTTATGTTTGAAAACATCGAAGTTTGGTGGGTTTTAGGTAAATTCCCAGGGTGACATAGTGAGGAAGTCAGAATTGGTCCTCATACCCTGGTCTGTCTAATCCAGTCTATACCCTAAACCACCTACACCATCTCCAAGGTCTAAAGACATTAAAGCAATTTCCTCCTGGGATGTTCACTCCCCTAGGTTGACACCACCATGTCACTAGCCTCCAGCTTGAAAAAATAAAAATATTTCCATATAGTGATTATTAGAACATTTCAGCTTGCTGAATGGCCTGAATATGTTAAGGGGTGTGTGTGTGTGTGTGTGTGTGTGTGTGTGTGTGTACAGGACAGAGAGATACTTTCTCCTTTCCCTCTCATCTTATCTTCTTTCACTTCTCATCCTCGTTTCCTTAAGACCAAACTGCATGGAAGTTATGCAGATTTACTTTTCCTTAGGTTTCGGGTACTAGGTAAGCAGCAGGATGTGTTGCTGAGCACCCACCTCTCCTTCAGACTCGTTTTGACCGCAGCTTTATGCATCGGACTGGCCGCAGGTTCTGCAGTAAATCAACGGCGGGTGGGTCACTCTCAGGTGTTCTTGCCTCCAACATCCTCCTGCTTCCTGTCAAGCTCTCTTCACCTCCGTGTGACAGCAGGAAATAAAAACCCAGGAAGACTTAATTATTAAAGCAGGGACTGTAAGAGAGAGGCTCTTCTCCTCGACGCTGCAGACATAATTAAAACACACTGTGCCCAGGCTTCCCGTGTCACTTTTCACAATGCGTCCCTTATAAGACGTGTGGAGAGAAAACTTTTTGTCTTTTATATTTTTCTAAAGAAAGGGAGAGGGGAAAAGCTGTAACGCTCATAAAATCAACTTATGTGAGTGGAGTACTTGGTGTTTATATGTTGGATCTGACGCAACCATTTAGAGAGTTCAGATGGCACTGAGGGAAAGCGAGCAAATGGGAACAGAGGCCTCCAAGGAGTCCCTCCCCAGCGCCAAGGATGGAGGGCCCTTCTGGTGAAGCTCATTCTCAAAGCTCATACACAATACAAGTGGTGGCCCTCTTTGCACTGGAGAGTTGACACACTAGCATCGTGCTCTTTTGTCTTCTTCCTGCCCTTGCCATCTGAATTGACCTCGAGTATTCGTTCACACATTTGCTGTTTGGAGTGGTGACACCCTCCCCTGCATGGCCAGTGGAGCAGAAGCACCTTTACTACGTTCCCACCTCTGCCTAAGTTTGGCACATAGCACTTACGTGTTCTATAAGTAGAGGTCCAATGAATGACTATCAGATACCAACACATGTCGGATAGAAAGCGGCCCATTTCAGTGCATCCCCTGGAAGAGACAATGACGCCCAGTTTGCCCATCAGCTTGCTGTTAAAATGCCATCAGTTAATTAATTTCAGCCTCAGATTGTCTTGGTGTCAAATAAGCCATTTAATCATTTAGTCCTATATACCCCAATAGAGAAGTGCGAAAAATTTTTTTAATTGGTCTGGAAACGTACCTGCGGGAAACTCTGTTCATTTATTGTACTGGCTGATGCGAGGAATTCTGGAAAATTGGTGGATAATTTTATACCAATTCTCCTATGATTAATTTGAACCCACCTTTAGGTATGACTTGTGTGAAAAAGAGAACAACATTGTCTTCTTTCTTATCATCACACAATAATCTCATAAAGAAACATAAGGAATAATCAATTAATTATATAGAGTATCAGTAAGGTGAGCAGGTAGAATCATGAATGAGAAAAACAACTTTCTGAGAAGGGACAAGACTATTCTGTCTGATCTGTCCTTTGTTATTGCCATGATCAGATACTTTTTAAAAATAAATCACATAAAAGATTTCATAAGGGCCTATTATTAAAATAAAGAGTGTTTATTACATTCAAACATTGGTAACTCTCTTCTACTTTGTAATGTGCCCTACAGTATTTCCCTCCTGTCCACATCCAGCATGACAAAAGGGGAGTGGAGGAACAAAGATAAACTAACATATCAGACACTGCGCCTCATCCTCCCCCACAGGACGAATCCGGTCTTCCGATGAGTATTTCTCCCATAAGATGATGTGGCTTCATCTTTTACAAGGTGAGTAAACATCACGAATGCACTAACACCCTGTTGGCAACACATTTGTTTTCTCCTGGCTTTTAATATTTGTGGCTAAAATCAAGTTGATATTTCTCCACAAATACAGCACATTATGCCATCAACTTTCTGAGGTAACTGACGTCAATCCCAGCTGATTAATAGCTAGTGATTAAAAATAAATTGTTTTTGAATGACGTGCCCTCATAATAACATCTAAAATCTCTGAAGAAACCATAAACAGGGGCAGCCAGGGCCAGCGTCTGTCTGAGTGTGTGGTGAGACATCCCTTCGTCACCCTGCCTGATCTGTACAACCTTCTAGAAAACACAATTTCTGTGAAATCTAGGTTGTCAGCATGAAAAGAAAGTTGGCAGAACACAGGGTTCTGTTGCTAAGCGATCCTTGGCAAATGTGATACGTGTACATTATGGCATTTGATGACACCTTCGGGAGAGGAGAGGCTCCAGCTTGAGGGAAACAACGCACCGTTTCCGAGAGATGGGTGGAAGTCCACAGGAGCCAGGGTGGGGCGTCCGTGCTGCCTGCCTGAGAACCCCGGGCCTGGGCCTGCCCTGGTCCTGTTTTGTGAGTAGCCACCTCAATTGGGAAATAAAGTTAAGTTCTATTTAATATTTAGAGTCTAAGTACTTTCTGCCTGTGTCTACTCTTGCCTAACCTTTGAAAGGGAGAGAGTGGTGGTTCTGCTGTGTTTCCATTTACCAGTGTGTCGAAAGGGAAATTTAGTAATAGCCATACGCCCAGGTGAGCAAGTTTACGGGGCTTCTTGAGTGCAAAAGAAAAGGGAAAACAATTATTTGATACTGCTGCACGTACTGTGGGGAAAACATCTGGTAAAATGCCGGGGGTCTGGTGATTTTCAGTCTGAGTTCCATCCAATTAGACCGGAAGAGGTCAGCTCCTATTTACATACGGAAAGGCCTAGGTGCAGAGAGTTAAATGGGCGGCCACAGTCACACGAGTAACCAATGACCCCCTGGGACCTGATTCTAGCCTTTAACCTCTGCGGAGCATCCCTCAATATGTGGCAGCATCTCTGTGATAAACTACACAATAAAATATACATGCTGGTCTTTGAGAATCATACAACCTTAATTCATTATCTCTTTAATTCCAATGAAAGTTACCCTTAATGACCCAGCAAAGACATGTTCCAAAGTAAGAGAAACACAAATGAAAGACTTGATTACAGTACGGCCGGCTTGCTCAGTGGAGTTTCAGAAACCACTTTCGTGAGCTCTGTTCTCTCAGTTTGTTTGGTTGTGGATATTTTCTCCTGCTTTTAACTAAATAAATCATATTTTCTGGGCCAGTTGTTCTCAGTGAGAATTGACACTCTCGTTCAGATATTCTCAACGCTTCAACCTGACAGATGTACCCATGGTAACAACGTGGCTCTTTCTGTAGTTTTTCATTCAACTATCTACTCTTAGTTATTCCTGCTTCCAAACTACGCCACGCACAGCTGTGACGTGTGTACCAGGATGGTCAGCAATCAGGAAACCTGACAAGAGTAATCAGAAATTTGCAACACTGATGGGAGAAAACATTTCAGAATAATATGTTATTCTGAAATTGAGACGTTCTCTAGTAAAACGTGAGCCTGACAGTTAAAAATTGTTTGATAGCATGTTCAACATCCATATCATTCCAATGGGGACGACTTTACCAGCTGTCAAAGAACAGCATAATGGAAAGCCTCTTATATTCCTTAATCCTCCACAATCGACACTCTTAAAATTGTGTTGTTAACAAATAGGAAAATCCCCAGTGTAAGGACTTTTGAAGCCTGTCTCAGAGGTTAATTCAGGAACTTTGAGACTGATGAGCTCGTTCTCTGGAGGCATTTAGACCTGGCTGGGTTGGAAGCCCAGCTGTTACCCGCTAGCTGTAACACTGGACAAGTGACGGTCTCTTGCAGTTTCCGTTTCCTCATGTATAAAATGTGGAAAATAAAACTACCTACCTCTCAGGGTTGTTACAGGGATTAAATGAGTTAATGCGTGTAGTACAATAAATATTTGTTATTATTTCTTTATCTGTAGAATTAAGGTAATAAAAATATCTACCTGTGGGGTTGTGAGAATTAAATGAAATATGTAGGTAAAGTGCCTAGAACATGCTCAATAACTATTAATTAAAATTATGATGATAATGAGACTCCATTTTAGTGAATTAACAAGATTATGGAGTCCATATCAGTATCATGTAAGTCCTCAATCACCTCCACCCTCACGATCTAGTCTCCCTTTGATCCAGATTATCTCTTTGTAAGAAGGCTTACCGAAGAGAAGACTCTAGAAGAAAAGTGTGCCTAACTTGAAAATATGTATTCAGCAGATTCCAGCGTATGGGACCTCCTGTTCCTTCCCAAGGCCTGAGATCTGTGTCCATGTCTCTCACCTGACCTAAACCTGTGTGACCATGTTATACAAGCTATAGATTTCATATCAACAAAAAGATGTGTCATATCCTAAGAGCATATGCTCTCTCTTGTGGGCAGGTGGATAAAAGTTATAGTACAATATAGTTTCCAAGTCAAATAGTCTACCTTAGCAAAAGAAAACTGTAATTGGACTCAATTAGTTTACCACTATTTTCAATTCACACATGATACGCATTATCAAAATGTGTAAAGATTATTTAGCTGTATTCACAATCATCAAATGAAAGAAAGCAAGTTCTGTCATCATAGAAATCGCTGGTGTGGTGCTTTTACACACAGGAAAACAATTGCAAGTTTAAGGCCGATTATTGCTACTAATTTAAAATTTCACAACCAAAATTTGTACATCCATCATATTTTAAAGAAGTTAATATTCAGTAAATAATTGTCATTATTTTTTTTATTTTGTGCAAGCACTTCAAAGAAGGAGTTACTCTGTCTTAAAGTACTAATGGTCTGGAATTAAAAATCATTTAAATATACTACAAAGCTATAGTAACCAAAACAGCATGGTACTGGCACAAAAACAGACACACAGATCAATGGAATAGAATCAAAAGCCCAGAAATAAACCCACACATCTATGGACAGCTAATCTTTGACAAAGGAGCCAAGAACATACAATGGGGAAAAGAAAGTCTCTTCAACAAATGGTGTTGGGAAAACTGGATAGCCATATGCAAAAAAATGAAAGTAGACCTTTACCTTACACCAT
This sequence comes from Diceros bicornis minor, assembly GCF_020826845.1. Classification (NCBI taxonomy): domain Eukaryota; kingdom Metazoa; phylum Chordata; class Mammalia; order Perissodactyla; family Rhinocerotidae; genus Diceros; species Diceros bicornis. Next base: position 83,883,219 of record NC_080748.1, on the reverse strand, counting down.
ACACAAAAATTAACTCCAAATGGATTAAATACTTGAATGTAAGACCTGAAACTGTGAAACTTCTAGAAGAAAACATAGGCAGTACGCTCTTCGACATCGGTCTTAGCAACATTTTTTCAAACACCACGTCTGACTGGGCAAGAGAAACAATAGAAAAAATAAACAAATGGGGCTACATCAAACTAAAAAGCTTCTGCACAGCAAAGGAAACCATCAACAAAACGAAAAGACAACCTAACAATTGGGAGAAGATATTTGCAAATCATACTTCTGATAAGGGCTTAATCTCCAAAATATATAAAGAACTCATGCATCTCAACAACAAAAAAACTACCAACCCAATTAAAAAATGGGCAAAAGACCTGAAGAGACATTTCTCCAAAGAAGATATACAGATGGCCAACAGACACATGAAAAGATGTTCAAAATCACTATCAGGGAAATGCAAATCAAAACTACAATGAGATATCACCTCACGTCCATCAGAATGGCTATTATTAACAAGACAGGAAACAACATGTGTTGGAGAGGATGTGGAGAGAAGGGAACTCTCGTACACTGCTGGTGAGAGTGCAAACTGGTGCAGCCACTATGGAAAACAGTATGGAGATTCCTCAAAAAATCAAGGATAGAACTACCATATGATCCAGCTATTCCACTGTTGGGTATTTATCCAAAGAACTTGAAAACACCAATTTGTAAAGGTACATGCACCCCTGTGTTCATTGCAGCATTATTCACAACAGCCATGACTTGGAAGCAACCTAAGTGCCCATCAAGGGACGAATGGATAAAGAAGATGTGGTATATATACACAATGGAATACTACTCAGCCATAAGAAACGATGAAATCTAGCCATTTGTGACAACGTGGATGGACATTGAGGGTATAATGCAAAGTGAAATAAGTCAGAGGGAGAAGGTCAAATACCGTATGATTTCCTTCATTAAGTAGTAGATAATAACAACAATAAACAAACACATAGGGACAGAGATTGGATTGGTGGTTACCAGAGGGGAAGGGGGAGGGAGGAGGATGAAAGGGATAATTCGGTACATGTGTGTGGTGATGGGTTGTAATTAGTATTTTGGTGGTGAACATGATGTAATCTATGCAGAAATAGAAGTACAATGATGTACACCTGAAATTTTTACAATGTTATAAACCAATGTTACTGCAATAAACAAAAAATTAAAAAAAAAAATCATTTAAATGTTTACTCCTAAGAGGTGAGGAGGAGAGAAGAGAGAGTTAGAGGAGGGTAAGGAAAGATCTTCTCGCTTATTCGCTAATTTTTTTCAGAACTGTTGGGTGACAGATTTTTATTATTATTTTTATCCATTACAAATGGATTAAATCATAAATTAACTTTAAAGCTAGGAAACAAAAACCACTACTGCTTATAATTACCTATATTTCCAAAAAAAAAAAAATCTTTTAAAACTTTAGGATAAAAATCAAAACAAAAATTGTATAATACATAGAAAATAATGATAATAAAACACCACCTATGAGAATCTGTGCTACATAGCTAAAACAACACTCAAAGGATAATTAACAGGCTTAAATATTTATGTATATTAATAAACAAGGAGTGAAAAACAAAGAAATAAAAATGAAATTCAATAAATTAGAAAAGAACAATAAAACCCACCTCACACAGCAGATGCAAGGTACTAATAAACATAAAAATAGAAATTTATGAATCAGAAAAGGAAAAATAGTACAAGTAATTGCTAAAGAACAAGAATCTTGGAAAAATTAAAACACGGATACACTCATACAAACTTATTCATAGAAACAAAAGGGCTAAAGCACCAATACACAAACTTTTAAATGATTAATAAGGGGAAAACAGAAATACAAAAAATTATATCAAATTATAACAATTATAAGAAACGATTGTGATCAGATGTATGCACATAAATGTGAGAATCAGCATAAATAGATGATTTGAGAACACTAACAAAACTGACTCCAGATAACAGAAATATGACACAAATAAAAAAAGCAGACAAATTATCAAAGGAGGAAATAACAACAGTTGACAAAGAGCTACCTCCCCAAATGCACCAGGCTCAAAGAGGTTCACAGGGGAATTCCAGCAATCTGTTAATATTCAGATAACTTCAATACTATTTAAATTGCTTCAGAGCATGGAAAAAGAATTCTGAATTCTTTTTATAATGCTAGGATGCATAGTAAAGGGAAAAGAAACAAAAACTACAGGTCAATCTCATTTATGAACAATGAAGCAAAAATACTAAATTAAATATTAGCTTACAAAATCCAAATTTATATTTTTAAAAAACTGTCTGAAGAAGTGGGGGAGGGGTCTATTTTAAGAATTCAAAAATGAGTCAATATTAAAAAATCTATCAATATAGTTTTTAGATGAAAGTAGTAAAAGAAAAAAATCACAAGCTTATCTATACAAAAGTTGAAAAGTCATTTATTAGATCTAACATCTATTCTCAATTAAAAAAAACTCTTATCAAAATAGGAATAAATTGATAAAAACTAGATACAAATATTTCTATATATCAACCCTGAATCCAACATAGTATCCTGCTTGAAAGGAGCGTTCCTATTAACATCAGCCACAAGCAATGACATTTACTTTCATCACCCTTTGTAACATTGTTTTAGAGAAACTAGCCATATTCTTAGATAAGAGGAAGGAATAAGAGATGTAAATTTAGGAAAGAAGGGGCAAAAATAAATTCATGAATAGATTCAATATATACATTAATTTAGTAAGTGATAAGGATGGTATTTATAATTATTTGGGAGATAGAGTCTGATTATTTAATAAATGGTGTTGGAACAACTGAAGCACCATCTGCAGGAAAAAATAATGAAGTGAGATTCCCTTCCTCATTGCCAACACTGAAATAACTTTCAGCTGGATTAAATATTTATTAAAAACAACAACAAAAATAAACCCCTATAAACATATAAATAATATAGTTTCACATGAAGACTTTTCATATGATTATTTAGAAAGGAGAAAGCTTTTGTAAAAATGCCAAAAACTCAGAAAACTCAAAGAAACGGCTCATAAATTTATTATGTTGTGCTTTTTAGAACCCTTCATTAATAAAAACACTAAAAAATAGAGTAATGAAGTATTCAGAAAAAATATTTATAACACAAATTCCCAGTGCTATAAATTGAAAACATCAGACTAGTTAACCTCTAAAATTCTTTCCAGCTCTACATTTCCACTAACTTAATGTGTTTAACATAATTCACATTTATTGAGCCATATCCACAAGGCTTACCCTGGTACATAAAACAAAAAATTTGTGTTGAGTTCCTTACCCCTAAAAGAATCTAGAGTTCATTCAAGCAGCAAGATAAGTATATGAGATATTTAGAAGACCTTGACAGAATGATTATCAGGAACACTGGGCAGATGGTGGTGGTAGTGTCAGGATAGTTTTGGGCCTTCCTGAATGTCTATATAAAAACAGCAATTAGACGATGAAAAAAAATCCATCAATGACATTTATAATAAAATGAAATAATATGATATCCCCACAAAGCCCAAATACAAGTTGCTGGAACAAGCCATCAACAACCACAAGGCCTGCATGCTATTGACATCTATGTGGGGAGGGATGTAAGAAGCAGTAGGGGGCCGGCCCGTGGCTTAGTGGTTAAGTGTGTGCCCTCCGCTACTGGTGGTCTGGGTTCAGATCCCGGGTACACACCGACGCACCGCTTCTCGGGCCATGCTGAGGCCGCATCCCACATACAGCAATTAGAAGGATGTGCAACTATGATATACAACTATCTACTGGGGCTTTGGGGAAAAAAAAGGAGGAGGATTGGCAAGAGATGTTAGCTCAGAGCCAGTCTTCCTCAGCAAAAAGAGGATGATTGGCACGGATGTTAGCTCAGGGCTGATCTTCCTCACAAAAAAAAAAAAAAAAGAAACAGTAGGAATTGTGGACAGAAGGAACCCCCAAAGAGCCACTGGATAAAGGGATAGAGGAAGTGAGGTGTGCTGATTTGGGAGGTTTTTTTCTGACTCTGTGTACAAGGGGTCTGTGGTAAGATCTAAAGGGGCAGGATCTAGACTCTATGAACCCTTGGAAATGATCTTCCAGGGTGGGCGTCCTTCCAGATCAGCCCCATGCTGAGGAGAATCATAATTGAATAGAATAATGTCAACAGAAAAGAAAGAAAGAGAAGGTCCAGGCTGAGGTGGAGAAGAGGGACAGAGACACAGAATGTCAAAAAGCAAGCCACCATACTTTTAAAAACTATACAAAAACAACATAAGAAGGAGTTCTTTTTTTCTTTTTGTTTTTGTGAGGAAGATCAGCCCTGTGCTAACATCTGCCAATCCTCCTCTTTTTTTTGCTGAGGAAGACTGGCCTTGGGCTAGCATCTGTGCCCATCTTCATCCACTTTATATGGGACGCCACCACAGCATGGCTTGCCAAGCGGTGCGTCGGTGCACGCCCAGGATCCGAACCGGCAAACCCCTGGCTGCCGCAGTGGAGCGTGCGCACTTAACCACTTGCGCCACTGGGCCAGCCCCAAGAAGGAGTTCTTTATACCTAAAAAAATCAATCTAAAGAGAATCTCCTTCAAAAAATTCAGGAAAACTAAATTCACACAAAAAGAGCAAAAGGAAAGTGTAGAACTTAAATTCCATATAAAGCTACTTTAAGAAAAAAATAGAATAAGGAGTTGAGTAACATCCCTATAGACAATGAAGGCACAACAGAAAGGCTTTCTCAGAAAACATAAAACTGTAAGGAACAATTTAAAAATAAGGTAAATTTTTAAAGAAAATCATACAAGACATAAAAGAACATAAATCAGAATTACAAAAAAATCGGAAATGAGGTGAAAGAACTCAAGACATAAATATAAAATAAAAATTTTAGAAATACAGACTAAACAAAGAATACAAGATCGAATGTACACAACCTATACTCCCTGAAGAGAAATAGGAGGCCAAAAGGAAAAAAAAAATTGAAAAGAAGTGAAGATAATAAAAAGAATGAAAGTGATGAATATTGAAGATAGGCAAAGATGATCCAATATATTGATAATAGGAGTCTCTGAAGCGTGAAGTCAAGGCAAGAGACAATAACAAATACTAAAAATTGTAATAGATAAACACGTTCCTTCAATTAAAAAATAGATTTGAATTTATAAATTGAAATAGCACAATGTGAACCTCAGAATCTAACTGAAACAACCAAGACATATTCTGGCAAAACTACTGAATCTTACAGAAAAAAAGATAATTCTTTGGCTTTCTAGGCAAAATAGGGCATGGCTTATACAGGAAAGAAAACTGGGTTATCATCAGATATTTTTTTTTTCCAAACAACAATGTTTTGTGCCAGAAGAAAGTGGAGTAACATATAAAATACTCAAGGAAAGAAAATGTGAGCCAAGAATTTACTACCCAAACGGACCTTCAAATATACAAGGCATATATAGCAACAAAATGTACAAGGCAGTGTTAGCAACACTGAAAAATCTAGAGAATTTTCTTCCCTGAGCTCTTCCTATAGAATCAACTGGAGAACAAGTTTCAGAAAACCAAAATGACTGCAGAAAAATCACCATAAGAATTAGTGGAGAGCACTAAATGTATGATCACTGATAGATCTAAGAATAAATGAGGAATAAAAGAGAGAGCACAGTACAAAACAGTTGTGGGACATGACAATGTGGATGAAGTACAGTATAAAAACTGGAAAGAGAATAAAGTACAGTATAAAAATTTTAACTATTTTTAGTAGCAAAGTTAGAGTGACAGCTAAGTATTGTTATTCTGAGACTGTTATTTGTGCCATGTGGGAAAGCAATGAGTAGTTATGGGATGTTATAAATTTATCATCATCTTTGTCTCTGAGAGCCAGGATTCTTGGTATGAAAGGAAGGAAACAGAGATTTAACATAGAAGAGGCCAAATATAAACTCTTTATGCCTGAATTTGTATTGGAAACATGGCTATGTACTCAAGAAGTATTTTATCTTTAAATAGATAATTAAATTATCTATCTATCTGTCTATCTATCTACCTATCTATCTATTCATCCGCCTATTTTTCCTAACTCTTTCCACTGAAAAGGCCTAAAAACAATGACAAACCAGGTAGCAATGAACATTCCTAATGCCAAGACTGTGGCCTTGAGTTACCATTTCCCATTAAAAGAAAACTGAGCTTCTTGGAGAAATGGCTGATCCCAGGTCTGCAGTAGGAAATCTACAATGTGAGCCTGGAACATCTTGGCATATCAGACAGATAGGAAGCTATCAAAGGTTAGGACAGTCAGGTCAAAAGACTCAGGAGCCAGTTTTAAAAGGCTCCTTCTGGCCAAAGATGGAACAATTTGAGCTTCAAAAAGGCTAAAAATTGAAATGAGTTGAAACCCATCAAATAGGTTTAAATTCATGAATTCATAATGATATTAAAAACTAATAGTTGGTTACATTTTGGAGATGACAGGGAAAAACTTATTGTTTTGAAAACTGTGTAAAAGTAAGAAAAGAATCAGACATTTGTCCTGGCTTTTTAAATACAAAATGTAGCTTGGATGACCAAATAAGAGATGAAAGAACATTTTTCCTTTTAAAATGATTCCAGTTAATTGAAAAATGATAGAATTTAGGATATCATTATTTTGCAACCCCAGTGAAGGAATGGATTTAGGCTCTGAGCATAAACAATAGCTACCATCAAAATGCATGAACTTTTGGACATTCTGTGCCTTCTGATGAAACAATATGGCATCACCCATGCTCTTGTCAAAGGGATCAAACCTGATTCTGATCAAGACACTAGATTCAGCTGTCAATCTGTAGGACAAACAAGGGACAGAGGAGCATGTTGAACTGCACGAAGAAAACGCAATTACCAAAATCCAGACTGAGGGAGACTCTACTGGTCAAATATTGTACCCCAGATTTCCTCAACAGTTCCGTTATAAGGAAAATAAAGGGTTGAGCAAGGTAATGTGACTTTAAAGAGACTTAAAAGACAAACCACTTTTTTTAATGGGCAAGCCTAAACCGTAGCTCATGTGGGTGCACACTTGGGTGAATAAATCTTAAAAAACTGCAGGGAAGTGATTACTGTAAAAGTCAGGGTGGAGGGGGGCCTTTGAGGGGAAGGCTCCATGGAAGGGCTCCCCAGCAGTCTCACAGAGGTCTATTCTGTACCTGAATGGTGGGTGTGCACCTTATAGTCGCCCACTAAGCTATACCTTGCTTTTGGGTGTTTTTCTGCATATAGGCTTTATTTTACAATAAAAAGAATTTTTAAAATATATAATGTAAAAACAAAAGAAAAGCTACTATCAAGTATAATTTACATTCATCCCTTTATTTATTCTTCAAATATATAAAGAGCCCCTCGGGTGTGCCACCCATTGGCTCTGCACTGAATACTGGCCCTGAGAGAATGTCAACTCAAGCCAGAGGAGCAGAGTGGGATCACAGCCTGGGAGCTTTCAGAAACCTGGGATCACCTCCAGTTAAGGGGTTTTCTCAGTCCTGCTCAGTATCCAACCAGTTTGAAATTAGAGGTAAAACATTCCAACATGTTATCCCTGAAGCCAAGATCTGAAAGTAAGCATTGCATTTGCAGGTGTAATGGAACCAGTTCTGAACACCCTCACCTGTGAGGTCGGGAACACAAGAGTCACGCTGTCATCCCATGTCCCATAGGTGTTTGGTCAAATCTCAAATTAAAATGCAGCAGAAGATACAAAATGGCTAAAAGTTCGGCCAGAACATTTCCTAATAGCAATGACAAAAAAGAACTTCATAGAAGAGCCTTGAATCAAATCTAGATGCTTTAAATTTGTATTACAGATCAGAAAGCAAAGCAGTTTGGAATACTTTTAAGACAAACAACAAAAGTAATATCTCTGCATGGGTCTAGCTCGTATCCACTATATGAGATAAAGATTGTCTCTGAGGACAGATGTTAAAGGACATGTAACCTGTGGCAAAGGATTTGGTCATTGGGAAGATATCTTTATTTAGCAACACTTGATCCTTTTGTTTGAAGCTATTTTCTGTTGCATTTGTGTGTGAGAAAGGAAAGTCTCTAAGCAACCATATTGTATGCTGACTGTCTAATCCCAGTAAAATCAGAGTGGTTTTTTCCCTAGAAAAAGGCTATGTATCTATTTCTCATAAACTGAATCCTTTAAGTGTGTGTTGCCTGGTTATCAGGACTGTTTGGAAATTGATAATATTTTTGACATCAAAGTTTCCAGGTGAGAGAAAAGATAAAGCCAGAGGGATAACAGACAGAACCTAGATCGTTTTCCTCTGCCCACAAATGAAATACCTTACAGCTTATTCCCCTCTAATCCCTTATCCTTGCTGACAAGTAGAAAAATCAAATTAGTTTTCTTTTTCCACCCAACAAACCCATTGATAGATATGATGATAAACTGGTGAAGCATATGGCACCCAATGGAATAACTGGTTTGGACTTGTGCAAACAACATTCCAAGAAAGAGGGTTTCTCAAAGCAAGGCAGTATGGCCAATTTCTGTCATTTCCTCTATGTTTATTAATGAACAAAGCAATTTTTTCTAAGCCTTTCAGTGAAGCTAGTTTTGTCCCTCTGCTTGAGGAGTTAATTTAGATAATTGTCTTTGCATTTTCATATGCTCTCTTCCCCATAGATAGTATCTGGTTGTTTTTGATAAAACAGTGTTCAATTCATTATGTTATGCTTACAAAGCAACATTACAGGACAATAATTATGGACCAATAATAAACAGTGGCTCCTTTCTTAGCTTCTTAGATTTGGGTGTTAAAACTGAGAGGATGTATTCTTGTAATTAAGCATGCAGACTGGCAAGATGAACTGGGTTTACATCTTGGCCCTACCAACCACAATGTGTGTTTCTGGACAAGTTACTTAGCCTCTGTGTCTCTCCATCTCTTTCTTCATAAAATGGAGCGAAGGGCATCTCACATTCTGATGTAAATGCTCAAAAATGTTACCTAATATGGGAAATTCTATGCTTAGCATCATAATTTCTCCACAAAATAGATATTTATATCAAATTAATAGTGTGTTGAGGATTTTATTTTCTAGAATTCTTTTACTTATATGTATGCAAGTGATGGCATATTTGAGCATATCTGACCTCTATTTGGGAATCATTCTTTAATCTTATTAAAATGTTCTTTGGATCCTCTATTTTGAGAAAAATTTAGAAAGTGAAAAATCCTGGTCCCTACTTCTAAGTTAGAGAGGAGAAGGTGTGCCTGACCTGATCACGACTTTTGTGGTCAGTGGTCCTGCCGGATGAGTTTGTGTTTGGTGTGAGCAGAAACTCTCTCTCCTTGCATTTGCACACATTGGCGGGAGAGCGGTTTGTTTCCCAGCAAGATCGTGAAGTGATATGTCTTTGTTTGTCAACAACCTTTCCCAGCTGCCCCTGTTTCACTGGGTTTCTCTTTCAGTGGAATCTTCTTCACCAGGAGCAGAGTAACCAAGGAGAGACCAGGATGGAATACTAAATAGAAAATGGCCAAAAGATTCAACCTTGGGTTCACTGCCAGGTCAACTGGAAGCACAGAAAGGGAAAAAGAAGGCAGGAGAATAATAATGCTGGGAAGTGTAGAACTTGGAACATGAAGAGCCCCAAGCGGACACGTGCCAGGAAGTGTCTGAGCGGGCACTGTGCATGTGTGTGCCCCTGGGGAGGAGGAGGAAAGAGATCTCACCGTTACCCTGTGTCCTCTGCAAGGCCCACGGGCTGCAAAGGATTTCCTGGGATGCTGTACTTTATCTCCGGGTACATTAGCTTTTTGAACTTTGGTAGAGCAAGACATAGCCTCAGGGAGATTAAAGAAATGCCCTTCTGAATACCTAGTATGCACCCACTAAATGCACAGTGTGTACGTTGCACACCTTCTTGGCTACAGCAGGGCTTGGGCAAGGGGGTGGGAGTGCATGGGAAGCAGACCTCCTCCCCACCCAGAAGTCTAGATGGAGAAGTTCCTTGGTGTCAACACCATGCCTCCACTTCCTCTGCCTCTGGGTCACGTCCTGGGAGAACCATGGACTCTGCCGATTTCTGCCTGTGGCACTGCGGAAAAGTGCAAGTAAAAAACCAGTGGCATGTTTGTAAGAGCAGAGTGAAAGTAGGAGAGGGTAGGGAAAGAGAGGAAGCATGTCCTGTCTGCTGCTCTATGTTTCCACAACCTCTTGGGTGCCCTGGGCCCTGCCCCTCTGCTACAGTCACCCCATCCTTGGGTAATTACACCCTTGAGAGAAGGCCCGTTCCATGGCTTAAGACAATGCCTATAGGTTAAAGCAGAGGCCCCTGCAAGGAAGAGAATCTTGGAGTTGGAGATCCCTGGTCTCCATTTTCTCTCGGCTGCAGCACTGGGACCTGGAATCCCACGTGGAGGGCGCTCCTCCCACTGACACAGCCCCACTTCCTTCTCCATCTTCCTTTTACTAAGACCTGCAGTTCCTGCAACAGAGAGTCCACTCTCTTGGGCCCTCTACCAAGCCTCCTGCTCCCTGAGGACCAATTACTCCACTGCCCAGCTCTGCAGCACCTCCTCACCCTCCAGCCCCCGCCAACATTCTAGGGGAAAGCTCACTGCTAGTGAGTGTGCTGCTGGCCCTCCTTCCCTCACTTCAGGCACCCATGTCTACTTCTCAAACACGTGTCGCAACCCAGTTGATGGCTGTGGAATCATTTTAGTTGGTCATAATAGTTATGTTTTTAATTAAATAGAATAGAAACAAAAGTCAGTGTATATCATTTAGTAAATACAAGTATTACTTAATAAACCTTTTGTCCCAGTTGGGGGTGTGTGTTGTGTATGTATGTGTGTCTGTCTACACGCACACACTTGGCTTTGCAGTATAAAGTCCATTTCTTATCCTGGGTCACGGTCTAACATGTAGGAGATGACAGAGTTAGAGCAGATGCTCGGTGAGGGTAGGACTGGTGTGTGGAATGTGCCCACCTGCCCGGCACCAGTGCACACCTGACATCTGATGTGAACAGACTGGGGCTTGAACTGTCCAGATGCTACAGTTGAACTTGGCCCACAACTCTCCTTAGATTGCTCTTTAAAAAGTCACTAATGCTCAGGCATAGCAGATAGAGTGGCCTATTTTCAATCCTCACTTTTTTCGTTTGATACTTGATGGACTCCTTATCTTGATTCTTCTTTCTTGGGATCTCTACTTTTGCTTTTCTCAGTTTCTCTGCTTCTGCCTATCCTGTAAAATGACTGTTTCCTGGGGCCTGGCCCGTGTCCTCATTTCGTAACAATCGCCAACGTGATTATTTTGGTCAAACTAACTTCCTCAGACTTAGGTGTTTAAGATGCTCCATTTTGATTATGTTGTTATAGTCTTTTCTTATTTAGCATGGCTTTCTGCTTATAAACGTAATATAACGAGTGGACACATTGCACGTGGTTATAGTTTTCATAATTATGAAACCTATAATTTCAAAATTTATTTTATATATATATATATATATATATATATATATATATATATAAATTAGAGAGAAACAGGAGAATTCCTGATATTCTTTTGTCAGTATAGCATACAATAGTGTGGTAAAAACACTTTGCACAGCATATATTCTGTGTCAGCGCACTATTTGTGAGGATGTATGACAAGAACACAATTATGACAACAGTCATGGTGGGCCCCTCAGTGCAGAGCCCCATCTCCAGCCAGGGAAAGCTTTCCAGGAGGTGGCAGTTTCTGGAATTGATGGTTGGCCCTCTTTGCCTAGTTTTTAATGCATTGGCATTGTTGTCTGCAATGGCCTTGCAGGACAATTAAGACATTTCCACACTGCGTGTTCTGCTTTCAGAATTATGCACACCATCCAGAATTCTCCTCCAAGTCAGCCTTTTCCTGTAGGTTCCACGTTGTAATTTCCATGCAGCTTGTTGTTCCTAATTCTATAGCTAAATCGATCTTCAGCACCACATTCGGAAGAGGGAAATGAGGCTTTTAAAACTCGCTACCCATTCAGAGAGCTCTTCTCCTGGGTGTTTTCTATAGTCTCAGCAATTATATTTTTTTGATCTAAGACATTTTTATGTGAATAAAATAATCTCAGTTTCTTAAATGAGACAATTAAACTCCATTTTACCTTTTTTTCCCTAGGGCTGTGAGATCCTTAAACTGACAGAACATCTTTGTTCCAGCCCCTTGTAGAAGCACAGCTTTTATTCTTTTTATTGACTGACATCTATGTTCTGAATTTTTCACACCTGCATTCTGTGGACAAGATAGGATGGGAGGTGAGTATTACCTTGCAGAAGCCAGTCTGGATAATTTAGACCCACATGATAATTGTCCATGCAAGAACCAAGGGTCTCGTTCTCTTGTTTCTATGGTCTTTGGTGCCAGTAGCTCTTTCCCACAATCCTACATCCTGATGGGAACAACAACTTAGCTACTCCAATGCCAATTCTTGTAATTCCAATACGATAGCATTTTTCTTCTGTGTGCAGGGCCTTGCAGTTTGCAGGTCTGCTGTCAATGGGGGACCGTAAGGCTGTACTTAAAGTCACATGCCAACTTAGTTGCAATGGAGAAAGCCCTTACTCTTTGGGATAGATTTTATTATTGTTCAAAATATTCATTTTTCTTGCCTGGGGGGATTACATTTCTTTGCCCATGGATATCAGGCTTGGCCACAGAACTGTAAGTGTTTCTTCTGATAAGAGAATTAGGAAGATTATGTAAACCCAGCACCCACCTTGCTGAGTGTCATGTCCCGTGTGTGGACAGTGTAACATGAGAGCAGAAGCTTCAAAAGCCAGCTCATGGTTTCCCTTCTCTCTCTTCAGAATCAAGAGTGACAGTGTCCCAGATAGCAACTCCATCAGACTGGGTCCCTGCTTGAAGATAACAGAGCCAAAGCTGACCCCAGATGTATGTGGGAACATGAGCAAGAAATAAACGTGTGCTATCCTGGCCCTTGAGAGATAAGGAATATTTGTTAGTGAGCAGTGTACCCTAGACTATCCTGACTGATACACTTTCTAATCTGTGAGTGTTTTCTATCAAGTTACCACACCTTTGAATCTGGAGCTGCTATAAATGATTCTCTTTTGTCCCTCAAATTACAGGGTCTTTGTTCTATTTCTCCTCCTCAGTAAATATTCTGATGTATACACTTTTGTTACAAAGTTGTACAGCAACTTAAAGAAAGGATGTCAACCCTCGTGATGGGAGACAAATGACAGAGGGAGTGGCTGGGTGACTTGGAGAAGTGTCTGCGCCCACTGTGCAGAAGGCACATGATTGAGAAGGGATTTGCCTGGGTGGAGGCTGCCGCTGCAGCAAGTGGTGGATGAGCTCGGAGCTCCACTGCAGGGCGTGTGGGTCTCTCAAACACAAAAGCCATAGGTCACTCACCTCTCTGCATTCCACACATGGTTACATTCCATGAGCTACTAGGGCTTGTATACATTTATATCAGAGCTTAAAATATAGGGAACAGTAAATGAAATCCACCAACACTGTTGCACTGGTATTCTAAGAGTTCCACACATCAGACCCAAAAGTGCCAGAGACAGACTGAAAAAATTGGCTGAGTGAACCTTGATCATTTAAAAAACATACTTCTAACTGAACTACTATATAAAATTCATGGACATATGATGTTTATCTGTCTATGTATTTATATAGTGGAGTATATTGATTTTGACAGGTGCGTTGAGCACAAACAGCTCATAAAATACATGGAAAAGAGGGAATTTTTTGTTGTTGTCTAAAACATTAGAACACTTTAGAAGCAAAGGATGAAGGTTTCTGGGTAATAGTCTTCAGGGAGGTAGAGGAAAGTGTGCTTGCGGGGTGGAGGCAGCGCAGTCATGTCTGATGCTATAATGATGCGTAGTCTTGTTCCCCAGACTGCAATGGCCTTGAGACAGAAACAAGGGTGTGACTAATAATTGTGCTAATGCTGGATATCTAACAAAGCCAACAGAAGTCTGTATTCTCTTTCTTTTTTAAGGTCCTGGCTGCTACTCTTCTGTTCTGAGTAGGTTTTGAAGTTTTTCTGCACTGTTAGGTACAGACTCTAAAGTTAGATGATCTGGGTTCAACTCCCAGCTCTGGTAAATTATGATTTCTTGGGCAATTTACCTAATTTCTCTGTCTTAGTTTTCTCATCTATAACATGGTAGTTTTGAAAGTACCTATCTGTAAAGATTGTTTAGATTAAAAAGTGAGATCATTTGTATAAGTGCTTAGAATAGAGACTAGCTCTCTGAAAGCTGTTAATAAATATTACCTATTGTTCTCTGTGTTATTTTATTTAATTTGGTCATTATTTGATAGAGTTTTTGTTGATTCTCTGCTCCATCTTTCTCCTCCTTGCACCTACCTAAGGGCCTTTTATAACTTTATAAAAATAGATCTTGACTATTTTGACTCTTCTTCTGGATCAAGATGAAGTTACAGGGACTGGATTTCTCTCCTACCTGAAGCAACAGAAGAAATAGTCAAAAATATGAAACAGGGTTTTCTGACATTGACTATCAGTCAGCACAGGACAGTGACTCTTAGAGATGGATAACAGACAGGGTACACTCTGTACTTGCCACACTGACTGCCAGGAGAGAGCTCCAGCTGCAGAGGAAGACGGCGAGTGCCAAGAGGAACCTGGCCGTTTCCCTGAGTTGAAGAGATGGAGCTGAGGATCCATAGGACCCAAAGTGGATGGAGTCCCCCCTGTAAGGTACAGGGAGAAGAGAGCTGCAGAGAAAGAGAGAGGAGAGAGAGAGAGCTCCGAAGATCTGCAGACGGCTCCCCTCAAGTCTTCAGCTGAGGGTCATTGTGTGCTCATAAGGAGACTACCCCCAGCTGGGGAAAGAGCTTCCTGAAGGGATCAGGGAACGGTCCCTGGAGCTCACACAAGGCTGGGAATAGCATGTGCTCCCAACGGCCAGAGAGCAAAGTGCTTAAATTCCTGGGGCATCAATAGGGGACTCAGAGGGGTCTTGCTTGAATAGTCCTTAGCCCTGGACTAAAGGCTGCTTTGGTCCCACTGAAAGCAAGACCTGAAAAGATCAAACTCTTCCTAAGTAGCTTGATCATGTCCTAAAACGAAGCCCAAGGACATTTATAGGAATATAGAAATATCCATCACAGACAAGATACATGATATCTGCCATCCAATACAAAATTATGTAAAGAAGCAAACAAACAGAAACAGATTGAAAGCAGATCTGAAACGGACACAGATGACAGAATTAGTAGATAAGGACGTTAAAAGAGTTGTTATAACTGCGTTCTATATCTTTAAGAAACAGGACAAATGGAGCATGTGAGAGGCAGAGACTCAGAAGATATAAAAATGACTCAGATCAAACTTCTAGTGATGAAAACTACAATGGCTGAGGAGAAAAATATACTAGATGAGATTAGTACCAGAGGAAAAGATTAGTGAACTTGAAAACATAGCAAAAGAAACTACCCACAATGAAACACAGAGAGAAAAAAGACTGACAAAAAATGAACAGAGCATCGTTGATCTGTTGGACAATTTCAAGCAGCCTCACATATGTATAATTGGAGCCCCCGAAGGAGAGAAGGGAAGAGGAAGAGCAAAACTATTTGAAAAAATAACGTGCAAAAATTTCCCAAATTTGGTGAAAAACTATAAAATCGCTGGTCCAAGCAGTGCAACCAACCCAAGCACAACAAAGCATGAAGAAAGACACCGAGACACATCTCAATGAAATTGCACCAAGAGCTCTCTTAGCCAAATTTTCAAAGTTTTGGTACGACCTCAAATAAATATTTCAGTTTTGTTCCCTGAAGGCAGCTGGTTCTCTTCATTTATTTAAGCCCATTGTGAGGAACTTGCGTCAGGTCCCAAGGCTTGATCGGGAAGGTCATTCATTGTCCTCGGTGCTCTTTGGGCTGAACACAAACTTTGCCCCGGACATGTCCGCAGGCATTTCGAGTCTCTTCCTGCTTCGTTTGGGGTTCTAGGACTATCCATGTCATTCCTCCATCTCTTCTGGCTTCCTTCCGCCTGCCTGAGGCAACTTTGACCAAGTCTCTGTCTGGATGTCTTCTACAAACTGAATTCCAAAGGGCCTGTTCTGATATTCCTGCTTGCCTGAGGTGGGCAATCGTACACACCAACCCTTCCTGTCTACGCTCCATAGAAATTTACATTACTTTTTATTTTCACTTTCCTGCTCCTGGCTGACTCACCTTTTTCTCCTGGCTGTTGACAGACATTGTGAGGTCAAAAGAAAATCTACAGTCACCTGAACTCTACTCAGGGTCGAGCCTGTAGAGATCATCATTTTTTTTCCTTGGACATGATGAGTTTTATTTCATAAGAAGACTTTGCATCCGCTTTTCCCTTCATGTGGAACCCTCCCCTCTGCATTTTATAGGACTGTGGCCTTTTCATCCCTCACATTTCAGCTGCAATGGCCTCCTTATATCAAGTAGATTCCACTGTTAATCTCCATCACAGCACCATTCTTTCCTTTGAAAACCTTATCACGTCTTGTAGTAAGGCCCAGTTTTGATGGAATGGTATCTTTCTCTTTGTCTCTGATACGTGAGAAGTGGTAGCAGGGATCAAAAAGTCGGGGGAATGGGGCCAGCCCAGTGGCGTAGTGTTAAGTGCACAGGCTCAGCTTTGGCAGCCCATGGTTCGCTGGTTCAAATCCTGGGCACGGACACACACGACGCTCCTCAAGCCATGCAGTGGCAGCATCCCACATACAAAATAGAGGACAATGGGCACAGATGTTAGCTCAGGGCCAGTTTTCCTCACCAAAAAAAAAAAAAAAAAAGTCATGAGCCCAGAATGCTGCACGTCAGTGTGTGACTTCACACCACCAACTGATATTGCCCCGTTAGCCCTGGGAGGGCATGCTGAGAGAGCTGCCTTCCTTGCACCTTCTGAAGCACGGAATGGGAAACTCTCGTCGATGACACAGATCTCTGTCACACCACGGCCTCGTATTTTACCCTAGATGCAAACCAGAATATGTTAGGAGGTCCTCAGCAGCATGCACGGAGGTAATGGCCAGGTGGAGGGCTGCAGGGCTGTTCGTGCCCTGTTGAGGGTTTTATAAGTAAATAAAGTTGCTTTAACGATAAAAAGACAGGATGAGGCTTGCTGTTCCTGGAATTACTCCCAGAACACACTATATAATGGAATGAATGAGTTTGTTAGTTAAATGGAGGAGCCATGAAATTCTTGGATAAAAATGAAACGTGTCTTGGTCTAAAAAGGGGGGAAATGCCCTTTCCATGGTGCCATAAAGGAATAAAGTTTTGGCATAACTAATGAAAATAAAATGTAGTCTTACAGAATATAAAGAAAAATATATGCGATTAGTAAACTTAAGAAAATACTGTCAGTGAAAGAAATTTTCATATACTCATGATTTTAAAATGCAATAAAGAATGATTTGGTTATGAGGTGCAGGTAATTTGGTAATGATAGAATGTGCTAGGTGGGTGATTTATTTTGCATTAATTAGAAGTTAGGGATTATAAAAAGACATTATTATAAACAAAGTGCTACTTTAAAAATAGCTCAGTCATATAATTCATTACTTAACTATAGATTAAGAACTATTTTCATTGCACTTATGTGCTCCTGGACACAGACAGTAGATATGTTTTTGGCTTCATGAATTTTATGAGGATATTTTACTCATCAATTCTGTTTTATTATCTTCAACATATACATGTACATTGAACAATCTGTACGTGTTCAAGCAGTCTGCTATTAGGCCTCTCATCTTCTGTAAGGGGCATTTAGATGTGTTTTCTTTCCTTTCTTCTTCCCTTCCTCCCTCCATCTCCCCTCCCCCCTCCCTCCCTCCCTCCCTACTCCCTCTCACCCTCTCTTCCTTCGTTCCTTCCTTCCGTCTTTTTCTTCCCTCTTTCCTTCCTTCTCTTTCTCTCTTTCTGTGTCTCAAGCAAATTTGTCCTCCTCTGTAGTGAAATAATGTAAAACACTTAGATAACTTCAGAAACACAAGAACATCATATTTTGGAGGCAGGCGTGTGAAAGCACAGGCTTCCCTACGCTGAGGAATTCTTCGAAAGAGAAAGAAAAATCCCAAGAGTGAAAGGGGTTCATTTAACAGTAAATTTAATCAAGAATAAAGATCAATAGTGGTGAATGTAAAAAGAAAAAGATCACTTACAGCTTATAATTTACAAAACTACACAGATGAAGCATATTAATAAGATTCCTCATAAAATAACACAGAAAAACCATGAAAGAGATTTTCAAACCCTTTGAAATCCCTAATTGGTTAATCCCTGAGAGTTTAGGGCTATTTTTCCAAGTTAGATAGATGAGGAAATTGAGGGCTTCTATGACTCGAGGCCATGAAAGGAGCCAATAAAGGGTAGAACTTGTAGTCAACAGTGCTGTGCTCAGACCCCAGAGAGAGACAGCTTTCCCAGTTTACAGAAAACAAAACAGAACAAACCCATTGCTGTTTGCTGAATGACGGGTTCAGCTGACATAAGTATTTGCATCAGACAGAGTCTGTTTTTGCTCCCTCCACTTTCTCCCACACAAAGCACAGTGCTTGGCACAATAAGTGTTTGTTGAAGGAATGAATGAAGAGAACAAACAGATAAACAAATAGGCCTCTGAGTGAATATCCTTGTGTGTTGTGTACACTCGGTTACCAAATGTTCCACCACAGTGTTCCCAAAGAGAACCTGATCATGTAGGCAAAATCAGAAGACCAGGAAATGAGTTCTTTGACAGATTAGCACTGTGGCCCATTCGAATGATCACTTCTGACACTAAGCCAGAAGGAGCTGGTGATTCTACTGGAAAAAGGGTATGCCAGTGAACACAGCACTGAATCTGGGCTTCTCATTCTTCCCTACTCTACTTAATAAAAATCATTTTATTCTGTGTTTATGGACTAAGCAATAACACTGCTTAATAGCAAACATTTCTCATTTGTTTCTGCTTTTCAACTTCTTAAAGTGACACCGGCAGCAAAGAGCTGGGTACTCCTCTTCACTTGGATCTGTGGGTTTTATAGTTAAGGTTGCAACACATGAAAATTTTTGTAAACAGCAAAAGTTTAATCATTGAATACACTGATCCCCTGCTCCCTTTGCCTGACTTTCCTGTCTACTGCCTGGCATGGCCAAGTATGCTGAAGATGAGCATTTCACACAACATTATTTTGTCAACCTAACGATGAATGCACAAAAGACATTACCCATGCCCCTAGATGTCTCTGTCTCTGAATGTTACCCTGATCCAGCCATCTTCATCTTGCTGCGTTCTTCAGATAGGATTAGCTGCTGCATTAGAATTGAGTAAAGCCAGATGGAATTGGACTGAACAGACATGCTCCAATTATGTGAGCTGGCACCACGCTTAAGCTTCAGACTGGTGAGACCAAGGAAATACTTGAAGGGCATTCTTCCTCAACATCTCTGGGTGAAATACTTTGAATAAGAAGAACTTTATGGTTGGTTGCAAATTAGAAAATATACTTGGAGATCAACAGAACAGCCAATAGCGAGCCACAGAATTATGAAAAGCGTGGTAAGTCTGCCAAAAGTCGAAATTCTCTCAACAAGATCTCCTACTTCCTTTGTCAAGTGTGAGAGTTTCTTTGGCTATTAAGATCAGGAAGAAAGCCTTCAGCACCAGGCTTTTTTGTCTTCAGGAAAGAAAAAAAGAGAGAAAAACTTCGGTCAAGATAATGCCCCTTTCTGGGCTGAGAGTGCACAATGTGGATGAAGGGCGTTTCATTTTATTTTTAAAAGTTTTCACATGTGAGTAGGAAATTTTCAGCCCGTCAGCTTGAATTGTTCTACTTATTTACAGCAGCATTAAATTGGTACATTAGTGATTTCCATTCTTGCTTTGCAATAGCAGAGTACATTTCCAATTATATTTGTTGTAAACATCTCAATCTATTATTACTAAAATGTTTTTTAATGCACTTTAATTTTTAAAAAATCCACTCAACCATGATGGAAGAGGTTTATGCAGGGGAGGGGGCGTGTTGAAAAACCAGACAATGAGAGGGTCATACAACCCCCGAAGGAGAATCACAGTCCTAGATCCCTCTCCTGAAGCTTCCTCCAGGTCTTTCCCTTCATCCACTGGCCTCTGACCTCAGAAATATGCCATCATCAGTCACAAGAACAGCTTAAGAAAATCTGTCCAAACTTCCAACACCCCTCCCAATTACTACAGAATTTCTCCCTTGTGGTTCCACATACGAGAACTTGCTCCCACCCCTGGAGCTCATTTGGTGACCTGGGCTGGTTCTAGCACAACCAAGGCTGCCCATCAGGGTCTAGTCAACATCGGTTCTCACTCTACTTTAGTTAGATGGAAGCTAAGCACGATAGCCCCGGTTTCATGTAGGGATCCCATTTCAACAGATCTGGGCTTGAATGTCGACTCTGTTCTTTCCCAGCCTCAGTCGACTTCCATCAATCACCAACAATTACTGAACACACTTAAGGCTTCTCTCTTCAGATCCAGAACCAATGACTGGATATTAGTTTTTACCCGACAGAAAATGAGGTTTGAAAATAGTCTTTTGTTATTTCAGGTCTCGGGCTGAAGTGCCATGCAGAGGCTGTCAGAAAGTCCCTCACTTGTCCAGGCACAGCATGTCCGAGGCTTCTGTCTTTCTGATTCTTGGAGCCCTGCAGGTCTGACCTTGTCCCCAGGCACAGGCTTGCTGCCTACCGTCATCCCATTCTTGTCAGATCTGCTGGCAAGGGCTGCGCCCTGTTTCTGATTGTGCTCCTCATGACAGTCACAGGCACAAAGTGATAACTCTGATGAGGCCACCACTCCCTTTTCTCTTCTGCTGTTGTTCTGTCTTCTTCTCATAACCTGAGCCTGAAGTTGGATTTCAGTTTGATCCTCTCCTTTGAGTTCATGTGTTGGGGATTTGCAGCCCTCCCCTGGATCCACCGGGAGAGAAAGGCTCCACTCCCAATCATTATTACCCACAGGGCCAGTTCTCCTCTTCCCTGGCCTTGTCCTTGCGGGAATCCATAATGACCCTTAGTATATGGGTTTTAGTCAAAGTCTCCTCAAGTGTAAAAAAAATAATCTATTCTCAATGGTGGTTGTAATAATTAAATTTGGTAGCACGTGTGAATGGGCCTAGCACAGGCCTGGTAAATGCTGCACGATTGTTTTCTGGTTTTGTTTCTGAGCACAAATTGATTAATCACTAAAACACTTAAATGCTAGACATGGCAATATTTGACTCATTGTAGACACTAGATTATCAAAGATGACTTTTTTTAAGAAAAAGGATGTTTACCTGAGCACAAACTGTGACTTGCAGGTCCGAAAGCAATATGTGTTCTCTTTTTGTAGAAATTCAGAGGACACCGTGGTGCCTTGAGCGTCCTGCGCAGGGGCACCAACTTAGCTGCATTTTAAACATTGCGACATTTTCTGGGAACAGCTTGGGTCTCAAGATATCTTTTTACCCTGTTTCAATTTTACACACCATTAAAATTGTCCCCAAAAAGGCTGGGAAGAAGGAAAATAAACATGATATCAGGATAGCTACGGAAACAGAACATCAGACGGGTACATGTGGCAGATCCCATCTGCTGAGTGTCCAAAATTCAGACAAAGGGGCAGGGATTTCTGTCTGTTTTATTCAATGCTGTAATGCCAAAACCTATTATGGGAACTGGCATAATCAACAAAGATTTGTTGAATGAATGATATGCATTTTACAAGGGGTCAAGCAAGCCTTGGGGGACATATTTTAAAAGCACGATTCAATATTGCCTGAGTCTGACCTTCAGGTTACAATGAATTAATTACTCAAAAATATTCCCCTTAAATCTTAAAAAAAAAAACAGAAGCAAGCAAAAACTGATATTTTTTTCTTTTTACGATTTCTATTTTCATGTTCAAGGCTGGTACTTTGTAACACTATCTGAATGAAGTCACCGCCACATTTAAAGGACAAGGTCAATTGAAGGGAGAAAGCAGCACAACAATATTCATAAAAGAAAATAGCAGTATTCGTATCCATAAAAGCAAATTTTAATCCAATAACTGACAAGGGAGTTGGAAATGCAATGGCTATATGGTGGCTAATGGAGTATTCCTATCTCCATTCTTTGCTGAATGAACACATGGATGCATTCATCATTTTTTCCCTCAAAAATGAATGCAATAAAACAAATGAGAGACCTAATCTTTATTTCAAGTAAATGAAAAGAAATAGGCTGAAATCTAATTGGTTCTCTGAGAAAAAGAAAAAATACAAATGAGGTTTATTATGAGGCTTTTGGAAACTAATGATTGAAAGTCAGCTATAGGAATGCCCTTTGACTGCATACAGTTTACCAATGCCATTAGCAGAAAGCTCAACCTTGTGTTAAGTTTCAACTTGGTCTAAAAGGGGGTACATTTTCTGCAAAGATTTGAATATGCTGCACATTGAGTAAAAGTGTGTGTAGTTTCAACTGTCTGTGGCTTTATCCTACCCCACTCCCATCTGTTTTTTGTAAACATCTCTGAGCCACCATTTTGGTTCAGTTGGATCAGCTGCTGTGAATAAGGGTGGATATTCCTCTGAGCCATGAGCACAGACTGCACCCCAGATACCAATATCCTTCTTCTAAATGCATGCGTATCCTCACAAGGATGTGTGTGCAAATCTAGGAAGGTATCAACAAATATAAAGAAAATAAATGAAAAGACGTGACTTAGAAGAATGTCAGACCTCTATTGTCATCTTTGACTTCCATCTAAAGTTCAGATGGAAAGAAACATCTGTTTTAGTGCTTACAATTTCCCTTCCCACCTGCCTCTCCTCTGCCCTCACCAGGCTGAGACTTTGTCTACCAGCGGCTGTGGGCAAATCATGTTGCTAAGGATCAGATTCCTCGTTATGCAGCATTCAGTAGAATGACCATCTTGTGTACAAGGAAAAGCTGCCCCAATTCCATGTGTCACTCACGTGAATCCCACACCATACTTTCTTGCTGTCCTACAGAACACTTTTGATTTAAAGAACTTCATGCAGCCTCACACAAAGAGAGACCATTGAGGTCCATAGATGTTCATACACACACCATAAGCCACAAGATTGGCCTGTGCTCACCTTCCGAGATTCCCAGGCTGCCCTTCCCAGGGACTTATCTCATTATGCTCCCATCCTCCTCATGATAGTATTTGCATGCACAACAGCATCTCAGGACTTTGCATGCGTTATTACTGTTCTGAATTAGAAGTAACTGAACTAAAGCTTATCTGTAACTAGATATTTTTTTAAGTTATTATGTAGCCAAAGACAAGGGAGAGAGAATTATTTAAATCCACAGTATAAATCATATGTCTACAGAATCTTTGGCTAAGAGCTAAAAATCAATGAAGAATTTATGAAAAACCAGAAAAAAAATTAAAATCACTTCTCACACTTTTGGAATAAGTATTCCAGACAAGAAATACAATTATGAAAGAAATGGTTGGAAGACTTTTTATTACAAAAATGTTATTCATATAAAAGATGAAAAGCAACATAAATGAAAGAGAAAGAAAAAAATAATAAGAAGGATGTTTACATCAAATAAACCATATAGAGGGTGAATACCTATAATAAATAAAATTGTTCACAGATACAATAACATTACAAAGACCACAGTAAATGAAAAAGCCAAGGATATGAATGGAAAATTCACAATGGAATATAAATAGTAAGGAGAAAATGTCTATCTTCCTAGTTATCAAACAAATGTAAGTCAAAGCAAGACCTGCAACTATTTTGTCCCTGTTTTTTTTGCAAGATAAAATTGCACACTGTTTGCTCTATTGGAGTATTGTTATCAACATTAGGTGGTAGTACAAACTGACACTACTTCCCTGGTGAAAGTAATTGGATAATATTTCAGTGCCCCAATTTTTCAGCCAATCTCTCATTCATTCAAGAAATATTGAGCATCTATGGTGTGTCAATGATTCTACCATGTGCTGAGGATTCAATGATGGACACGATAGATATATTACTGCCTTCATAGTTCTTACAGTTGTTTTAAGGAAACATATTAAAAAATGAAATAACATTTTCAAGAGTTAGGGAAGCACAAGTACAGTGTGTAATTAAAGTGGATTGCAGGTTGGGGGAACAGATGCCTTAAATCAGCGAATGAGATGGGGCCATAAGCAGATAACTGGTGAAAACCTGCATTACCCGGATAAACCAGGACAAATGGTCACCTATGTCATAGAGGATTTAACCTGTCTGGGATCTGGAAAAGTTTCCCAAAAAAGCAATATTTCAGCTGAAGACCAAAAATTTGTGTAGAGCACAGCAGGTGAAGAGGCAAGGGAGAAAGAACATTCCAGAAGGAGAGCAGTGGGATGGAGGCACTAAGGTAGAAGGAAGCGAGCTGCAGGTCCAGGAGGCTCATCCATGATGAGTGCGGGGGAGACTGCAGAGTCCAGGAGGGTCTGGGTCATGCAAGGCCTGAGAATTTGCTACTTTATCCCAAGAACAATGGGAATTCATCTGGAGGGGATTAGCAGAGAAGAGGCAAGACTTCAGTTTATAAAATGTCTCTCTGGCTTCAATAAATTTAATATTGGGGGCAAGGAGGGAAGGAAGAAAGTCTATACCAGGATTCCAAGAAGGATATTTTTGTAATATTCCAGATGAGACCAGATGATGATGAGAGGTAGTCTTAAACTGAAGTATAAATACCCTTTGAGGTTCACAAAAGTTTTTCATGTGGTTTGGGACCATATGGCCAGCTATAAGAAAACCATTTTCAAGATTCTCAAATTCTTGATGTAATCCTTCCTAAAACTGACCCGCCTCAAAACAGGCCCGCAGTTTGTGGAGAACAGAACCTAGTTCTCCTTTCCCACCTCCCCTTCAGCCAAGGCCATTTCTCAGAGAGGAACTTGGCTGGTAACTCTTCTGGCAGCTGGGGAAATGAGTGCCCCTGCCCAGAAGGGAAGCCTGGGAGGCACTCGACATCATCCATTGCAATCCACTCCTTGCACCACTTGATCTGCTCTCCTAGCCTCATCAGTTCACCCCACTGGGAAAGCTCCTCCAAGGTTCTGGCTGGGCTTTGCCTTGGAAATCTATCAAGAATCAGGTTAGTGTTATAAAATACAGGTCACGTCACTATAGCTGGTCATAGGGCTTCAACTAATACAAATCACCTCCCTCCTTTACTACTCATTCTAGATTCTCTTTAATCTTGGCCAGCATCTCTTCCCCTTCAAGCAGCTTACCTGTGGACCCAACCATCGTTCCTAAGGAGCTCCAGCCCCTTGTCACCACTCTTTTCTTAGGCTGTGGCTACTGTCTTTGTTCAGTTACCATCAAAATTGGATAGGGGTCTAGCAAGACATGCACCAGTGGATCACCTGGTACCAAATATATTTTTTACCTACTTCCATTTGTGATAGGAGCCCTAGTTCCCCCTGATGATCATGGTCAATTAACTTAATGAAGATGGTGGCTCTTTTCCCTGCCTGCTGGTCTTTTGGTACAAGGAGCTTGAAGCGACTGGGCAGGAGGCATAGCTGAAAGTTTAATGGGACTCGTTATGTGGATCATGATGGAAATATTCCACCTCTAAACCCACAGAGACTAGAGTATCAGGGGCAAGAACACATTCTCCAAGAAAGTCACTGGGAGTAAGAGAAAATGGGGCTACTCCAGTTTCCACACTTTGGTTCTTGGACTCATGTATTCTACCTATTGGGGACATAACACCTTATAGTGGTATTTGATTTGGAGAGTATGATATGTAATGGAGAATGGTGTCCCATTATCACACGCTATTATCTCTAAGTGTGCACATTAGCTCTGCCTTCAAGAGGTCCCCCCATTGCCCTATCAGGTCAGCAGCCTTGTGGGTGGTGTGGTACATGAGAGGACCGCTGGATCCCATTGTACATGTTCACTCCTCAGCAGTTTTGCTGTAATGTGGGTCTCTTGGTCTGACACAATGTGGTCAGATGACTAAGCTTCTGCAAGTCCTTGGAGGGTGGTGTTGGCTGAGGTCCTGCAAGGTAGGAAAGGCAAACTCATAGCCAGAATATATATCAATGCCAGGCAATACAAACTGCTGTTGCTTCCAGAGGAATCAACTTTCTACTAAGAAGCTAGTCGTCCTCCTCATGGGTTGGTGCCATACTAGGGAAAGTTGACATCGGTCTCCATTGCTATCAGGCTGGCACTCTGCAGCAGCAGTAGTCAGTTAGCCATGGAGAAGGGAAGACTTTGCTGGTGGGCCCAATGAAGCCTCAATTCCTGACACCATGGTACTTCACTCATGAGCTCATTGTGTGAAAGTTAAGCTAGCCAAAGATAGATGCTGGCTGATGTCACCTGGCCAAGCTGTTCTGTCTACATGGCTGTTCGGTATTTCTTCCATGCTGGCTAGTCTCTAGTGGACATTAATGTGCAATAAGAAGTTTTGCTTAGTCTGTGACCATTCCCTTAGATATATCTTCTGGTGTCTTCCCTGGACCTCCTTATATACAATATTCCAATCTTTTTCTTCTAGGTCCCTGGTGCAGTAGCCAAGCTACTTGCCACTGCCGATGAGTCCCTATAAATTCTCGCCTTGCCCACTTCTCTTTCTACACAATGTGGATAACCAGGTAAAGTACCTGAAATTCTGCGCATTGCAGGAGTTTTCCCTCACCATTGACTTCTAGTGCCATGCTAAAGGGGCTGTACTTCAGTAGCAGTTCATTTTCAGCCTGTGCCCATGTACTGAGCTGACTCATTTTCCTCCCAAACAAGTTATATAATATTTAACATTCTCAATATCTAGTTGTTAAAGGTACTTTGTTTGCCAATTCTTTGCTAACTTAATTATTATGCATTTATTGCATTATGATAAAATTTTACTTCTTAAAAATTCTAGAATTCATATTTTGAGCATATTTTAGTCTTTATTATTCAACAGAGACTTCACATTCTGTTCAAGTATAGTGCCTTTTGGTGAACTTTGGGGAAGAAAAGCGAATTCTTTCAGATCTGTCTAGATGTAGACTCCATGACAGGATTAGACATGCGAGAGATTGATTGGGGGCAGTGCAGGAAGGGGTAGGGGGGAGGGAGAGCACACAGACTGTGACACAGGCCTGACACCTGTGAAAGGAGAAAGGAAAGGAAGAGGGATTGGGTAGGAAGAGTCTTGGACTACAGTGCAGTTCCAAGAGAGGGTTGGCCAGGTCAGTGGGGAGCCCTGAACCTTCCCAAACTGGGCAATTGGAGGAGCCTGCCATCATTATGGGAAGAGCCTTCCGGGTTTACTCGTTGTCTGTGAACAGCCTGTGGGAAGTGACTGTGCTGGTGGATCCAGAAAGGCAGCAGCTGGGAGTATAGATTATTCAAGCTCCCCGCAGCAGGAGACCGGAGGGGCGCATTTTCACGGCGACCACCCTGCTGTCCTGCAGCAGGACGCCTTCACTGTGGCCTGCATGTGGACTGACACCAGGAGAAACAGCTGTGCTGAAGTCAGGCATCAAAATCAAACACACCAAAGCTTCGCAGATTACAGAAATGCTTTCTTATTCTTACCAAAACATGAAAATTAAAATTGAATTTCAGTGAATGTTAAGATTTCAGGGAAGATTTTCCCAGAATCATGTGATGCAGAACCTAGTACTATACTTTCCTAGTGATTATAGGCAATATTAGCACAAAACATTTGTTTAATTTCTGAAAGACTCCTAGCTTCCCATGAATTATTTGTGCAAACCCACAACTGTTCTGCCTGCATATGAGATCTTTGCTGTGTCCTGCCCCAGATCCTCTTCCTAAGTTGATCAAAGCATCCTATGATTGGAGAAAGTGTGTGTCCTGTGTTCTGTTGACTTCAAAAGGGTAAGATTGTCCTCTAATCACTGGAGTATCTGTTAAAGACTCATTGTAAGTAAACATTTATGAAGGTACCTTGGCATGTAAGTTGCTAATTTTAGCCCAAACAGAGTTTCATTCTTTTTTTTTTTTTAAGCAGTAGAAACTTTCACTCTGCTACACACATTTTCAGCATTCAAAAATTATTTTTGAAGGAAGGAGTAGAGCTCAGGGGTAGAGCATTTGACTACAAAAAACTATTTTTGTGATCGATTATTCAGAAGAAAGTGGGATTTTTCTCATAGAATTATTGAGGGGTACAGCTTATATGTCTTGCTTTAGGGCATTTGTTTTGTGCTCATAAAGAGTTCTATCGCTCAGCTCACAATCTTCCAGTTGATGGTAATGGAAAGTCTTCCTACGTTTTAAGTGGAGACTAAGTGCTTCCTCTGAATAGATAATAACAGTGTAGGTCAGAAAGAAGAATTATGCCCACAAAAAAACACTAATAAGCCTCAGGAACTATTTGCCTTTACTTTTTCAAGTTGAAATTGCCTTTTTGCATCAAATACCTGGTGGCAGGTACACGTTTTAAGCTTGAATTAAAAATAATAAAGAACTACAGAGTTTTGTAAACACATTTAGAAAAGTCAGCATAAATTCAAAACATAAGTCCAAAAACAAGCAGAACAGAAAAATAAATAAATAAACTAGCCCCAAACTGAGGTTTCTTTATTTGAAGTTCTAGCTTCTAGCTGAAATAGTACATTTGGTGGATGCAGAAAAAATTAGATGTGGGAAGAAGGTCCTGGCACTTTTCTAAATCTTCTCATGAATTATAACTAACACTTGAAATGGTACTAAATTATGTTGGATGTTGTACTTTCCAAATATGAAGGAGATGATCTTTACGTCATCTAGAAAGAAAGGTTGGTGTGATGGAAGGATCGGGTCACCTTATTCCCAAGGGGCTTAGAATACTTTTCCAGTTGTAAGCTCCTTGACTATATCATACCTTACACCTTCTTGAATCTGTTCCACCTCCCGGCCATGGCCAGTTCTCCTTCCTAAGAAAGTACACACTCTCTTTACTGTGGCCACGAATTTAGGGCAGGTTGGGTCCAACTGCAGTTCTTGTGGTGGCTCTTTCTCAACTTAAGCCAACCCGGGGGGCTGACTCCCTTCTTTAGAATTGAGTTTAGACCAGGGCATGTGGTCCAATTGCATCCAATGATGTTGAAGACACATCTGCTGGAAGATTTGGGAAATATTTCTTTGATCCTAAAACAAAACCATCAAGGAAGTAAAAAACGATTATAATCATGCTTGTGATGCTTGGGTTCATGGCAGCTACCTTGTAATCACAACGAATACTAAGCTGAGGAACAAAATGAAGAACGAGAAAAGCCCAAGAAAGTGATGCAAAAAGAAGAAGAGAATCTGGGTCCTTTTTGACCCGGAGGAACTCATTAGACTGTTGAGCGATGGCTTTCATATCAAAAGCAGGAGTCAACACTATAGGTCAGTGAGCTAGATTCTGCTATTTTCCACTTCTGCTATTTTAAGAACTTTCAAAAGTTCTTAAAATAACCCCGTCTATGGAAAGGCACTACTAAATCCTGATGATGAAACATCCTGGGGACCCCAGGATCCTTTTAGGGGTTCTGAGAGTACAAAACTACTCTCATAATAATGTTAAGACAGCATTTGCCTTTCACTCTCCTTGTATCACAGGGCACAGGTGGAGTTTCCCAAAGTTTGCATGACTTGCAACACCACAACAGATCCAGTGCAGAAGCAGATAGGAGAATCCAGCTGCCTTTCATTCTGCCAATCATCTAAGATATTTTTTTAAATGTCAAACACTGTCATTCTTATCAGGAAATATTTTTGCTTTTAAGTTATTTTTCATAAAGATATATTATTTATGTTACCATGTAGTGGATTTCTAATTAATTGTAAATAAGTTCATAAATATTTAAAATTTTTTCTAAGCCCTGATTTCTAATACAATAAATATCAGTAGATAGAGTCCACATAAACAAGAGCTTTTTGGAGTTCTCAATAATTTTTTAAGGGTGTAAAAGAGTCTTTAGACAAAAATATTTGAGAATTGCAGACCAGATGTAACCTTTTGTTGTTGTTGTTGTTGTGAGGAAGATCAGCCCTGTGCTAACACTTGCAATCCTCCTCTTTTTTTGCTGAGGAAGACTGGCCCTGGGCTAACATCCGTGCCGAACTTCCTCCGCTTTATGTGAGACACCGCTGCAGCATGGCCTGCCAAGCAGTCTGTCGGTCCGCGCCCCGGATCCAAACCCGCGAACCCTGGGCCGCCACAGCAGAGCGCACGCGACTAACTGCTTGCGCCACGGGCCGGCCCCCAGATATAACCTTTTTAAATGAAAAAAACAATCTTAGAGGTCATCTATAGCAGCTCAAGACCCTCATTTGACAAACAAATACTGGCACCAAAATTAAGATGCTCAAGTTCTAATGGGTACTTACTGCTGCCTAGGACCCAAACTGGACTGCTCCAACCTCCTTGTCTCTCTTCTCCCCGGTGCCCCTGTTATTTGTGGTAAAGATGTCGGCGTTATTGTTGGCTGTAGTTTGGGGTGACATTGGTTGAATTTTGTCTAACCTCCTGGTCATGCATAGAACCTGGTGTGTCTTTGCTCCAACATATAACAATCACTTCTGTTTCTTTTTTTTTTAATTTTATTTATTTATTTTTCCCCCCAAAGCCCCAGCAGATAGTTGTAGGTCATAGCTGCACATCCTTCTAGTTGCTGTATGTGGGACACAGCCTCAGCATGGCCGGAGAAGCGGTGCGTCGGTGGGTGCCCGGGATCGAACCCGGGCCGCCAGCAGCGGAGCGCGCGCACTTAACCGCTAAGCCACGGGGCCAGCCCAATCACTTCTGTTTCTAATGACTCCAAAACCTATGGGAGTTCTGATAATTGACTTGATTTCACTTGAAAGCCCAGAATTTGGTGAGGATTCTCTTTTTACTAAAGTTTAGCCGCCAGATCTGTTCCATTTCTAGCTCCAACATTTGAGGCCATCTCAAAGACAACAGCTTTCAGAAAAAAGGAAAGCTTGCCATTGCCAGCATCTGCCTCCTTCTGGAACTAGAATTGACCTGTAACTAGCATCATTATAAAATTCATATCAATTTATTCCTAGCTATGAAGCTAATACAGAGCTGTAATTTAGATAAGTTGTCTGGTATTAATTAAACTAATTAATGTGATTATTAGACTCAGTTAAAATACTTTTTAATTTTACCACACTGTGACTTCCTATAGATTTAGAAGAAAAAAGAAATAAAATGATTAACACAAAGAAAACAATAAGGAGGAAAAATGCTAGGCCCCAAACCCCAGTGCTTGGATTCCATTCCCGGTCTTGCGCACAGACACCTCAGTAGCCACCAGTCTGCAGTCACCACTGCATACTCAGCACGTGTCCACACTGATTGCATGGGACTGAGAGAGAGGAACACTGGTGGAGAGGCTGATTTGAAAATAAAAGAGATACAAGAAGTACGAGGTGGAGCAAGCTTCAGAAGAAGAAACAGGACCAAAGTGACACAGTGACTTTTGGAGAAGTACAGAGAATCTCTTTTTCTCTTTATCTGAGCAAAAGAGTGAGTGGGAAAAAAAATTTGGAGGTAGAAGAAATTTGCAGGATTTTATTTTTGAAAAATGAAACAGTGCATAGTTCCAGGCTTCATGAATAGATATTTACTTTGATTATGAATACTTAAACCATGATTAGTTATTTCAGTCTTGGGATCTAGTATCATTCTATTCATCTGCTCAGCTGTATTGAACACACAGTAGGTATTCAAGAAGCGTTTTTTGAAAGAATAAACCAGTGCTGTGGTAGGCAGAATGATTGCCCTCCTCTCCGAAGATGTCCACGTCCCAGTCACCAGAACCTGTGGATATGTTATCTCAATGGCAAAAGAGACTCTGCAGATGTGATCAAGATAAGGGCCTTGAGATGGAGAGGTTACCCCGGATTATCCAGGGGGCCCAGTATAATCACAAGGGTCTTGATAGGAAGGAGAGGGAGGCATAAGAGAGTGGAAAGGAGACGTGAGGATGGAAGAAGTCAGAGTGATGTGATTTGAGAAGGACTCAACCCGCCATTGCTGGTTTTGCAGATGGAGGAAGGGGACAATAGGCCAAGGAATGTGGGTGTCTCTAGAAGCTGGAGAGATACGGAAATGGATTCTCCCCTAGAACCTCCTGAAGGAATGCAGCCTTGCCGACACCTTGATTTTAGCCCAGTGAGACCATGTCAGACTTCTGACTTACAGAACTGTTAGATCATAAATTTAGCCACTAAATTGGTAGTAATTTGCTATAGCCACCATAGAAAACTAATACAGCGTTCAATAAATATTTATTGAAATTGAACCAAATGAACTCGCAAATATGTAATATATGATACATTAAATATATACGGAGAGAGAAGAATGTTAATGCTGGAAGTTCTGGTTATTAAGTTCCTGAACTTCGTGTTTCAGGGAAAAGACAAAAGATGGGACTCGATTTTAAGATTCAGAAAGGAAAATTTTCCCAATTATGAAACACTGCAACCAAGCTGAAGAAACATTATGTACCAACTTCTTTGAAGCATCTCGTGGAACAATGTTCAGAAAAGACAAAATATTAGACGGGACATAAAAATTACCACATTTCCATTGCTTTAATATCTTTTTTGAACTTGCATTTTATGCAGCACATTAAAGTGATTTAGATCCCATTTAGTGGCTTTTCTTTTGTAATATGTTCCTTAGGAATCCTGACTCCCCTTTTCTGGTTCCTGACTCCTCTGACTAGGTAAGCCTTTGCTCTCAAAAGCTGTGTGTGAGAAATAATGGTTTTCATTAATAAAATTATTTCATAAAATAGAAGGCATATCTGTCCTCCCAATTTATGTGTCTGACAAGATAACGGAGGGACACTACATTTTTTTTCCAAGATAATTTTTATAAATCTAATTCTGATACACGGTCATAGAAACTCAATTAAACACTGAAATCTATATTATTGTAAATGCTTTCCTTAAACTCCTGAGAATAGGATATTACTAAAAACCCTTAATTTTTTCTAATAGCCAAATAGCTCTACTGCTCTATAACTAGATTTGGAAAAGTAGTACAATTATTTCTTTCTGAAAAAACAAAGGTATTTTCCTTTATTATCCTTTAGTTTCTAAAAATAGACTGGAATTAAATGTCATGTACCTTTGGAATTCACTTTATAAATACACTTGGTAACTAGGAAACTCACATTGTCATTATTTATAATCTAGGAATTCTTTCCATGGTAACTATTATAAGGTCACAATTATGGAGCTGCAATGGAGGCTAAGAAGCTATGTAAGAATTCACCAAAAAAAGCCAATTCATAGAAGGTGGCGATGCCTGATGTCTCCATTACCCAGATTAATGAGGTGAGGCTTGGATTTAAGCAAGGGGCTGCACCTACAGTTCAGCTTGGTCTTCTCTGCCACAGACCTTCTTTCGGCCAAGAAATGTTGTCAGCAGTACCAACCCTTTCATTTCACAGCCCTTGGAGACTCTGCGTGCCATTATTTATAGTGTTTTCTCCTCCTTGAGACATCATGTATAGGTTAATTACATTGGCACACAGTAGGGCTGCCAAAGCCCAAGAAGTCGAGGAGAAGTGGGAGGCGGCCTCCGCCTGAGGCTTGGGCTGCGCAAGTTCATGTACCGTCTTCACCACGTCCCAGAGCCTTGCTAGGCAGCTCCCCAGGGAGCCCAGGTAGGATTTTAGGTATTTCGCCTTGAGCATCTTTACCATAAACATTTTCTCCACATAACTAATTGGCCCTAAGGCAATTTTGCTGTAAAAGATAAAATAACTGGTTGACAGTTTGGTTTGACAGTTTGGTTTCAACTAGAAAATACAGTGATAAAACTTACTGGAAGTGTGAAATAAGAGAGTGAAAGGCAGATTGCACCCTATGCTAGAAAATGATAACATAGTTTGCAAATCCTTCGGTAAGCACAGCCATCCTTGCCTGGCAAAACCAAAAGTTTACCAACTATGGCAGATACAAAAGGTGGCTAGTCATTTACAACAGTCTTCGAGAGCGTTGGTTATCGATTCTTAGCTAATTTAGATACAACAGCTTGTTCTCTGATGCCCTCTTTACCAAGTTTACTGGCAATGTTAGAAATTTGAGGCAAAAAAAAATCAAACTCCTCCTCCTATCCCCACACTGCCTCCTGGCAAGAAGAAATGGTTACGTGATTCCTGATGAGTGTAAATTTCTTGAAAACGGTAAAAATTTTTTGCTGTTTGATAGTGTAGAACATGATGTGGACAGAATTTTGGTATTTGGCACAGAATCTGGCTTAGATGATTTGGTGAAATGTAAGGACTCGGCATGTGATGGGACATTTAAGTTCAGTCCAGATATACACTACATGTTTCATTATGTCCCTTTTAATGTCTCTCTTTTATTTTATTTTTCACTAGTTTATCTTTTAAGGCAAAATCGTTTTATAACAATTAGTTATACGGCAAAAATGTTTGCAGCAAAAATTCTCGCAGCAAAGATGTCTACAGCAAAGATGCTCAGGGTGAAAGTACGGACACATCTCGGGAACGGGTCCCAAGGAACAAGGCCTTATAGTCAGCTTTTACTCAAACCCCACAAGAGGTGGAATCAGCCCTAAGTAGCCACACAAATAACACTTGCTCCGAGATGCCTTCTTAGTTTGTACTAATGAGGGACACGACCTCCTATCATTAAGCTGACAATCTTTACAGCGTGTCGACATCTACCCTAACCCATCCTGAAAGTGGAAAGAAAGTTGAATTAGGGCAATACAGTGATGACAGACAACAGTCGAGGAAGATCCAGGTGTCTAAAAATGATAGAAGAGTTCTGCTTTTCTTACACCCAGATTTGTTAGGAAGGACTTAACCCCCATTTTTTGTATAATAGTAAGGAGAAACAATGGTGTAATCAAACACTATAAAGAGAAATGATGTGAATTAAGAATTTAGAGAATAAAATTCATTAAAATAAAGCTCTCATAAATGCCAGAAAAACATATAACCTCAGAGACGTCTTCTTGGGGTGAATCACATGTTCATGAGATTCGTTCACAGAATTCCATAAAATCCACAGTAGCCACCTGGTCCAGGTTGGCCTCACTAAAGTCTGTTATTCAAAGGACATGAACCAGCAGCTTAAATAAATACCAACATGAAGAAAGGGAAATAAGCACCACTTTACTCATGATTAAATAGTAACAAATGGAAATGAGATGCTATTTTTTTTAACCTATCAGATTGGCAAAGACTGGAAAGTCAATATTTCAGAGTGTACAGAAGATGTGGGCCAACAGATGGTCTCACCTGCTCTTGGTGGGAGTGAAAATGGGTGGAATCTCTTTGGAGAGCATTTGGGTAATATTCAACAAAATGAAATGAATATTTACTTTGACCTAGCAATTTTGCTTTGGGAAGTTACGTTAGAGGCATATTCTCATATCTGCATGAAGGCCTGCACAAGAATTTTCCTTATAGCATTGTATGAAGTACTAAAAGTGGAAACACTATAAATGTCCATCAATAGGGAATTGATTAATTAAATTATGGTATATCTAGAAAGTAGAGCTATTTTTAACAAGATAGATAAATCTGTGCAAATATGGAAATATGTTCAAGCTACGTTAATTTTTTAAAAGATGCACAACAATGTAAATGATATATTCCCATCAATGTCACAAAACAAAGGAAAGGAAAAAAAAATATACGTACAGGTATTCATTTGTTATTGGTAATGTTTTTGAGTGGATTCCGACTCCTAGCAGCCCTGTGTAGAGCAGAGCAGAACCCTGCCTGGTCTCTGCACCATCCTCTCACCTTCCGTCGCTGTATCAGACAATGCTCCACTGCTATTCACAGGGAATTCATGGCCAGTTTTTTCTGAAGTGGGTGGCCGGGTCTTTCTTTCTAGTCTGTCTTAGTCTGGAAGCTCTCCTGAAACCTGTCCACCATGGGTCACCCTGCTGGTTTCTAACATACCAGTAAGTATAGCTTTCAGCATCACAGCAACATGCAGCCGCCACAGTATGACAACCGACAGATGGGTGGTGTGGCTACCTGACCGGGAAATAAACCCGGGCCACGGGAGTGAGAGCACTGAATCTTAACCACTAGACTACCAGGGCTGGCTATAGGTGTTTATAGACCTAGAAAATTCTGAAAGATACATAAGAAACTGTTAACGTTGATTTCTTTGAAGATGATGATTACAGATCCATGAGAAAGATTTCTATTTCATTATAGTTCTACTTGACTCTGTGGGGGGAAAAAGTGTGCAATATACATGTGTTTCTTTGCATTGTAAAACTAATTAATTAAAATTCCCCATTTACTGATGAAGCAAGCCAGCGTATAGCTAAAAGGAATAGTACAGTTAGGGGGCAAATTTCAAAAACTGTATATCTTGACTCATTATTATTAATTTTAATAAGTAGCCAAAGAAAATTATTTGGGGTATCTATTATAGAAAGTTATACATATGTCCACCGAAGATTTGTTTTTAATAGCAGAATAACTTTACAAATGAAACAAGACAATTACTTTTGGCCATGGTGAAGTAACCAGGACCAGAACATCCCGCTGGTATACGTAACAACAAAACTGCGCAAAATAGAGGAAGCAACCATTCCCAGCTGTCAGACAACAGGAAGTGTGAGGCTGTGTTCCCAGGGAGAAGAGACGCACACGTTCGTCCCAATCACCCTAGTTGTCTGCCTAGAGGCCCTTTGTGAACCAAAGGCAGAGGCGTGGAGCCAAGTGAAGCGGGGTGGGGGCTGCTGAGTGGCTGGAATTTGTGGGTAGAACACGAGAGAGAAGGAAGCTATGCAGTGAAAGAGCTCTGGAAAATGCCCAGGATCCCCGCAAGTCTTTGGGCAAATCCGAAGCTGTCTTTGTGTAGGGTGGGACTCCCTGGGGCCTGGGAAAGGACAGCTCCGGGAAGCTGGGAGCTGCAGCATGCTGGAGACAGAGGTTCCAGCCAGCCAGAGAGAAGATGCAGAATATCCAGGGCATTCCATCCTAGAAAGACCGCGTCTTAGGAGAGGCTACTCTGGCTCTGTCCTACCACACTTTAAAACAAACCTTGAAAGGATCAATGTGCTGGGAAACACCAGAGATTATTCCTACAATATGCTACTATAAAGCTGTTAACATGATGTTGAAGAAGAATATTCAATAATGTGAAAAGATACTGTCTTAGTCAGTTTGGGCTGCTATAATGAAATGCCGTAGACTGGGTGGTTTAAAGAACAAACATTTATTCCTCAATATTCTGGAGGCTGGAAGTCCGAGATCAGGGTGCCAGCACGGTCGGGTTCTTGGTGAGGGCCTTCTTCCTGGTTTCGTCCTCATATTGCCTATCCTTGGTGTGTGCACATAGAGAGAGGGATCTTGAATCTCTTCCTCTTCTCATAAGGGCATTAATCCCATCAGAGGATCCCACCCTCATGATCTCATTTAAACATAATTACCTCCCAACACCCCATCTCCAAATACCATCACATTGGGAATTAGGGCTTCAACATGTGAATTTTGAGAGAATCTATTCAGTCCATAGCAGATATTCACCATATTATATTAAATAAAATGTGTGTGTGTGATAGAGAGCTGGAAATACATAATCTGAAATGCTAATAATATTTATGTCCGTATTTTCTATAAGGTCATGTATAAGAATTTCACAAAAAAGCACCTGTTTTCTGCTTTAGAGTCTTCACAAATGTTATTTCTTCTCCCTGAAATACCTCGTCCTCATTAGTCAGTAGAAAATGCACATTAAAACCATGTTCCAATCATTAGAATAGCTACTTCAAGTCTGTCAACAAATAATTGTGAGTATGTTAATTCATTGAAATTCTCATGCATTGCTGGTGGGAGCATAAAATGGTGGAACCTCTGTAGAAAATGATTTGGTAGTTACTTAAAAAGTTGAACATACATCTGCTCTATAACCCAACAATTCCACTCCCAAAAGAAAGGAACAAATGGCCACAATAAGAGTTATAGAAAAATGTTTGCAGAAGATTTCTCCATAACAGCCCAGACCTGGAAACAATGCAATATCCATCGCCCTCTAGACACCACATCAACATCGAGGGAGGGCGACTCTGGGCCTTGGAAGCCTGGGGGCAGGAGGGTGGGGGGTG
Organism: Diceros bicornis minor; assembly: GCF_020826845.1. NCBI lineage: Eukaryota > Metazoa > Chordata > Mammalia > Perissodactyla > Rhinocerotidae > Diceros > Diceros bicornis. Next base: position 83,845,105 of record NC_080748.1, on the reverse strand, counting down.
AGGTAGGACTTGTCATTATCTAATTTTTTGCACTATTAAAATTGTTTACCACGTGCACATATTTAATTTGAAAATATTCAACTGAATATAAATTGCCCACAGCATGATGAAGCATGCCAGAGTTCAAGTGAGGAAAATCGTACACTTTTACACTATGTTTTGAAGAGAGTTTTAAATTCTCATTGGGTCAGCAAATTTATGTCTAGAAACGTATCTGAAGGATAACAAGAATGTCCTTTAGAGAGCTATTTATAATAGCGAAAAATTAGAGGCAATTTAAATACCCCGAAATAGGGATTTGGTTGGGTCAATTATAGCAAATCCATATGTGTACTACCAGGAGCCACTCAGATAACGTTGAAGAAGAACATTCAACAACATTCACCATCTAGTGTTAAATAAAGACGTGCACACGTGTGTGAGGTCAGGAACGTCATGCTGTGAAATGCTAACAATGAGTATGTCTTTATCTTCTGTAAGAACATCTCAACTTTCCAAAAGGCTTGTCTTTTCTGCCTTAGAGAGTTCTTGGAAAGCTGTGTCCTGATGAAGATACACAGCACTGGCTCCCCTTCAACCTTCAAACTCTCAGCTTCAGTTATCTGCATCCAGGCCTTTTCTGGAGTGGTCCCCAGCCCTGTGCTACCCCCAGCAATGTCCTCAGTGGCAGCTCTGTGTTCCTCACCCACATACCACTTCTTTCCATTTCCAATTCTGCAATGACTTATTTAGTGTCTGATTCCCTCCCCACTCTGTTTTTTTTCTTTCTTTCTTTTTGTTTTTTTGTGAGGAAGATCAGCCCTGAGCTAACATCCGTGCTAATCCTCCTCTTTTTGCTGAGGAAGACCGGCTCTGAGCTAACATCTTTTGCCAATCCTCCTCCTTTTGTTTTTCCCCCAAAGCCCCAGTAGATAGTTGTATGTCATAGTTGGACATCATTCTAGTTGCTGTATGTGGGACACCGCCTCAGCATGGCGGGAGAAGCAGTGCGTCGGTGCGCGCCCGGGATCCGGGCCGGGCCGCCAGTAGCGGAGCGTGTGCAGTTAACCGCTAAGCCACGGGGCCAGCCCCCCTCTCCACTCTCTTTAGGCAGAGGGTGGGGACTGCATCTATTTGATCACCACTTGTGTACCCAATATTCAGATTCATGCCTGGTGCACAACAAACACACAACACAAACTAGTCGGGTGACTGAAGGAAGAGACAAGAGAACAAAGCTCTGTGTAGTGGGGTTGGGAGTGGGGTGGTCACAGTTACCCATACTGAAACTCACATATGTCAAAAAGAAAGAAGCAACTTTATTTTATCTGTAGCAAATCTGTCTTTTTCACAAATTCTTCCCACTTTGGAGACAGGTGGGTGAATATAATCCAGTTTGCTGTACTCAGGATGATCTGACAATTTGACCAGACTCTCTGGGCCCCAGCGCCCCTAGAACACTGACTGGCCTATCTTTGATGTTCAGTAAATGTTCGTGAAGAACTGAAATTAGCCTGTTTTGAGCAATTGCTCAGTTTTTCCAATCTCCTCCTCTTCCTCAGGTTGAATTCCCAGAAGATGGTGGGATGCTGATGTAACTTGTGGTGTTTGGTAATGGGGTCACTGGTCCTTGCACTGTCTCCTGTCCCCTCATTTCTACAGAAATGTTGCTTGTCCCCTCAAATGATTGGGGTTCTGGGGAAGTCTATGGCTGGTCAAGCCTGGTTTCTCCTCTTGCAGCACTGGGTCCAGGTCTTTGTGTGATGAATTGGCTCCACCTTGACCCTTGCTAGACTACAGATTCCTTGAGGACGGGCAGTGCTGTGCCTGGAGCCCTCGGCTGGAGATCTGTTGCGTAGCTCCAGGCTGCAGGCTTATTTCACTTCAGGGCAGGCTCCTCTGATAGACTCAACTTTCTCAACACTGCCCAGGAGCATATAGGGACTTCTGGTCCCTTCCTTTCTTGGGAGTGCTAGTCCAGTCTCTGTCTCTGACTAACTATGATGAAGCCCCATGCAATCAGTGCATGGGTACCTTGCAGCATAATCTTCTTGTTGGGTCCTGCGGTGAGCCCACTCAGTGGTCATTTTCTCAGTGGTTGAATGTATAACAGGACTAACATTTTTAGTATTTGGTAACACCCCACGTCAGGTCCTCGTCCTGTAGGATAAGGAATATCAGTGGGGATGCTCTGAAAGTGCATACCTGGTGAACGATATCACCTCCTGGGGTGGGGATAGGACAAGTCAATGACACTCTGAGGATCCTTTGTGCCCATTTAACTTACCAGGCTGGCTCCCAAAAATCCCACAGCCTGGAGGTCCTGGAGTATGCCAGTAGACTATCACAAGCTCAATCCCGTGTTAGCCATAGTTGCAGCTGTAATTTCATATGTGGTAACTTGCTGTGCAGTTCAAGAAGACCTGAGGTATGTGACCCTCAGGGCCTCAGCCAGCACATACAGTGCCTGACCTACCAGCAGAGATTTCCACACAGTATCACGTTGGAAGAGGGGCCCACATTAGGAAAGGAGGTGCGATAGTGGGACTGCAACCACGGGACCCACTGCTCATACCACATAATGCCCACAAGAAGCTGCCAGTCAAATGGAAGGTTGGAATGGCCTGCTTAAGGTACAGTTGGAGAACCAGACTGGAGGCCATACTTTTTGAGAACAGAGCACCATCTTCCAGGACGCACTGTATATATTTAACCAAAGACCTTTCAATGATGTCATATCTTCTGCTGGAAGACTATCTGGCCCTGAGAAGCAAAGATTGGAAGTGGAGTGGCCTCAACTGTCATCCTTCTGAACAGCCATCTGAGAGTGTTGTGGTTCCTGTCCCACCAATCCTGGCTCAGCAAAGTTAAGGTCCTGATCCCTATTGGAGGCTCCCTTGGTCTGGGGATAGACCACGATTCTGTTGGACTACAGGCTCTGGCTGCTGCCAGAACACCTTGGTCTCTTTGTGTCCAAAGATCAGCAGGTGTGAAGCGAACTCACCATCTTGTCAGGGGGGTTGCATCTGACCACTGGGGGAGGCAGGGCTGCTATTAGGCTAAGGAGGCAGGGAGAATATGCACGGCACCCAACCAGCAATTGCCCAGTTTTGACAGTCAGTGGTGAAGCAAAACCACCCTTTCTGAGGAAAGGAATAATGACCAGGGGTTCACAGCTTTCAGGCATGAGGATGAGAGTTATGTCCCCACAGAAGCCACTGAGACCAGTGGAGGTGGTAGCTGACATGAAGAGAATCTAGAATGGATAATGGAGAAGGAAGATACAAGTATCAATTGTGGCCTTGTGGTGGTGAGGCCTGTAGGTCTTCCAACCTCCTTCTCCTAAGTTTCTCAGGAGAGGAGAGTCTTGTTGGGATCTTGGTATGAATGCAGAACGTATGGGAAAAAGTGGACCTCAGGAGCGTAGGGGTGGACAGAAGTGGACACACAGCTGCACCATCTAGATCTCTTTTCAAGGAAGGACTTCTTGCCACTAGTTGACAGACAGCCTTCGGCTGTCAGCTCAGAGCTGCCTCACTCAAAAGCCCAGCCCTTCTAGGACAACTGACATCAACCAGCTGATCTTGGTGGGGAATAACAGCCTGTCTACCTCCGTTCAACGTGGGAAGACTGATGTGCCATATACATTCCAGTTCCCACGAAGGCAGCTGAGGCTCTGCTGGGGTGCCTTGGAATTCAACATCTCATTCCGCCACACTCCTGCTTCTCCTCCTCTCTTCACAATTGTTGATCCCCAATAAATAACTTACATCTCAAACTCCATCTCAGCATCTGCTTCCAGAGGACCCAAATTATAAATCCTAGCCAGGAAGCAGAGCAAATGGCTTTCTGCTTTCAACTGCCCTTGTCCTAACTCCCAAGATTGGGACTCCAGGGAGGTCAAGACACACATGTCTCATCACCTACTCTCCTTACCTGTTGACTTCTTTCTTCTTTCAACCCCTGGGAAGCTAGAAGAGATGGCTTCACTCCTTCTACCTGCCCCACTGACATTCTTCTATGTCCAACTTCCTCCTTACTGAGGTGGCAGCAGCCACTTTCTGCTTTCTCTGGTGCTATCGTGGTAGAAATCAGGCCAGGAGATACTATTTACAAGGAAAAGGAATTTGCTAAGTATTTTGAAAATGTTATACTTGTTACACAAAAGATGAGGAAAATGAAGAATGCCCCTAGTGGGAGACATGTTTCTCCATATTGTATGAGCAGGGCCACTGATAGCTCAGTTCTGGATTCTGTCTTGAGGCGTGTTTGTGTAACAAATAGCCTTGGAAGATAGAGGTAGTACCTCCTTCCAGAGCAAAGGGTAGGCTTGCTAACAGCCTTGGAAGACGGAGATATTGTCTCTCTCTGGAGCAAAGTGAAGACTGGCTTGTTGTCCAATGTAATAGATTTCGGCTCCTCTCCTTAATAAGGGCACCTGCTGTGAGTGCCCATCTGTATTGCCCCTGTGGGACATGGGGGCAAAGGAAACTGATGCCAATAGGTGAATGCTCAAGCTGCTTGCTGTGCTATGAATAATAAAATCTTCTGCCTCTGACCCAGGAGTCTTGAACCTTTTGCCAACGTCCATGAGACTGTGCCATTCTAACTCGATGGCTTGTAAATACAGTAGAATCTCAGGCCCTTCACGGTTCTTAGCAGCTCTGATGGAGCCCAGAGGCCAGCAATTTTGGAAATAGACACTGAGCCACCTGTTTCATCAAGTGTGGACACACTCTATTCTTCTCAACTTCCTTCGATCTTGAGCATCACTTTATTATGGCTCATCTTGAGTGTGGCTGGTTATTTCATGGCTTCTGAGGCTGGCTGTTGTTCTGTGAGCTCCGTGAGTCTTCCTGTTTGTCAGAGCAGACCCCCATTCCAAGAACCACCTTGCTTGTGCATGGCTCTGTTGGCAGCTCCACATGAGGGCTTCAGCCAAGTAGCAGCAATTCAGTGGAAGATTACACGGAGTGGGGAGAAAGGCAGCCCCAAGTCAGCTCTTTGATCCAAGCATAGATCAAATAAGTTTTCAGGACTCTGCCAGGGTTGGTCAAAAGGAGAATATCTCAAAGGGATCTGAAGTCTAGGAATATTTGTCTGAATCTCACAAATAGAACATGTTCAATAAGAATTTGTTGAATTAATGAATGAATTAAAGCCAATTATTGTCTTTAGACATAACACAATTTTAGTCTCTCAGCAATTTTATGGAGAAGAACAAAGGCAACCTCAAGGAAAGTGAAGCTTTAGTCTATAATATAGAGTGTGAGTTGGCACATGATCAACAAGCAACTAGGATCACTGTAAGGCAAAAGGATACAACCAGTCTGCGGTCTCCAATTTAAAAGTTAGGACAACATGAGGACACGAGAACTGCGTTGGCTTCTCTGTCCCTTTGATGGTGTTGAAAATTGTATCTTTTTTTTTAAAGATTTTATTTATTTATTTATTTTTCTCCCCCAAAGCCCCAGTAGATAGTTGTATGTCATAGCTGCACATCCCTCTAGTTGCTGTATGTGGGACACGGCCTCAGCATGGCCGGAGAAGCGGTGCGTCAGTGCGTGCCCGGGATTCGAATCCGGGCTGCCAGCAGCGGAGCGCGCACACTTAACCACTAAGCCACGGGGCCGGCCTCTTTTTTTTACATTAACATTAACTTTCCATAACTAGTAATTTGACTTTAAAATAACATCCTTAAAATAATTAAAAGAGTGATTATAAACTAAAGCATTATATGGATGTGTATCTGAATATTTTTGTAATGAGAAGGTTTACTAAGTTGCAGTATCAGATTGGCTAGTGAAAAAACTGTGGATTAGAAATCACCTGTTAGAAAAACAAATGATACAATGAAAAAAGAATGGGAAGGATTATTGTCTTTTACTTAAAAATGAGCTATTATAATACACAACTTCCTAACATAAAATTTATTAAATTAATGAAACAATTGTGACCTAATTACCTTATTGATGACTGAACAATCTTCTCCTGTAAACTCATCCTGCTTAAATTTTGGTTGTTTCCCTATTTGCAAATAGGTAGAGGATATGCTATTCCAATGCCTGGGTCACAGTGTATAACATTTTAGAGAATAAAGTCCTTATGATGGTCCCTATTCAATCTAGAAAGGAGAGAAGATACAATAGATGCATTGTAGGAGGAAAAACAGATGTTAGAAGATATACCTTATTTTTTCCTTATGTGTTAAATTTAGATTATAAATTATATGTGCAGTACCAATTCCAATGGCATGTAAGCTTTGATACAGTCACAGACTTTATCTTAAGGCTTAATTGCACTGGATAAAATGAATGGAAGGAAAGATGAACTGAACTCACCATCTTCGTGTGTGTGTGTGTTTGTGTCTATGTGAGTGCTGTGGTGTGACTGAGTCCTCCCCACGGTTGTGGAACCAGGTCAAAAAACTTTTTTAGATGTTCACTTTTTAAAGCAGTTCTCTATGAAGGCCAAAGATATGAAGGGCTACATCTTCAAAAAACACCTGAACACAAAATATCAAACAGCAGAAAATTAAATTAATCCAACAGGGGAGACACTAGTGCCCCCCCACACAAAAAATGTCATTTAGTATGCATCTCACCAACAAACCCTAATCTCTTATTAAGTTACAGATTTAACTTATAATAGGTAAAACTACTTGAGAAATTACAGAAGATGTCGTGCTGTCATTCAGAGGCGCCTGACTGCTTTATTTAATCAACTCATCTAGTGAAACTGAAGAACTCGTGGAATACAGAGGTAATAGATACCCTGGTGGTCAGCCAGGTAAGGAGACCTTCCCATGTGCCCTTGGGCATGAAGCCCAACTCCCTCCAACACAGTCCAGTCAAGACTGTTTCCTGCGGCCCCTCTGTTTGCCGGGATGGATAAGTTGGACAGGGAGGATGTGAGCTCATGGCCAGAATGAAAATAAAGGACGACAGTGTTTCTTTTGTTGTCTCTGCTGGACTTTCCTTGGTAACATCTCTCTCTCTCTGTTGCTCTCAGTATGTACACATGCACACAGGCATATGTATATATATTATACATACATATATATGTATTATATATACATGCATATGTATTATATATGTCTACATACATGTATGTATATATTACCTGTATACATACCTATATATGCATTATATATAGCTTATATAGTATTATATAATATAGTATAGTATTATATAGTATTATATAATATGTATATATACATACATACGTATACATATATATGTACATATACGTACACACATATGTATTATATATAGCTATTTTGTATTTGTGCTTTACAATTCCAAAACATCTTCACATATATTACTTAGTTTATATTTTTGTAGACACCTGATTTGGAGGATGAGACAGACATCATTTTATTTATTATTTATAATTCACCTACTAACAAAAGCAAAAACCCCAGGAACATGTTACATGCCATAAAAAACTTAGCAATAAGACTGCAAATAATAAGACAGAATGCAAAGATAATCAAAAATTTTATTGGATAAACAAGACTGAGGATGTCAAAAGGATTGAGTACAAAACTTAATAGCCAAGAATTTTAAGGTTTTTAAATTCTCACTGCCTAATGAGAGGAAACCATAGGAAATTTTGGTTTGGTTTGGTTTTCCAGACAGAAAACTGAGACACAGGGTGGTTTAGAGATATTTTAAGGTCCCACAACTAGCAGGCATCTGACTCTCAGTTCTAACCTGGGTCTCCAGATTACAATGTTTGTGCTCTTTCCACCAGACCCTGTAGGAAGACAGGCTTACTCAATGCTGAACAACTAGTTACTAGTTTAGGTGAGTCTACTCCGCCCAAAAGAGCAACCATCTGAGTCTTGATAATTTTATCACAGTCATTCCAATCATTTAGAATGTCTGCTAGCTCAAAGACAATCTTTATACAATTGAGTTGGCCAGGGTAACGAGCATCGATTGCGATGATGGCCAAAACGGTGATTGGGTTGGGAGAGCCACGTTCCAATTCGTGGTTGATGAATAGACAGACAATATGTCTACACTGAGGAAAATTTAAATGTTTTAGTGGCAAGAAATGCTTATTCTCTCTGGGCATTGCTGATACCCAAGTAGCTACTGAAGAATTCGCTAGCAGGAAGTCAGCAACGGCAGCCACCTGTCTAGTAGACAGGTGATCTACCTCGAGCATTGCTGCATGTGGCTTTACGTGGGATAAACATGATGTTCCACACATGCATAAAGAACAGCCCCATTGGAGCATGTCCGTTCATTCTGCAGAAACTGGTACAGGTGACAGGGACCTGTGGCGTGCCACATACCAGGATGCTGGTTTGGATGCGCCGGATATGTGTTGGTTTGGAAAACCAAAGCACAGAAAACTTAACTTGCTCACCCAAAGGCTGAACACTTTCAGACTGGGATGTATCCAACAACACAAAGCAGCTTCCAGCTCATTCTCCTCTGCTGCAAGCACTCGGCAAACCACACACTCCCTCCACAGCTGGTGACGGGTTTCCATCAGGAATGATTTATCACTGACAGCACTCAGGTTTTCCTGCTGTCAGAGTACTTCCCCAAGCCTAGAGCAGGCAACCAACCTTCCTATTAGCAGCCCTAACTCAACTATCTTTCTATGCCTCTCCATATCTTTCAATTAACTCCAACCGAATTCCTCCCAGAGGATCTGACTTCAACTGATGTGTGGCAGAGCCACTCTTTCCCTGAAAATACATTTTTATTCCTAGCTCACTAGAAGTCGATTCTTATTTGGTTTGTTATTTTGTTCAACACAAATTAGAAGGAGTCCTTGCATGCATGAAACCAATTTCCACTGGACATGGAAATTGTCCTCTTTAAGAGGCAGCCACCATTAAGAGTTCAGCAGCTATCATCATTCTCTCTTGAAAGGAGAGCAGTTTTGTTGTAAAAATCCCTTTTTTCATCTTTTAAGAACTGTATAATTTTTATCATCTACAGAAAGACTCTTGTTGATTGTGCATTTTTCTCCTTATGCATTTACAGCATTGAAAATCAAATTATATCCCTCTTTTACCTTACAAATAATCATAATTTATTTTTGTATTAATAACAAAACCCTTAACTGTGTTTACTTGAGTGTATTAAGAATTTATTTCAATATGTTGATACAATTTTAAATAATAATTGTTCCTATAATAACCTGGTGTTATTTTATACAGAAAATAATAAACTTTATTGTTACAATATTCATTGGCATTTATCCTGTAATTCTTTCTCCAGGTGACATCATGGTATGTTAGGGCAGGATACGGAAACAAGGGCGTAAAATGAGGTCACAGCTCTGAACATAAAATCAGAGAAAAAAATATAGAGGGAAAGAATCCAAAAATTAATCTTGTTTGTGTCAAATAGTGTGAATAGTAAGTGACTCGTGTTCTTTTTTCTCTTCTGATTTTTCAGTGAGAGGATATTTTATGGTGAGAGAAAAGTCTTCTTAAAAATTATGCTTCGTTTGTCACCAATGAGAGCGTGTCAGTAGACGCAGGACCATGTAAAACTGACAAGACATTTTGGGGAAACCCTTCAATAATGTAGCTGTAATTATCCACAGAATTTTGTATTACAGGTTATGCACTCAAACATTTATGCTCTTTGGTCTCCGTGCCAACGTGCCTGAAAGTCAGCCACTCCTGCTCGGGATCTGCTCTACCCAGTCCCAAGTCACCACCCCTTAAAGTTTTCCCAACTGCAGGCAAAGGAGCGGTCATGCAGCTTCGCCACCAGAAATGTCTTCCCTGTCCTGAGCTCCAACGTCTCCCCATTTCCATTTTGTGTTCACATGGCCACAGAAGACAAGCCCAAACCACCACCACCTCAGAGCGGTTCGCATCTCTGAAGATAACCTCCAGTTCCCCAATTCCTTCTCTCTGTGTATGGAATGATTCAAAACGTCCCCACTACACTTTAGTCTCTAATCTGAACATGCATCTACAGAAGCTTAAAATGCATGAAATTCCCTTTTATACTTCCATCGTAGGTAGGCAAAGGCATGCAATTTAGTCTCTGCCAATCAGATGTGGCTGCCTGGGATTTGACGTGGAAGCAGACGGTGGGAGAGGCAACATGGTAGAGCTGTCTCCCTCTTTCAGTATTTCTCTCTCTCTCTCTCTCTCTCTCTCTAAATCTCTCCATCTCTCTCAATCTCTCGTTCTCAATATCTCTCTGTCTGTCTCTTTCCTCTCTATCTCTGCAGAGGTAGTATCGAGTTTCCAGCAGAGAGAAACACTGTTACAACTGCTCTCCTGACCTGCGCCGGAAGGTGTAGTTTTAGGAATTGTTTCTGGAAGCTTTAGCCTCAAGCCTGGCTTAAAGCTATTCCAGTGATTCTGTAAACTGCACAATACGCTCTCACTAAATTGATTTATTTTACTGAAATCAGCAGTAATCAGTTTCTATTGCTTACAAATGAGGACTCTAATCAGTAATTCTCTAAGGAAGAGCTTCCCAAATTTTCTGTATTCATGGCACCCTAAATGCCTCAGTATTTTTTTCACAGCACGCCTAGGCCAAAAGAAATATCTAATAGTATTTATTTATTAAATATTTACTTACACTTGATATTTATTAAGCAGTTAGTTTCAAACATCTTAAGTATTTTTATCCTAACAGCTTAGTTGTCATTCAAAAAGATAATAGACATATATTGAAACAAATCTATTTCACTCTCAAAGAATCGCAGTTACTAAGAGATGTGTATGCCTCTTGGGCACACACAACTTGTCTAATCTTGGACTGGGTTGAATAGAACATTCTCTTTTCCTGTTCACATTGATGTTCATGTAGAAATTTCTTTTTATCACAACAATAGCCAAAAATCCAGCTTTACCAAGATGTGATGCCGTTAAATGAAGTATAACATGATCTAATGTTGAAACTGAATTACTTCACGCTGGTAATTCTTGAGATGGCCAACAGATGTGAAATATGGCTGTATTTCCCTCAAATGTGCAAAATATTCTGTGTTTCCCTGGGTTCACTGTGACTCCCTGGGGACACCTAAGCACACAGTTTGAGAACCACGCCTCCAGGGTAATTTTACATTTCATCAAAATGCATGATACAAGATAATATACAAAGTAAGATTCGTTATGTATTCAGTAAGCATTTATTGAGTGCTACTCTCTGCCCGATGCTGTACTAACAGCCCAGGATGTGAAGATGCATAGTTCCTGCAGTCAAGGATCTTAGAGGCCATTGAGAAAACAAACATTTGCAGACTCTCCAATACAGTTAAATTTTTATTTTTATGGAAGTATGTGAAAAATATATTGGGAACACAGGAAAAAGAGAACCAAACTCTACATGAGAATCAGAAAAGGATTTATCAAAAAGTCGACATGGGTTGAGACACAAAGGGCGGGCAGAACATTTGCCTGTTGGAAAGCTGGAATGAGGGCATTCAGGCCTGAGAAAAGCTACACAAAAGCCAGCAGTCATAGGAAGCTGGTCTGCCATGTTCAGGGATCACAGTTGGAAGAGGGAGAGGCAGCCCTGAGACTGAATGCCAAATGGGGGCCCCGGCAGGACTGGTCATGCGTTTCAGACGATAATCTGTGGATGATGGTGCCACAAGAAACTGTGAGCAGGACAATGCTATCTGGTTCTCATGATGGAATGATGATTAGAGACATTTTGGCATTTGGGAGTTAGATTGGGAAAGAAGGGACATGGGGAGGTGATACCAAAGCCAAGAGACTACTAAGGAGGCATAATGTGGTTAAATCACAAAAAAAAGAGACACTAATGGGGCTTTCTTTTTATGATGGAGGAAGAGAGACAGATACTAAAGAAGTAAGAGAGGTAAAATACATCAGGTGGTGATAAGTGCTAAGGAGAAGAATACAGGAGAAAAAAGAGATACAGATGCTGGGCGGGAGTCCAGAATGGGTGCAGGGTGAGTTGCAGTTTTAATAGGATAGCCAGTGGTCCTCACCAACACTGTGACATCGGAGTGAAGATCTGAGGAGATCGACTGAACAGAAGATGCGTGGAACATGGGAAGAGCATCGCAGTGGTTCTTAACTGAGCATGATTTTGCTCCCGAGGGGACTTCCAGCTGTGTCTGCAGACACTTCTGGTTGTCACAACTAGGAGAGGGGTAGCTGCTGATAGCTAGTGGGTAGATCCCAGAGATGCTGCTAAACATCCTACAATGCCCAACAAAGAATCATCCGGCCCAATTTGTCAATAGTGCCAAGGTTGAGAAACCCTAGTTAGAGGCAGAAATTAGTGGTGTCAAGTCTTGAGTCATTCCAATAGTTGAGAGAGGATGAGTGTCTGAACTGAAAATGTGACAGGGAGATAAAAAGCAAAGGCTGTATTCGCAAAAATGTTTACAGAGTAAAAATCCACAGAATTAGGAGGTGGTTAGACTCGAGCTATACAGAGAAGGCTGGGTTTGGGATATGACTCAGGTTTCTGAGAAGAGCAGCTAAGCAAATGGCGGTGGTGTTCATCACAGCAGGGAGCATGTGAGGGGACTACCTAGGGTAGGGGTACTAATAAACTTGACCCTCTTGCAATTCCTTATACCTGGTAGGAGTTCAATATCTGATGAATGACTGAAAATTGATTTTGAAGGTGTTCGAAAGTCCCAGGTGGAGATATTGAGTGGCGCTGCCCTCGGAATCCACCACATCACAACGTTTTCTTTCTTCATATCAGTGATTAAAGGAGATTTTTTTTTTTATACATTTGTTCACTTGTTTATCGTCTCCCTTCCTTCTAGAATGTAAGCTCCATGGATGTGGGAATGTCTACCTTCTTGGTTACCACGTCCCCAAATCCTAGAACTGTGCTTATTACACAGCGGGTGTTCAACACATAAGTATAGAATGAATGAATGGATGGATGGGTGCGTATATACATACCTATATACATACATGCATGCACGCATAAAAACTTGTGTATGGAACTCAGCAAAGTTCTAGCATGGAAATAGAAATGTTGGAGTAGGTATTGCATGTGCTTTGGTCATGGTGATGATTATCTTGGGAAAACATTAGCTCGTTGAAATGAGAACCAAGCAGGGAAACCAAACCAAAACTGGGAAACACCCATTTGAAGTCAAGGGAAGGAAAAGTTTGGAAAGGAGTTAAAGAAGGAGCAGTCAGAGAGGTAGGGATAAAACAAAACAAAACAGCTGGAGAGTGAGGAAGGCACCCTGGGAAGGAGAAAGCATTGGAAAGGGAGTGAACTCATGGTAGTGATGCCATAAAACATTACAGTACAAGGAGGCATGGGAGACGCCTGTTTAACCTGGCCAAGAGGAGACCATCGGTCACATGAGAAAACGTTATTCTAAGCCTGTGACCCTCCTGTATACGCAGCTCCCTAACCATGAGCACAGCCCCGACCGGAGCCCGACTCTACAAGGCCCTGTCCGACTCCAGCCCCATCTCACACTCTCCTCCCCACTCTCCCCGCTGCAGGGTCTTGGCCTCTTTCATCCCCCACCCTGGCCCACGTTCTACTGCATTTGCACAGGTTCCGTCCTCTGTCTAGGGTGCTGCTCCTTTGCTCAGGAGATTCCATTCATCACCCTCAATGATCCCCTCTCAGAGATTCCTGACCCCCTATTGCAGTTTCTCACGTCACCATCGTACCTGGCATTCAGTAGGCCCACAATAAGTAATTGTGAAATAATTTAGTGGTGCACAGGGAACCCAGATCATGATGGGTTAAGGACATAAAGACAAGGGAAGGAATTCGAGAAGGCAAAGTGAACCATTCTTTCCGGAAGTCTGATTCTTTAAGAAAACGAAAGTGTGAAGATGCTAATCCTCCAAATATGTCTTCATACAGTGCATCTTCCTTCATCTTGTCCTCAGAGATAAGCATCAAGAAATGCTGTAGAACTGCCTCACCCAGTCCCAGAGAATAACCAGCAGTTAAGCCTATTCGCTGAGCGCTTTCCATGTGCCGGGCAACAAGCTGCACAGCACGATGTGACCTCGTCTCCACCGCAGCCCTGACGCCGCACCCTTGCTGCGTTTCTGAAAGGAGATGCTGTCGGATCTGTGTGCTATTGTCTTCTCGGCACCTGGGAGAGGGGCTGGCACAGACTAGATGCTTAAGAAGCATTTGTCAAAAGGAAAAATAAATGACATGTACAAATGAAGAAATGTGGCTTTCAAGAGATTAAGCAATTTGCTGAAGGTCTCGCAGCCAGTCAGTAAGAGAGCAGGCATTTACACCGTGTCTCTAAGAGGCTGCTGGGACACCAGCTCTGATTTCTTTACCCGCTGTCGACTGCTGGTGGTCTGGCCTGAGGCATTCTAAGCTTCCAGGGATCGTGCTCCCTGTGTGAGGGCTCCCCACTCGCCCCTTTCCTAATGTATTGTAAGATTTCACCTATAATCTCCTCCCCATTCTCCAGCTCCCGTGATTGTAGAAGATCCATGTTCTCTCTGTAGATGACATGAGGGCAACTGAGCAAGAACCAAGGGTTCCTTTTAAACCTGATGAGTCAGGCGCTGCCATCTTCAGGGGGAGAAACTAGACCCACTCCTTCTGCAGGCTGCCTCTTTTGTTCTTTCTCAAGAATTCTGGGATCAATAATTCAAGGAAGTCATCTCCGATCCATCACCGGTTTTCACCTTCTCACAGATAAGAGATTATTTCCTGGGACTATTGATTTCAGGATGCTTGAAGAAAGAGCGAGTGTCCCCCTGTGTGTGGGGGTGGAGGGCTGTGATTGTGAGATGGCTATGTATGTAGGGAAGTTTCAGAGCACTTGAAAATATAAGCATTCACATCACCCTGTTTTCATATATGCCTTGCAAGCATTAACTCTATATTAAAATTTCAGTGCTCAAACTGGTAAGATCAAAGGTTCCTTGTTATTTAACCACAGCAAAGCTCTTGTCCAGGCAGTTAGTGAAAGCACGTCATCCTATAAGCCTGTTAAATATGATATAGACAAAGTATAGAAAATGCTCTGCAGGGAACGGTCTTATGCTGATCCCTTTAGGGATGATTGAGATGAACTAATAGGTCTCTTTCATGTCTAATTTATATGATTCTAATTATAGAGTCATTTTCATTCCTGTGGTTACTCTCATCTGCCAACATAAATGTGCTATACTTGTGACCCAGCCAGCCCTTCCTCCACGCTGCAACTCTCTCTTGGGTCTTTTCTCAAACTTTGATATCAATCCTTTTAGGAGACATTTTGTAAATCGCAGACTTCTCCAAAGCAACACTGTACATTTAATAGAAAAGGAAGAAATCCATGAGAGAACTCTCTGTCTGCGACAAGCATGAAAAATGCTTATTATGGGTAAATAGAAGGAAATGATACAGAACCTCAAGCCAAAGGAATGTGGTGATTTCTCCATGGAGTCTATGATCCTGTTCACTGGTCATGACTGGATATGATGTATCAAATTCACATTAAATATTTATGCAAACACCTAGTATTATTGCAGAGAGGATGGAGTATGTTCCAGATCTAAGACTTTTGGTGACCTTTGCCTCTCCTGAAATTCAGCTGATTTCAAAATGGTTGCAAAAGAGCTCCAGAAAGAACCATGCAAACCATGGAATCCTCTTGCTTGCCCTTAGGTTGGGGCAAGCATGTGAGGAACGCACGTGCAAATTTTGGATACTCTTAGGGCAAATATGCTTAACCCACAATAGCAGACTGTGAAGAGAACTTCTGAAGCCTGCAGAGTTTGCTCTTTGCTCTCTCTAATCAAACAGCGGAGGAGAGAACAGGGCTGACAGATAAAAGAGCTCAGAGCAGGCTGCAGACCTCCTGGACGTCTTATTCCAGACGCTGGATCCCTGGGAATGTGCTTCCCAGTGTCCTGCAGGGCCTTGTGGGAGAGCCCTGTGTGCGAGGAGGAGAGAAAGGGATGAGCTGAACAAGGCGGTGGGCATTTCTGCAACGGGTTTCCCTTGACTTTGTCCCATTTTAACTTAGTGGAGTATTGAAATCCATCACTAAGGTGACCACATGCATATTTACCCACATTGTCTTTGTTTTATTTACCCTTCCGTAGTGCTCTTGTCTTTATTCTCCCTGCAGAGGCTACACCATGTTTCACTGTGTTTGATTTTCTCAAAAGACTTAAGCAGTGGTGGTGGTGGGGGGCTGGCAGACATAAATATTCAGCCTTGAAAATCCGCACTAATCAAACAATTTCCCTATGTCGTCTGCACATTTTGGTTAGTAACAGATGAAATTAACTCACCAGGCAATCTTTACAGACACACTTTCATCACTGGAGAAATTTAAAACAGTATCTTGAATGCTATACATTTTATTACACAAAGGCACTACATCCAGATGAGCATTTCTGTCTAAAGTGTAGCCTGACCTATTGAAAAAGGAAAGAAAACAAAACACTCCAGCAAAATAGTTTTAAGTGTGGCGGGGTTCCTGGGGCCCATTAAAGCAGTCTGTCTCAGCAACAAAAGATGGAATCAACACAGAACAGGATTGGAATTATGCATGTCATTTATAATGAACCTCATTATACAAGGGGGCCTCGTGCTATTATAAAGCCCGGCAGTTTACAATCTTATTGCTATTCAGCTTTGAACAACGACAAAGAAAAAACCCCCACCCCATGTCAGAGCTAATCTTTTTTAATGCTCACAATTTTGTATTGTTTGTATATTTCGCTCAAAGAGAATTTTCCTGCCACGTTCATTCCACTCAGCAGCTTGTATCCTTCACCTCACCCACGTCTAGTGTCTCACTTCCACTTTTCTTAAGAAACACTAAAGAATTCCATACACCGTTTTGCTTCTGAGAAGTAAGGGCACAATGGCCACCCCCACAGTTCTAATCTGGCATTATATTTAGAAACAATAAGGTCCATTTACCATTCCACATAAGCCTCTAATTCCAGCAGGGGTGTTTATGTGACTCTCCTTGACAGAATTACAGCTGGTGCACATTATTTGGCCCAATGCTATGTCGTAGCTGTTTGCATGGCTCCTAGGTTTAATAAGACTATTCACCATCAAACCCTTTTTCTACACATTTTTATTACTCCTCAATAAATACAGAGGGAGATTCTGTTTGGGGCACGCATATTTCGAGGCATTTTGGGGCTATTAGTTTTAAGCATCAACTCATAAATTCCAGAATATTGTTTTAAATGCCTGAGCATTTCATCCTGGTGTGGCCCTCCATTCTAATATAACACCCTGGAGACTACACATGTCTACTTCGAACTGTTTACCTGAGATATTTGTCAACATCATTTATTTATCTGCACAGAGAAGAGTGTCATGTTAGGGCCTGTGAAGAGACTGCGAAGAAATAGAAAAAATAACCTTTGTTCTGGAAGAGGTATTTGTCTGTTGTGTGTTTAGGAAGGGGGAGAATCTACCCGGGGATCTCAGGCAAAGACACTTAAAAAGCCAGGAACCATGAACTGAAGATGAATACAGTGAAGGGGGAACCTAGATTTCCTCTGTTCTTTCTCCTGCCCTTTCTTCTTTCCTCTCCTCTCCCTTCTATTCTTTTTAGGCAGAGAGTCTGTGATACGTAGGTTTGGATTCCAGCTCCATTATTCACTAGCTGACTTTGGGCGCGGTATTTAATACCACTAAGCCTCGTTTCCCTCAGCCGTGGAATAAAGATAATAACAGTTCCTACTTCATATGTATGTTGTTAAAATATCGTTCACGTGAGCTGTGTATATAAATCACAGTGATTGCTTCATAACAACCACTTAATAAATGTTAGCTATTATTTACATTACAGCTTTTCTTTTCAACTTATACCCACTTTAATGGAATCAATGAGAGCACTAAATTGAAACTTGTGTGTTGTGGTAAGCAAGGCAAGAAGGAAAACTATGTGTTACAAGGTTCTTATTATCTGAATCATTATTGCAACAGTGATCAGAGACAAATTAGAGATCAATTTGGAGACAAGTCACCAATCACTGAAACACTTATGAAAACACAGGAGGATATTAGGTCATAAAAAGGAATGAAGTACCAATACATGCCACAGCTTGGAGGAAACTTGAAAACATGACGTTCCGCGGAAGAAGCTGGTCAGAAAGACCGCATATCGCATGATCCCATTTATGTGAAATATCCGGAGTCGGCAAATCCGAATCCAAATAGACAGAACGCAGATTAGTGGTTGCCAGGAGCTGAAGACAGGGAGACTGAGGAGTGAGTGCTACTGGCTTCAGGGTTTCTTTTTGTGGTGATGAAAATTAGATAGCTGTGATAGTCACACAAATCTGTGATTATACTGAGAACCACAAATGTACATTTCGAAAGACTAGATTTTATGGTATATGAATTATATATCCAATAAACCTGCTATAGAAAATGTATATTGGACAGAAGAGGGCCAAATTCAGAATTCTGAGACTCTTACTAAAGATCTTTTCGTGGTTTGTTAGCTAATGAAATATTTAATGTTTTTTTGGTGTGGAATTTATTCAACAGAAATAAATCCAAACAACAACCAGCACACACACACACACAGAGGACATGTGAGGTTGTAATATTTCTGGAAATGCAGGAAGTGTCTGCTAACCCAAAGCTAATACGTCTCTAGGGTAGAAATGTGAACTAAATCTGAGAGTAGATGATTCTTGCCTACTCTTTTCTCAGAAACTACCCTTCACCTTTATTTGCTAGCAAAATTCTCCCAGTAAAGCAAGACATCTAAATAAGAAAAATCAAGATAATATCATGAATCATTTTAATACTGTAAAGCGTTTGAATATCGAGTGTTCATAAAGCAAATGAAAATATTTAGAATTAATCACCACAATTTTTTGCACTATTTAACAGTTAGAAATTATTATTTTAGAAACTAAATATTAAATAGAATTTAAAAAAAGATTAATAACAATAGGAGTGTTTCATTGAAAGTTAGAGTTATGAGACTTGTTATCACAAAATTTTTATCTACTCAAATAAGATCATAACTTTTTTGGAAAAGTGTAAAAATCAAGGCAGTAAGATTTCAATCATTATTGATGACAAGGGTTTCACATAAAATTGTTTTAATAACTTCATACGAAATTCAATATTTTTGAACTTAGTAATGTTTTCTGGTGATCTTGGGGAGCTGCAAGGAATGTCATCTGAAAAAAAAATCAAACCTTATTCTTGGAAATGGGAAAAATATTTTAAAGGGAAAGATTTACAATAAAATCATATTGGATTTTGTATAGATGATATCAAAATAAAAGTATGGAGAAAATCTGAAGTTTCAGCCAAAATTTAGAAATACTTGTACACATTAAAATTCGAGAACATCAAAGTCATGATAACTACTCCTGGCTGTGCCGTAAAAGATGCAAATTAAGTCAGTCACTTTACTGTTAGTCCGGGTGAATCTCATATTTCTACCGTATGCCAAATGAAGACCTGAGAAAATTAAGTATTATCTGAAGAGATAAGAATTTAAATAAGCAAAACTGGGAGAATATTTGGATGTCGACAGTAGTACAGTAGGGCTGGAGGTGCAAAAACTGTTTGAAAGTTATATCAAAATTTGTGCATTCACTTTAATAGTAATTGAATGTGGAAACAGTTAAACATTAGAAAATAACTCTTTTTGAAATTTGACTGTAATAAAACTCATTCTGAAAAAGATGTTACTTTCTTTGGTATAACGAGAAAGACATGTTTTCAGTTATAAGGCTAATCTATCTATTCCTGCAAATCTCCTTGGATTGAGAGTGACCTAATTGATAAATTAAGTCTACAAATGAACAGGACATACCAATGAACGATGTTTGTGACTTTGATAACAGAGCTATTCAATACGTGTAACCATTAACTGTATAACTGAGGCCAGAACATATTTTGAGAGTAATTGCCATTTGCGCAAAAGGATCTGAGAGAGTATTCGACAGCAGGACAAATAACGTGGATGATAATATAGATTGTCTACATCCTCAGGCTACAAGTCGTCTAATGACCATCAATTCAACAGAGTTGCCTTTGGGAGACCTTGATACAAGTGCCTATGTCAAATCATGACAAAAACTGGGTCATCATTTACCTGGTGATAATAGTGTCGACAAGATTGCAGAAACAATTCCTGAATTATCAACAAATAATTTGGAAGTTAAGATGATTTTAGAGAAAGTTATGGTAAATATCACATGGAAAACATTTTTTAAAATATGAGTAATTTACTTCAATTAGTTAATGGATAAAGGAGGATATATTTCTACTTTTTGGCTCATATATTGATTCATATACATATATGATTTATATGATCAGAACAGTTATTAAAATTTTTAATATCACAAAAAACCACCACTTTTTCCAAAGGGATATAAAACAACTGAAGTAAATGAGAGCTAAAAATTAAAAAAACCAAAATTAGCTTACATTGTAGGTTTAGTACAGTTCCAATCAAAATGCCCATGGGAAATGTTTGGGGGTGGGGTTATTGAACGTGATTCTGAGGTTTATCAGGAAGATCAACCATATGAAATTGGAGAGTAAAATTTTGAGAAAGAAGAGTAACAAAGGGCATTTTTCTCTGTACACACAGCTTTAATAAACAGTCAAATCACTTTGATCCTGGTGAATGGATCAGTGGGTTAAATAAATGAATTAGAAACACACCGACATATTGCAAAAACAGTAAATAATAAGGACTACAACATGAAGTTATGAAAAACAGGAGAATTACATATTACATTTTTCTGAAACAATGTATTATTTTTTTGAAGGGAAAATAAAACACAGAAGCAAATTGGAGTCTATCATTACATATGGTGGAAAATTCAGGGGGAATATTTCTCTGTTCTCAAGATGGTTGAGAATTTTATAATCACAAAGCGATGGAAGAGAGTGTGATGGATCAATCAATACAATCAACTACATAAAAATCTCCTCTATTTCATAAATAGCATAAATAATATTAATAGGTAAACAACAACTTAGGAAGAACTGCATCAAATAAGGCAAACAGTAGCTTAATGTCCTTCATACATAAAAAAGGGTATAAATCAATAGACGAGACAATAATCTAGGAAAAACGTTGGTAAAGCCTGTGGACAGGCAGCTTATTAAAGAAAAAGCGTGTAACCAGTATATGTTAAAACATATTACCTTTGCTTTCAAATTCAACAGCTTTTTCTATCATGTTAATGACATTTTTTCCCTGAGGATGCTTATAAAAATACATTGTGGTTTACTATGTCTTCCCACTGCAAAGTCACCATTTTCCCCTTTGTAAAAAATAACATCCAGAGATAATTTGAGATTATGGAAACGCCTTGTATCTCACCATATTTGGGGTTCTACTTTTAGTGTCCAGTGATGATTTTTGCTTGAAACAATGTTTACTGTGGTCTTTGCCAAATGAGGATTTTCTATGTTCATCATTCTTTCTATATTTATTAATTGGAATTCTACTGAAAGGTCAGATTTCTCCATTAATAGAGAAACCTGGCAGACACCACCACCTATGGTGTCTACCAAATGGTGATTTTCTATTTCTATCTTGCCTGCTACATGTATTAAGTGGGACTCTACTGTGAAGACAGATTTCTCCATCAGTGGAGAAACCAGGCAGAAGCCACATTAACCAAATGATCAAAGCTAACATCATCAGTAATGAGGAAAATTTGCGTATGTTTCTAGGTGTGTTGCACCAAGAACCTAACATCTCTTTTGTCAAGAATACAAAACTGAAATTTAGTTATGAGAGAATATCAGGCAAACCAAAATGGAGGGACATTATATAAAATAACTGGCCAGTAGTTCCTCCGAAGTGTCAAGGTTTCGAAAGACAGACGGAGGAAATATCTAGATTAAAGGAGATGAACAAAACGGGGCAACTAAATGCAGCCAACATGTGATCTTGAGTTATATTCTGGACAAGAACATGGACCTTAGTGCAACAGTTGGTGAAATATGAATGAAATGTGTAGGTTAGATCACAGTATTGTACCAACGTTAGCTTTTTTTTTTTTCTAATTTTTCTATGTTTACTGTGGCCACCTAAGATGTTATCATGGAGGGAATTGGGGTGAAGGATATACAGGAATTCTTTCTAGTAGTTTTGAAACTTTTAAAGTGAGCAATTATTTCAAAATTAAAAATAAAAACAAAATTTTAAGTGGAAATGAATGTATATCATGGGTGTGGTGGGGCTCTTTAATTACACGATTTTTGAAAACATTCTGTTGACATACTTGAAGACACTTATACTGCTTCACTGTTCCTCCACTTCACACCTCTGGAAAACTGTCCTAAAGAAATAACCAGAATTGCAGGCAAAAAATATATATATATATGACAAAAATTTTCATAATGGCATTCTAATTTTCATATAAATGCAATATACTTATATAAAGGCTGCCGTAGAAGCAACAAAAATTGTTTACCTGTTATTTGAGGGCACGATATTTGGGAGCTTGGTGGGATTTCATACACAGGGAGATCCCAAACTAGACCAAGAGCTTCAAAATAACACTGATCCAAAGATAAAAATAAGTTGAAAGTGTTCAGATACATTTCATAATTAAATAGATCTACTGTGAAGTTAATGTGTTTAGATGAGTCTTGTTACTTTAAAAAATATCACACACCTGGAAGAGGGAAAAGACGGCTGCTCAGACTTCATGATGACTATTTGCGGCTTTCAGAGCTTCTTGGGCTCCTCTGAATGTTAGAAGGACTGATGTTAAAAACAGAAAAACAACAGGGGCCGGCCCGGTGGCTTAGTGGTTAAGTGCTCGCACTCCACTGCTGGCAGCCTGGGGTTTGGATCCCGGGCGCGCACCGATGCACCGCTTCTCCAGCCATGCTGAGGCCACATCCCACACACAGCAGCTAGTAGGATGCGCAACTATGACATACAACTATCTACTGGGGCTTTGGGGAAAAAAAAAAGGAGGGGGGTTGTCAATAGATGTTAGCTCAGAGCCGGTCTTCCATAGTAAAAAGAGGAGGATTAGCACGGATGTTAGCTCAAGGCTGATCTTCCTCACACACACACACAAAAAAAACCCAGAAAAACAACAACAAAAAAACCTGCATATTTTTTACATAGCCTCTAAGCAAAGTAACTGCTAATTATGACTATGCTGTCCAAGAAATTGAACCACTTCATAGTCATGATACATGGAAAAGGTTCATGATACAAATGCAAGTTACAACATACACTATACTTAAATATTTGGTGTGGACGCATAGATAGACTTATTAAGGAGAGATAGATAGATAGATAGATAGATAGATAGATAGATAGATAGATAGATAGAGAGACAGAGATAAATAGATAGATAGACAGAGACAGCCACACCACACTGCAGTGGGGGTTGGGGATCCAGGAAGTCTTGAGAGTGAAAACTAATTCCTATGGCGATCTGAGCCCAATTTTTTGACTTCTTATCTAGGTCATGTTGACTGCGGGTCCTCTGCACACAGGTGTCTTCCAAGAAGTTCATTCAGGGAGGTGGACAAGGTCTGCTTGCCTTTGATATCCCCCCTTTTCCTATTACATTGCCCCCTCCGAAGGATTCGCATATTGTAGAGGAAATTGGGACTCGTGTGTCTGCTCTGTGTAGGTCAAGCTCTTCCCCAGGAAACAAACGACTTACTCAAATGGTGAAATTGAAGGGAGTTGAACAGAGCGACTCTTTTCAAACATGAAGCTGAAAACATGTTGGTTTAGAGAAACCACCCAAGGATGGGAAGTCATTCTGGTGTTAACAATTGCAGAACACCCTTACAGTCCCCTGGATTGACGGGCTCAGAGGAGGGAGTGGTGTCCAGCACCTGAGAAGGTAACTCCATGAAGCAGACAGGACCGTGGTCTGCAGTGGAGGGATGCCCCAGCTCTCCCAGATCCGCAGGTAGGGCACGAGGAGCAAGAGCTGCACCTCCCTCTCCACCCCCTCTCTCACTTCCCACTTGAGAAGTAGCTGACCCACTGGGCGAGGAAGCACTCTGATGGCTCCATCCAGGTCAACCTCCAGGCAGAGGGTGGGGCGGAGGAACGCAGAGAGGAGGTGTCCTGCTCAAGGCTGCACCTACTTCTAATCCTTTTGATTTTCCTCTCTCCCCACCTCTGCCAGAGAAAACGGGCTCCTCACCTTTTTTTTCCTGATTATCTGGAGAACCTTAACCCACCAAGCCTGGCACTGGGTGTTAAAGGAGAAGATGGTGGAATTTAGAAAACTCTTCTCTGGGCAAAACAATTATGAAAATGCCCCAAGGAACCGAGAAGCGGGAATCACGGACCCCCTGAGCCTGAGATGAAGACAAAATCCTTCTCTTTCTCAGCAGTGTCTTATGGGGCACATATTCCCATTTTGAATGTCAGAAGCTGAATCTTTCTCTGGGCATCTCTGATATAAAATCTTAACTTCCTCGGGGCAGCCGTGTACTTGGAGACTATAGAGACTGTCTCATAGACGAAAAGGAAAGAAACCCAACACATTCATATTCGTGTGGTTTCAGACTGTTCCTCCTGTTTCTCTTACAAAGGAAAAGAAAGAACTAGAAATAAAATCGACAAATTTATATTTGTTCTATCTAACTGATGGCATTGTGAGAAATTCTTACTTTCTTGTTTTATGCTTTTCTTTTTTTTCCAAAATTTTCACAGGGAATATTATTTACTTTTATAATCAGAAAAAAACATCTTTTTTTCAAAGTGATCAGAGTCACCTGGGGTGATAGAACACTGAGTTAGAGAGGGTATATTGGGGGAAAATGAAGTAAGTCTAAGTAAGAGGCACATTACCTCAAAATTCTTTTCATTGATACATTTTGATCTTTAGAGGCACACATAATTATATTATACTAGCTTTTTGCAGATTCACGTTTTCCGAATTCTGTTATAGCTTTACCTTTTATTCAGCGTTGCTAGTCTTCAACAATTTATGAGACTTCACATGCATATGTTAAAAGATATCTTATAAAATAAAATTGCTCTTTTCTTTGGAACATCTGTCTCCCTTATGTGGCAGTTATAGGGCAATTTCCTGGGAAATTTATTATTAGAACAAGAGAAAAAAAGGAATCTCAGGATAAACTATGGAAATTATGATGTGTAAGGCATGATTAAGAGATAATATGCCCTCCAATGCTGGAATTCTGAAAAGGCTTTTTTAAAAATTTTCTTTGCTTTTATGCAAATAATTTGAGCTCACCTTTTGCCTCAGTTTCTCAGGATGTGAGATTAGTTCGAATACATGTTCTAAGACAGACAAGCATGAGATAATATTTGGAAATTTAAAAATATTATGATATCCACTTTCTTTCAAAAACTGTCAGTTAAATTGATATTTTCTTCAAGACACCATAACAGGCACCAAATTAAAAGGCAGTTTCTGCAAGAAATTGCTCTGTATCCTTGAGCTTTCACTTTATTAGACAGGAATTATAGCAACTACCCAAGAATTTACTTCTTGGAAGAACTGAGAGGGCTGGCCAGCAATTGTTGTTAAATACTCTTCCTCCCTCCCTCCCTCCCTCCTCCCTCCCTCCTCCCTCCCTCCCTCCCTTCCTCCCTCCCTCCCTTCCTCCCTCCCTCTTCCCTCCCTCCCTCTTCCCTCCCTCCCTTCCTTCCTCCCTCCCTCCCTTCCTCCCTCTCTCCCTCCCTCTATCCCTTCCTTCCTTCCTTCCTTCCTTCTTTCCATCTCTTTCTCTCTCTCTCATACACACACACACACACACACACAATTTAATGCCAGCAAAGTGCAAGGCACTATTCATGATAAGAATTATACTTTTGAATATGCCTATTAATCAGATTTGATAGAAACAAGGACATATAAGCTTAGAGTCTGAACAAAAAAGTTAAAATTTTTCCGATTCTTCCTAACATGCTACATGATCTTGAGTATGAGCTATACATCTCTCTACATTATTATTATTATTATTATTATTATTACTACTACTACTCAGATGGAAGCCAAAAAATCAAATGACTTCACTTTAGTGTCTGCAAGGATCAAATATTTAATAAAAGTAGAATATATGGTCAAACCTGTGGTGACACACTTACCTATGTGAAGGGGACAAGCTGCAGAGATGAGAAAACAGGAGGGATCAGCAGAGGGACATTTCCTACTACTGAGGAGCAGGTAAGGGTACTGAAGCTTATCACAAGGACCGCTAGTGAAACCAGTCTGGATTTTCAAAATTAATTTTGCAAATGTAGATAAGGAATTATATATCCAGATTAGATTGGGCCACACTTTTTATATTTTCCTGACACAGAGGGATATACTTCGCTATTTTTTCTAGATAAAATTTTTAGAAATCCATATCTCTTTAAAATTTATCTTCTGAGAAAATAAATGAGTTCTATGTAGTAGGGTTTTATTTTTAGTTCACTCTGAACTATAGTAAAACCTTTTATGCAAAATATATCTTCAAAATGTACCTTTTTGGGAATATTAGTTAGTTCTTTGAAATGGGAATTTATGATTAGTTCAAAGTGAACAGGCTATAGTTTCTTTTTCCTGAGAGATCCTTTAAAAAGCCTGAGAAATGGAGTTCTGGATTTTTGTCTAAGTACAATGAAAAACAAAATAAAACTTCTTTCACTATGTACAATCAAAAAATGCAAGTTATTTGTCCCATGGTGTCTGATCTGGAAAATCCGTTAGCCGCGGGGCATTTTCGTTCTTTGAAGTTCATTACACCAGTAGAATAACACATAATGTAAGGAATGCGCGTACAATGTGGAGAACACGCGCATATAAACTTTTATTGAGCTAATTCCCTTCATTAAATAGAAGGCGCTTTGAACCGCTGGGTTGACACCTGCGGAGTAATAAGCTTCGCGTGGATTATATTATTTCTATTTGATGTTTAATGTTTCTTGGAATCAGTGTGCATTTCTGAGGTTTTAACTTTTGAGGTTAAACCTAGTGCATTTACAGCGAGCTGAACTGGGAACTAGGAACGACCGAGCTGTTTTAAAGCAGCAGTGTTTTAGACCCCGCCTGTCTTTCTGGACAGTCAGGCTCACTCCCCTTCCCACCCAGAGAAATTGTGTTCCTCATTTGCAAGCACACTGCTCTCTTCCACAGATAACTGCAGCGGGCGGCCTGGAGAGCCTCTGCTCGCAGCCAGCCGCGCGCTGTGGAGCGGGCCACCTGCCCTGCAGAATTAGGGACAGCCGCCCTGCCAGGGAATCTGTTTGATCCTTCCAGCATCTCTGCGACGAGCACTTTTGAAATATAAACATTCTTAAAGGAAGCCTCTGCGAAGGCCTGGAGGAGCGTACTTTTAGTGTTGAGAATAAAAAAAAAAATACGACCTCTCCCTGTCTAGACAGAATGGTACTGTCCCAGACAGAGAGGTCTCCACAGGCCAGACAGGCCATGTAGCACCGCAGTGCGGGGAGTGCCGCCACGCCCCGGCGTGAGGGAGCGAGACGCCAAAACAGCTGCAGAGTCCTCGGGTAATTAGCAGGACCCGGCCGGGCGGACAGCGTCTGTGTGCGCGCGTGTCTGTGTCTGTGTGTGTGTGCGCGTGTGTAGTTCTCTGCGTGAGGCTCCTTTCTTGTACACAAATTTAGACACAAGCCGGATGCAATAGCAATCCACGTGGATTTTTAAATCCTATAACTGCAAAGAGCAAATTTTTTTGAGCCCTAGATTATTTACAATGGAAAACAAAATGATGATTTGATATTTTATTTTAAAATCCATTTTCAAATGGAGAATTCAAAAACTCAGAATTCAAACAATTATGTAGGCAACACTTAAGTTTCCTTGGATTTTGTGTTCTAAAGAAAAATGATTCAGAATAAATGTTATTGGGAGGGAGTATATTTTTAAATCATGACTTGATAAATTTCACACACACAAAAAAACAGTTCTCCTCATTTTTATACCTGGTTCACTGCTACAAAAGATGGTGATTACCTGGGTTCTCTGTGGGGGTGCCCTGTCTCTCCTGTGTCACGGGCACCCATTTGTCATTCCAAGCAAGTGTTGGGCATTAGTAGACCCGAGAAAAAAGCCTGTACAGATTTTGGGTACATTTAGTTCTTAAGGGTCTTACTTTGCTACTAGACACATCCCTTATTGAGGACCACAGGAAAAAGCAGTTAGTCCCTTTTCTGATGTTTTTCTGCTCTAAAGAACACAGCAAAATGACTTGGCTTTAACCAGCTTGTACTACGTGCAGGTTTGGACATGGAGAAAAAAAGTCACAGTGTATCTCAGCATTTATTCTGATTGGTGCCTATTAAATGATGCAAATTGCTTCCTCTGCTTACAGACTAGTGGAATTAACTGCCTTTGTCTAGAGGTGACACAGATTAGAGAAACACTGCCTGAGATCAGGCTATGGACTTCAGCCAGAGTCCCCAAGATGTTCACTGCTTCACTTGAAACATTGTAGAATTTTAAAATATAAGATTGTAGATATTTCTGTCACTGTTATTTCAAGGTTCAATCTTTAAACTTGATGGGTAGGTGAATTTTACGAAAGATACCTCATAGGAAATTTTTCAGAACTTGTCCTTGTTTAAAATAGTTATTGTGTTGCCAAAAGTGTGAGCAGGAACAGAGCAGTCAGCCCATCCGCCATCCTACTGCTCTGTCCTTGTGTCCACGGACAGGAGATAGACCAGAGTCGGCTTTGGTGGGAAGGTTACCTGCCCCCCAGCAGAACTGGAGGCAGTGAATGAGCCCATCTTCAGGCAAACACAGGTTATCCAATGCAAAACATGGAGAAACTGGTCACTGAGGTTTGAGAGCCATGTGGGGTCCCAGACTTTAGCCCACCAGCAAGGTGGCCTCTCAAGGTTCTGGAGGCGGTGATCAGTGAGAGGGTGAGCAGAGATTCCACACCGCATGCCAGAAAGCTGCCTCAGCTGGACCTTAGTCCTGAGGAACATGCTCCTCCTGTCCTTCCTCAGCCTCCTTCCACTCCCGCCCCAAGTGGCAATCTGTGTTTTCCCGTGCGTTGTGGCTGGTAGCCTGCCAGTGGGGTCTACGTCTGTCATTTTTCACCTGCCCTTGTGGAATCTAGCTGAGGAGGAGCCAAGAATTTGCTTGCAGATAGCCAGACGTACTAAGGGCTCCCCAAACTACAGATGGCCGCAAACAGCCCAGAGTCCATTTTAGCCTGTTTTGTGGAGTCTGGATATCTGGGCCAGCACTTAATTGTATGCCTGATACATAACCTAAAAAGTATTCTTGCCTAGAGATAGGCTACCAGAATGGGGAAAAATGTGAAAACAAACAAAATGATAAAAATAATGAAAGACCCCAAATAATAGCTACATTACACAAATCACAAGGCAAGTCGTTATATTGAAATTGGTCCTCCAAATACTGGTTTGAAAGGTATAGAAAGGTGATACTTGACTTAGAAAAGCTGAAAAATTGGTTTCTTTGAATTTTGGTCAACAAAATTTAAAATTATATTTTTTGATGTTTAAATATTTAAGAAGGATATTTAAAAATATTTTAGTAGAAAAATATCCACTGTAAAAATAATTTTCCACAGACAGGAAACAATTCATCTACCAGGTAGTTCTGTGGAAATGTTCTTCAATACTCTCTATATAACATTAATAAATATTTTTCAACTTTCAAAGCTGAATTCATCAGCTTCGCCCAACCTTCTTTCTATTCTATATTCTCAGTCTTCACTCATTGAAGTCACCATCCAGTGGGGGACGTACACAAGAAACCTAAGGCATTCCTTGATTGCCCCTCTGCATCTGCTCTCTGTAATGTCATCGATTTTGGCTAGTTCCAACCCACTAAATATCTGTATCGTGCTTTCCCTCCTCACCATTTCCAAGAGCCTTTTGATTGGTTCTCCTAGACCTCATTCTCATCTTCATTCCCTGACAATTTATCTTCTCTCAAGGCTACCAGAGTGAATTTTTTTTTAAACCAAATCTAATCATGTCATTCCTCTGCTTCAGATCTTTCAATGGCTCCAGATTGCCCTGAGATGAATTCAGACCTTATAGCCCGGCCAGCGAATTTCGTGATCTGCAACCTCATCTCCTAACACTAGACCTCCTGAGATGCCGGGTTACAAAAATACTGGCTATTTCTTAAATGAGCCCCATTTTTTCAAGTGTCTGAGAATGAACATGCAGCTCTTATTTCCCAGAATGTGCTGCTTCCATTATCCACCTGACAAAACTCCCACCTCTTATTTCAAAGCTCGGATCTACTATCACCTCCTCCAAAAAGACTCCTTCACCTCTGCAAACTGAGTCAGGGACCTACCCGAGTTCATCACACTGAACACAGTCTCCTTCAGCCATCATTGTCTGCCCTTCCTTTGGAGCGCTGTGAAAGTAGGCGTGTTTGTATTCATTGTGATCTTCCCGGTGTTCTGCACAGTGCCTGGCACATAGCAGATCCTCAGTAAATATGAGTTGAGTGAATGAATGGACAGGGGCTCTCTCAATAAATGGTTATGACTATATGAACATGGATTTTGGAACCATTAAGGTGCCAAATATGATTCATCATTGTACAGTTCAGGTTAGGCCATGTGATCCTAAGGTTTTGATTTTTTTTCCAAGCAGTTATTCTGTATTTAAAGAGTCTCAGGCCTAAGATAATAAATGATATGGAAGTGCAAATGAATTTTAGATAGAGTTGCTGGACAGGGAGGCCTCATACTGAAGTGAAAAACATAAGCCTGGAGAATAACATAAGACGGGCCTCACACAGCAGCCCTGGCCAACTAGATGACTTTAGTCAGATCAGTCAACCCCTTTGAGCCTCCGTTTCTTCATCTATGAAACGTGTCTGTAAAGTTTATATATAAAATACCTACACTGTATGGCCATCTCCTCAGGTAACAGTGAGAATGCTTTAAAGAAATCAATATCCAGCTGTAGCTATTCTCAGCTTAAAAATTTCTCATTCCCAACAAATCGTTCACTGGATCTCAACTTTTTCCTTTAGATTCTCAGTTTCACCGAGTATGTTTTGTTGGATGTTATTCTTCAAATAGCTAAGCATCTTTATGTCTCTCTTACTTTTTGTCTAAATCTGGCATAGTTTTATATTGTTATAATGAGTATTTTATTTTTCTTAACTTCATATTAATTATCTATGGTGTCTACATACACATTTTGAAACTAAGTCAATGTTTATAAGCAATAACCAATAATATTGAACCAGTGCGTATCTCATAAAATCTTAAGACTCATTGAAACAGTCACCAACATATACGAAATGTCTCCATCTAACAATTTAACATTTCTTTTCCTTTGAGGTTGATCTACTATGCATTTAATTACCAATACTTGCCCACCAGGTATAATATGATGAGGTAAATATCAATAATTAGTAATTGTGTAAGACAGGTTAATTTTTTCTTCGGAGAGATTTATTTCTAACTGTTTCTCCAGTGTGTAGCAGTTGAAATATTACATAATGGATTTTTATTGATTTTTAGCTGAACATTGAAGATGTAAAAAATACATTTCCATAACTTTGATGGTCATGAGTTTCAGAGTGTATTGATTGGATTGATGTAATATGTTTGTTTAGAATATTAATGTCATGAGAAGAGAAAATGCAGTCCAGCAGATAGATGTGACACGCTGCATTGAAGAAGAAGGAGGAGAAGAAGGAGGAGGAGGAGAAGAAGGAGGAGGAGGAGGAGAAGAAACGTTGGAGTTCTAATGCCAGACATCAGCCTGATTTATGTTGTGGTTCAAAGAACCACTCATCTCATACCCTCCTGCATGCTTCTATGTAACAAGGGCGCATCACGCCAATGCTGAATAGCCTTAGCCTTCTTCCCTTTTAAATGAGTGAGACCATAAAGCAGCAATTGCCTCTTAATGTGTTTGTGGAAAGAGGACTTAGGAAAACAGAAGATAAAGCTCTGATTTTCACAACAATTAGGTAAATGATGCCTTTTCACCAGGGTCACTTGCAGAGAAATGAGTCTTAGAAGTGAGTTGCAAAAGGGGTCCCAGAGGCCGAGTTATGTATGGCATCCTTTTTTCTTCCTGAGAGAGGTCTGGAAAGTTCATTCAAATGCAAATGGCATTAGTGACAAATGTAGTGTTAATTTATCGCAGAGACAATTCTGGCTAGATAATTCAGTCCTAGGGACTGTGTTTATATCTGAAATAACTCCACCTCGGCAGAATCAATCCAGTTACTATAGCCATTTCGGAAAATAAATCAAATTGAATGTCGTCAATCCAGTCAGTTGCCTGCCTATTGATCTGGAGGGTTGGAAACACAGAACTGATGGTGCACAGCCCATAGGACTGCAGCTTGGAGTCTTGGTGGAAGTAGGTTTTAAACTAAACCCCAGTGAATAAGCACTACCTGTTTCCCTTACATAGTGCACAGGGAATAGGCAAAAGGCAAGAGTTTTGGAGTCAGATAAGATGAGAGTTTGAATCCTCCCTCTTCCATTTATTAAATATATGACCATGGGCAAGTTGGTTTATTCTCTTACTCTCATGATCTATAAAGTGGGATAAAGAGACCTAGCTCACAGGATTGCTGTGAGGAACAAGTGTGCCAAGTTACACTATCGCTGTTCACTACCTGAGGACTTCCGCCCCCCTTTTCCCCAACTGGGGGCTCTTCTTCACTTACTGTTGTTCTGTCAGGAAGGGGGAGTGCTGTAGAGATTTTAAGGATTATTTTTAGCTAATTAATTGTGGATCTTAAACAGTGGCCAAACAAATCTTGACTCTTAACTCCCATTATATACAAATATTAATTCCTGGTGGATAATATATCTAAATGTGAAAGGTAAAATAAATACACTTTTTAGAATAAAACATAAGAAGATATCTTCATGACCTTGACTAGGAAAAGACTTCTTAAAGGGGCCCACCAAAACACTAATCATTAAAAAATGATAAATTATACCACATTCAAATTAATAAATTCAGTTCACAAAAGAAACCATTAAGAGAGTGAAAATGTCATCTGCAGAGTAGAGAAAGATATTTTTAATTACATGTGTTACACAAAAGACTTGTATCTGGAAGGTGTAAATAACTCCCACAAATCAATAAGACACCGACAAATAATCCAAGAGAAAGATTGGTTAGAAAAGTTCCAAAAGTCACATCTCGAAAGAGAATATCCAAATAGCTGTTGCACATGTGCAAAGGTGCAGAACTTCATGATTGACGAGGGAAATGCAAAGTGGAGCCACAGCGCAAGGCCATTACACGCCCGCCAGACGACCAGGTGTCGGAGAGCAGGCGCAGCAAGCAGAGTGTGCAGACACAGTTAGGGAGAGGGTCAAAGACGTAATCACTCAGGAGACTCTTCGCAACTCCTGCCAAAGTACAGTATGTGCATCACCAGCAATTCCACACCTAGAGATGTACCCAAAGAAATACATGGGTAAGTTTACCAAAAAGTATATACAAGAATGTTCATAGCAGCACTGTTTCTAACAGTTCCCAAGTGGAAACAATCCCAATGTGGCATATTCACACAATGGATATGCTGTAGCAAAGAGAATGAAAATTCATTGCTACATGCAGGGCCACGGATACATTCTCATAAGCATAGTGTGATCTAAAATAAGCCACAGCAAGAGTATACACTGTACTTCACTCCATGTGTATAAAATTCAGAAACAAGCAAACTATTCTATGGTGTTAGAATTTATCTTTGAAGGGGAGCAATGAGTGGAGGGGGCATGAGAGAGACGTCTGGAAATGCTGGTAATGTTCTCTTTCTTGATCTGGGTGCTGGTGACATAGACATGTCTACTCTGGGAACTTAACCAGCTGTACATTATGATTTGTGCACTTTTTTAACGTGTACTCCAATAAAAAGGTATTTTTGTAAGTTTTTGGTGACAACTTCTTGATGAAAAAATCCCCGAACATAAAACACAATGCATGTTCATTATCAAGAATTTGGAAAATGTAGAGAAAAAAGTTAAATTCATCTCAACATCTACTACTCTGTGTGTATACAGTCTGTATTTTGACATATTCCTTTCCAGTGTTTCTCCTCCTATTCATATGTGTGTGTCTGTGTAAAGCATAATATCCAATATACAGCGTATCAGTTTTTAACACCTGCTTTTCTTACCTAACAGTGTGTCCGGGGCACTCTCTCCTGCCATTAAATATTCTTCAGGATACTTCAAAAGCCTCCCTTCTCCAGACTTGGCCCGCTGCTGCGCTTAGCCCACAGGCTTGACTATATGTGCTTTCGTCTCATCATTGCTTCAACTACGCAGCTGCTGGAGCCTGGAGCTAAAACTGCGTCATTAAAAACAGATCAATTTAGACCTAACAGGATCTTACCAACAGTCTTTGGCAGTGGGTGGCCCTGAACCCAGTATTACTTAATATTGTCATTGTTGGCCTGGATTAGGGGGCCCCTGCAGCATCATCCTCAGCAAGGAGCAGCATCAATTGCATGCAGATTGCGTCCCACACCCGGGTCCAGTTGCTTGCTCGTGTGCAGCAGTTGGCATGATTGTGCAACAGGGATGCTCCACAGTCAGGGAGACATAGGTCAGGGCACTAACTCCGTGACTACCAGCTGTGTGACTCTGGCTAAGTGATCTGAGAGTCAGGGACTCTTTACCCTCCGGAAAATGATAATAAGTCCTACCTTGTAGTACAATGTATGTATTTACAATAGTACAGAGCAGAGTGGGCATATAAAAAATGATGGAGACATTAAAAGAAGTAATGATCAAGTCACTTCCTTGCTTACAAACCTTAGAATCAGCTCCCTAGCACGGCAGTGAGGTCTTCACACTGTGTGTTCAGCCTCCTCTTTCACTAGTCTATGGCACCAAGACTTGTGTACCAACTGCTCAGGGTGATCTGCGGGTTCCTGAACACATAACGGCTCACATGTTTGTTTTATATCTGGAAGCCACTTTGCCCTATTCCCTGGCCCCCTGTCACCAATCTTCACCCATTTGCTTCACTAATTTATACTCACCCATATGTTTTTATCCAGATTTGCTCTCTCATCATAGAAATGTTCTCTGATGCTGCCCCGATCTCAAGCCTCGAAAGAGACCCCTCCCATGGATTCCTATGGCCCCCTGGATTTAGCCACATCGCAGGGGTTATCACATTGTACTAATGTCGCCTGTTTACCCTCCCGGCTCTCTTTCAGACAGTAAGCTCCCCAGGGTAAGGTGTATCTCACTCATCCTTATGTCCCCAAGGCCTGGCACAAGACCTGGCAAATAGCTGCTGCACACAAAATATTTGCTAAGTGCTTGACTATATGTTGCATCTTAATTTCAGTGAGAAATAGCCTCACAAGGTCAAAGAGCGTGGAAATCAGAACAGTCAAGTTTTCTCTCCCCTGGGCACCTACGTGGGAAACCAAGTCACGTGAGAAGGATTCTGGAAGACCTAGAAAAGTCAGAAGAATCTAGCATTTAGAGCCCAGACTGAGGCTTCTCATGCCCCCATCTGACTACATGGACGGGATAGTTTTCTTTTTCTGATATTTTGTTGTTAGTGTATAGAAACACAACTGATTTCTGCATGTTGATTTTATATCCTGCAACTTTACTGAATACATTGATTAGTTCCAAAAGGTTTTGGTTGAGTCTCTAGGATTTTCTGTACGTAAGATCATATCGTCTGCAAATAACGGCACTTTTACTTCTCCTTTCCGATTTGGATGCCTTTTATTTCTTTGTCTTGCCTAATTGCTATGGCTAGGACTTCCAGTACTATGTTGAATAAGAGAGGTGAGGGTGGGCACACTTGTCTTACTCCTGATCTTAGAGGAAAAGCTTCCAATCTTTCACTGTTGAGTGTGATGTTAGCTGTGAGCTTCTCATGTACAGCTTTTATTATGTCAAGGACATTTCTATACCCAATTTGTTGAGAGTTTTTATCATGAAAGCATATTGTATTTTGTCAAATGCCTTTTCTGCATCTATTGAGATGATCATATGATTTTTATCTTTCATTCCATTAATGCGATGCATCACATATATTGATTTGCATATGTTGAACCATCCTTGCATCACAAGGGTAAATCCCACTTGGTCATGGTGTGTGATCCTTTTAATGTGTTGTTGAACTTGGTTTGCTAATATTTTGTTGAGAATTTCTGCATCCATATTCAACAAGGATATTGCTCTATAATTTTCTTTTCTTGTAGTCTTATCTGTCTTTGGTATCAAGGTAATGCTGGCCTTGTAAAATGAGTTTGGAATTGTTCCCTCCTCTTCAATTTTGGAAGAGTTTGAGGAGGATTGGAATTAATTATTCTTTAAATGAGATGATTTTGCTCACAGGGAAAAGAATGCTTTAAAGTATTTGAATAAAGCTCTGGCTCTCTAAACAATGAAGAAGCAATGTCTACCTTTGTGTCAGTTACTATAATTTTGTCTGTGTGTTGAGAGCCCCATCCCTCCCCTACCATCATCCTGACAAGTTTTCTTCAGTCCTGTGATCTTCTACTACTTTGAAGTTAAGTTTTGTAGGCATGAGAGCTGGTCCGTTTCTTTAAGTTGACTTTCTATCTCTGCTCTGATATGTGTTTATTTCATAGCTGGACTCTCTAAGAAAAATATTCATTCTTTAAGGTCCAAGTTATTGAAAGGCACCTTCTTGAGAGGTACCCGTTATAGAATACAGCTTATCACTGATTTTATAGTATGAATATTATATGGTATAGTTATGATATATGTTATGGTTTCCAGCCTGAAAAACTTGCAATCTGACTAAGGTCTGAACACATGAATTAAAAAAAAATTAGTAGTAATTTATTATAAGACTTAATCGTGAAGCAAAGAGCTATGACAAGGGTGTTTGTCACAGTGTTAGTTATTTTAGTAAAAAATATAGAAATAACCAATACTTAAATTTTTAAATTATAATGAAGTCTTTTGCTGCTACTGAAATTATACTTTCGAAGATACTTACTAATGTTTCTAAGGATAATTTATTTGAAGAAGAAAAGTAAAGAGGACAAATTCAAAATAGAAGGTCATTATCTGCTATTACTGTGTGAGAAAAATGACATGGATATTGGAAAAGAAGGTGTGCTTATGCTAGCAAATTTGTGTTTAAAAAATTAATCACAGATCTCTTCTCATTTTATTCATTATCCTTATCAAGGTTTATCTTATATCTTTAATACTGGTGAGATTTTTCCTAGCTTGTTATATCTAATTCTGGGTTCCCTGGCAATTTCAAGAATTTGGAATCGATTCAGAGAAGGACCAGTATGGTGGGTGGGAGAGCAGGTTGTAGAGTCCCACTTTCTACAGGTCTTAAATGACTATATATTTGGTTTCTCTCTGTCCTGGTCTTAGGTTTGCCCTTCTCTCAGTATATGAAAATTCCTCAGTATATGAAGATTTATGCGTTGTCCATTTGTGAATCTTTTCTAGGAAAAAGTGCTTTCTAGGCAACTTCCAGAAGGCATTAAACAATAACAGGATTTGGTTTTGCAAAGAATCTTGAAGGTCTAGTGCAACTGCTGTCATTACAAATGGGGAAACCGAGGCACAGAGAGTCTAGGGACTTGCTTGGTACTTGATGGCAGAACTGTTTATTCTGAGTGTCCTTTTCTGTTTGCCTCTGCCGATGATGGCTTCCCTTGTGTTTGACATTTAACCTGCAGGGCTGTTTGGGATAAGGCTCTGCCATTTTCTGCCTCCTTGCTGAGTGATGCTGGAAGGCGCACAAGACAGCAAGAGCTGACCGATGAGAGACGGACGCAGCTAATTCTCAGTGGGGTCGAGCAAGGTGGGCCTTCCCAGGGCACATTCCTGGGCAGAGATTTAGGAAGCAACACAGAAAACTTCATGGAAAGTGCATGTCATCCTTAAAGCATCAGGTTTAGCTCTGACTTGCCTGCATTTTTGATGATTTATATTTATTTTTTTAGAATTCTGTTTATTAATTTGACAGGCTTTAGGAGTAGACAGTATAATAAAGATAGAAATAATAAAAATATATTTAGAAACATAAATTAACCAAAATTTATCATGTTTTGGTCATTTCAGGGGAATATTTTCAAGAAATTCAGTTCAGAATTAAATTTGGGAAATAAAAATATTACGCTAAACATTTTTGTTTGACCAGGGGATATAATATGATTGTTAAGACAGTTTGACTAAAGAAAGACTATCTCTACTTTGCTTTTTGTTAACTACCTTACATTTGATATTTTTCCTTACGATTCTCTAAATCACAGTGCACACCGTAAAACAGGCATCACAACACTCTCCCCGACTCCCTGTATCCTTCTCTCACCATTAGTAAAATAAAACTCACAGTCGAGTCTTGGATCTTCAAAGGCTGGGTGTGGCTATTGGGTGAAATTGAATGTCATGTTATTTGTGGGAGAAAATTGCCGTTTTCCTAATGAAAACTTGGGAAGGGACTCTATCACCTGCTGTCCCCACCCTCCTGATGGCGGCAAAGCGGCGGGAGGCTTCGCTGGACCCCCTGCAGTGTGGGACCCGGGACACCCTTCACCAGCTCCAGGGTTGCACACTTCCCTTTCTTTCTCTGGAAAACCCATTTTTGAGGAGTTCAAACGACTGCCACTTCTCAAGGCTCAAAAGGAGCGATGCAGGTATAACTTACCTATGTTACTGCGTGAAAGGACCACGTGCTCACCTGTGCATCAAAGTAAAATGGGCCCTAACAGATTTAGCTCAAAACAAAGATCAAGAAAAAAAATCTGTTGGAGTCCTTCCCTTCACCTTTCTTCAGTTTTTATATTTAAGGAGTGGAAAAATCAATACAGCTGAGGGCAGCAGGCTGGAATTATAGCTCATCCACCCTCCTTTGCTATATGCAAGATGTCATATGACTTCTATATTTGCTTTGCAATTTCCTATCATTAATCATCGATTCCTTGTTTATGTGATCTTACTGTGATCCACATCTTTGTAAGCTCTTTGTTATTTTATATCTGAGTTGACTTAAGTGAATAATCAGAAAACAAATTGCTGCCTAATATTGTCTCAAGATGAACTGAGAATTAAGGTCTGGAAAGAATGGTCCCTGGTGTGGCTGGGATATCTTCCATCCTGTTGTTTATATAAATGCGTGAGTCCTTCATGCTGAGATGATGCTCATGGTTGTTTGAATAAATTACTCTGAACCTGTTGTCCTTTCTACCATGAGGATACATGCAATTTTTTTGCTTGTGTGTTTTTCTGCCCTGTGGTTCCAGCAGTGGCCTCTTTAGAGAGATGTCTACTATTTCCCACGCTGGCCCTTTCCTTGGTCTTGTTCTTGTTTTTACTCCATATTTTTTTAATGTGTTTTAGTCTGTCTGCTACATACTAATATGTGTGTCCACTGGCTGTTTCATTGTAACATTATTTCAAGATGTTTCACCATATCCTTGTCTTTCTGTTCTCTGCCCATATTGTTTCTAATTTCCCTACTGGAACTTTCCATGGTGTCCAGGATAGTCCTGGTTCTCCACCTGTTGTCCTATTATCATTACCTATAGTTCCCCCTTTCACGCTGAAAAGTGAAGGCATTGAAATGAAAATTACAGTGGTCTCTTTACCCATAAAGTCATTACTTTTCCCGGATTTCATATCCACCTTTGGAGAATATTTCAGGGAAAGCCTGATTGGGTAGGTACCTAATTTAGATCCATCTTCTCCTGTCATGTATGAAGTCATAAAACAGGGCCAGATCCTGAACCTAACACCAATCAGGATGCGTCTAAATGACAGACAGAGTGGCAAAAACATTTTAAAGTCCTCTAAACTCTTCTGGTCATTGCTATTTACTCAGAAGCTGCATATGATTCTGCACTTGTCAGCAATCTTTACTGTAGTCTTTATTTTCCTCCTTTCCCCAATGCATATTTATGATGTCTGCACATACTGTGTACTAAGCACTGTTTTAAGCATAAGTCTGTCTCAGTGACTGTACTGGATAAACTCCCTACAGTCATGGTGCTTATTCCAGGGGTTGGAGGTAGAGCCACAAAATGAAAAGTTAAATAACGAAGCAGAAAATCAGATAATGTTAAGTCTTGTTTAAAAAAAGAAAGAGTGATGCGATAGAAACTGAAAGTTGTCATTGAGAGTATCTTAGAATGGAAGACCAGAAAAGTCTCCTCAAAGAAGGGGGCATTTAAGAAGAGAACCAAATGGTATGTGGGTGCCAGTCATGGGAAGATGTGTGGAAAACACATTCCAGGCCGAGGGAACCCTGAAAGCAAATGTCCTAAGGAGGAAGGAGCTTAGCATGTTTGAGGAACAGGAAGAAGACCAGTGAAGCTGGACATCACAGCAAAGAGGACCAGCGTAAGGGATAAAACTAGAGAGAGACAGGGGCCAGGTCACTACGGGGTAGGTCACGGCAAAGAGCTCAGATGCATCTCTAGGTGGGTGTTTCACATGGTCTCGATATGCCATGATATACATTAAAAAATATTCTCACCAGTACATGTAGAACAGAGTGAGGAGGGCAATTAGAGAAGTAGGGAGGCCAGTTAGAAGTCTCCTATACTCTCCAAGGGTAAAATAAAAAAGCCTGGGGCTGGAGTGGATATAGCAGAGATAGGAGAAGGGAACTTATTTGCTGTGTCTTTGGGATGTAGAGTCATCATGACTTGCTGAAGACTTGGATGGAGGAGGTGAGAAAGGATGATGAATCAATGATGCATCCTAAGAACTGGCTGTAGCAACTGGATAAGAGAGTAGGTATCTAGAGTAGTAGATAATGGTTGGAAGAAAATGAAGAGTTTTATGTTGTTATGATAAGTTTTGAAGCCATGAGATTTACAAGTGGGGTTGTCAAATGGAAAGTTGGCTGTTGGTCCACAAGCCTGGAGTTCAGGGCAGAAGACAAAGCCAGAGATATAAATTTGAGAGTCATCAGTATATTTGTTGTTAGTGCCACTGAGTGGATTCTGACTCCTGGTGACCCCGTCTACGGCAGAGCTGAACCATACCCAGTCTTTTTGTGCCATCCTCTTACCTTCCAGCAGTGTATCCCAGGATTTTCATGGCCAATTTTTCAGAAGTTGCTGGCCAGGTCCTTCTTCCTAGTCTGTCTTAGTCTGGAAGCTCTGCTGAAGTCTGTCTATCATGACTCACCCTGCTAGTATTTGAAATACGGTGGTGGTGGCATAGCTTTCAGCATCACAGCAACATGCAGCCACCACAGTATGACAAGCAACAGATGGGTGGTGTGGTTCCCTGACTGGGGAAGGAACCCAGGCTGCAGAGGTGAGAGTGCCAAATCTTAACCACTAGGCCACCAGGGCTGGCTCATTGGTATATACATTGTGTTTTAAAAAGTCACTTCACAAAATTGGATAATCTAGAAAGAAAGCATAGTGAAGAAATCTCATCCAGACTCAGCATTTAGAATTTGAACAAAGGAGACTGCGATGTAGAAAAAACATGACAGCAGGTGGCACGGAAGCTGAGAGAAGACATGTTTCAAGAGGTACAGGGTATTCATACGCGCTGAAAGCTGCTGAGAGACCTGGAGAGACAAGAAGGAGGTGAGGCCTCTGGATCTGGCAGCACCGCCGCCAGTGGTTACGAGGGAAAGAACAGCTTCCAGGTAGAGGCCAGAGCCCTGATGGGAGGGAGTTTGAGGCAGAACAAGAGGTGAGGAAGTAGAAACAGTGGCTCCAGCTTCCTTCAGGAAGCTTTGTTGTCTGGGGGAACAGAGAAATGGGGTTTTTATTAGATGGAAACAGGAAATGAAAAGAGGTTTTCTGTTTTTTAATAAAAGAAGCCAGAACACATTTGTGTGTAGATGATAAAAATGATCCAGTAGAAAGAGAAACTGATGGTAAAGGAGGAGAGATGATGGGGTAGAGAAGAAATAGGCAATTGGCCTTTGAAAGGAAAAAGGACACTTCATCCTTTGAAACCTAAGAGAAAGCAGAGATGGGAAAACTCCAAGCTGTTAGGCCGCCAGGGTTGGTGGTGGTAAGAGGGAGTTCCTTTCCATTTCCTTTTATTTTATTGATGAAGTATGAGGCAAGATCAGCAGATGTAAGGTTTGGGAGGATGTTGTAGGGTGCAGGTTCAGTATGGACTATTTTGATCTGACTGTGACTTCTGAGACGACCTTGTGCCTGTACTCAGGACTGGTTGGACCAGGAGCCATGTGTGCTATGATTACACCATCAGGGTCTCTCCCAGTCACGGAGCTTAGTGGTGCTTTGCCCAGAGGCTTGTGTGCTCGAGAACAACTCTCTGCAGTCTTGACCCAGTCTCCATTTCTGATATTTTCTCACATTTCTCTATTTCACTGTGTCTTTCTTATTGTTCTTTCCTCTTCTTTTCAGCCTTACTTTTTCTGGGCCTTTATTCCCATCATTTTCCTGGTTTGAATATTCAAATCCTACTTCTGCAAGGGAAGTGGGCCGATTCTTTTCATCCCAGTTAAAACCATACCTTCAAGATGACACCTTCCTGATCACATCCATCTCCTTCTCCAATCTGAAATGAGTGAGTTCTGTCTTGGGACACTGATAGAACATTCATTCATTTATTCATCTATCTATTCATTCATTCAACAACATGTATGGATCATCTACAATGTACTAGAAGTATGCCAGGTAGGTTCCAGGAATATAGTGGTGAGCAAATTGACCTAGTCTTTGTCTTCACACAGTTTACAATCTAGAAAAGGTGCTATGGTGGAGAAGGTACCCTCAGTAACTACATCCCCTTATTTTTACCTGGGCGAGCACCATCCATTGTCGACTTCAGTTTTTAAACTTCCTTGCAGCTTGGTTTGGCATGTGAATAAGTTCTAGCCAATAGTTTATAAATTGAAGTGTCCTGTACCATTTATGGGATGCAATCTTAAAGTGAGGGAGCATGCTTCTTTTTGTTTTGTTTTTTTTTCTTTTCTGTTTCCTCATTCTGCTGTTTGGAATGTAGTGTCGACTCCTGGAGCTTGATTAACCATCATGGACAATACGATGGAAGCCAAAT
Source organism: Diceros bicornis minor (assembly GCF_020826845.1). Classification (NCBI taxonomy): domain Eukaryota; kingdom Metazoa; phylum Chordata; class Mammalia; order Perissodactyla; family Rhinocerotidae; genus Diceros; species Diceros bicornis. Next base: position 83,802,248 of record NC_080748.1, on the reverse strand, counting down.
GTTGAGTTTGATTAGCATAAGATTCTAGAAGAACTCTAGGTCCCTGGCACCTTCAGAATTCCATTTGCCTCTATCCAGCTCTGCACTTTTAGAATAAGAAAGTACAGCCTTGTTGATTGAAACCACTGGAATTTCAAGTTTTCTGTCACACACAGTTGTGTTGAATTAAAATAAGGTCTAACGACTAAAAACTGCAGGATGCTCCAAGAATGTATAATATAATCCAGTCTAGTGACTTAGAGGCGTTTTTCCAGAGTAGTAGACTTGGAGTTGAGATCAGAAGAAAGATTTGGAGTTTAATACAGCTGTGGAAGAACAGTATTCCAGGTGGCGGGAATAGTACCAAAAGACGCTAAAACAAGACAGAATGCAGCGTGTTTAAAGATGCAAAGATTGGGGCGTTAACCGAGTAAAAGAGCAAACGAGTGGCTCAGTGTGAGTCTGGAGTGGTGGGCAGACGCCAGATTACCCACGACGTAGCTACAGTGAAAGTTTTGGTCTTTATTCTAAAAAGAAATGGGAAGCTACTTAAGAGTTTTATGCAGATATTTCAATGATCAAGTCTGTGGAGCTTTAAAAATATCTCACTGGGGCCGGCCTGGTGGCTCAAGCGGTTAAGTCTGCGCACTCCGCTGCGGCGGCCCGGGGTTCGCCAGTTCTGATCCCGGGCGTGCACCGACGCACCGCTTGTCAGGCCATGCTGTGGCGGCGTCCCATATAAAGTGGAGGAAGATGGGCACGGATGTTAGCCCAGGGACAGTCTTCCTCAGCAAAAAAAAAAAGAAGAGGATTGGCAGATGTTAGCTCAGGGCCGATCTTCCTTACACACACACAAAAATATCGCACTGATTGCAGTAGGGAGAACTTACTGGAGACGAACAACAGAAGGTGCAGGCAGAGCGTCTGGGAGGCCAGCATCACGCTATTCGCTCCATGGGGGAGGAGGAAGCAATGTCCAGAAAGAGTGCACGCCCTTGAGTAGAATACGGAGGGTCAGAGGCTTCTGGCTTCATCTGGGTTTCCCCTAGATATCTGCATGCATAATTTACCTCGTCTGCTACATTACGGGCTGTATTTTATACATCTTTGTGTCTTCTCTCCCACCCAGCAGAATGCCTTGCTCACAGTAGGTTCTCAATACGTATTTATTGATTTAGTTAACGGATGGATGAATAAACAATGGTTGTATAATTCTTCCCAAAGGAATCCAATGATGCTAGCAGAACTTGCTAGAAAGATCCTTTGAGACTTGTTTATTTGCCAACTTTGTTGATGTTTGTAGCTAAGGCAGCATAATCTGGAAGAATAGGTCTGATTTTGTAAATTGATTTGCCTGTGAAAATAGCCCATCTTACGGAGTTACCAGTATGAGCAACAGGGATGGTGCAAGCTGTTTTCTGGCAAACAAAGCTTCTGAAGAAAAAAATATAACTTTAACCTATTTGCTCTTTTGCAACCATGTAGCAATAACTGTAGGAAGCCGTGGTTTTTTCTCCTTTGTAATAATGTAGGCTTGAGTAACAAGTTTTGAGTAACAAACGATTTCACTATGTCTGGTTAATTCTTAAGGGTGGTTTATCAGTTGATTTAATGCTTTTTACAAGCATCAGGAAATGAATAGAGAAACAGAGAACCGTCTCCCTCACATATTCCCGGAATTGATAGTGACTAGGAGAATCAAATGTTCTGTGCTTAGCAATAACATTCCTGAGCAGTGCTCTAACCTCAGGGTGAAACATTCCATGGAGGCTCAGAAGCCCTGAGTGGGACAGAGCCACGTTCAGAAGAGCACATGGCTCCAAGGGCAGGGAGACCCAGATGACAAATGGAAACAAGAATGCATGCAGACCACCATTCAGGAGCTGCTGAAAACAATGCTTTTTAAAACAATTCATAGTTCACTCCAAATTTTAAGAGCTCATTCAGCATTTTGAATGATGGTGTTCTCACCACCATGTTGGTAAAGAAACGGGAAAAGCCAGGGAACCAACCAAAGATCTCCAGTAACCATGAAAATATGCGTGAGTCCTAGTACTTCAAGTTCAGCAGTTAAAGATCAGGAGGAATTGAAAGATACACCAGGCGGCTTCCTGAGAGGTGTGGAGGGATGGTGTTCTTCTCCAGCAGGTCACTTTATTTTCCACTTACATGTAATTATTGACAGCCTATCAAGAATCAATTTGTCTTCAAAACTTCCTGCAACATGGTAAAATACATGATTTGAAAAGAAATTGCATTAATGTATACATCCTCTCCATCTCTCTCACTTACTCTCTCTTTCTCACACATGCACACACACACACTCTCAACAAATAAAATTTAGAAAGTCAAAACTTTATTAACCATTAAGCTCCCAGTTATTAATCAGCAAATTTAAATAATATACTAAAAAATTATCAGAATAATTGTCATCCAATAAAACTAATAAATACTTCTGAAAACTGTAGGTCAATTTGGAGGCTATATCATGGTTTTTTTCATTGCACGATTGCTTTAGCTCTCCGTCTTACTTTGTGAATGTCAGAATTAACTCTTTGCCATTTTTTAAAAAATTTGTGACTACACAGATGTGGTTTTCCTCCTTTCTGTAAATAATTTTGTTTTAATTCTGAATGCATTATAAAGTCATTGTAGATACTTTAGAACACTACATAAGGATATTAAGAATAAAATTACCTGAAATCCTATTTTGAAGACTTTTTTCTATATTCCAGAATTTTTTTAGTATCCAGATGTATATTAGTTGAGATAACAGTGAGCGCTGATTGCACACTGTATGTCAGGCACTGTGGGATAGACTGTATTGGTATCAGTTGATTATTCATTCAATTCTGCATGAATTTTGCAATTTTTATTGTGGTTTTTTAAGATTATACCATATATTCTTTTCCATATCTCTAAAAATTCCTAGTAAACATGATCTTTAATGCCTGTTGCTTTTATGGGATGGATATACCATGCAGGCTTATGTAACTGAAACATTTGGATGTTTCCAATTTTTCCTTAGTGTGAATAATGTAAATGTTTTCATTTACTGTAATTGTATTACAATATTACTATGATAATGAAATCAAAAGAGTTACATCTTTGATATAAATCCTCATATGTGTTTCTGATTGCAGAGCTAAGATAGATTCCCAGAAATGAAACTTTGCTGGGTGGAAGACTTGGAACATTTTCTATACACAGTATTTTTTAAAGGGGAATTTTCATAGCAAAAGATATGTTACTTTGACCAGATTTGCCTTGTTGAAATGCAAGTTAAGGACTGAAAATCAGTTAATTATTCAGACCTCCCCGAACAGGCGAGCTGAGTGATTTGGAGCCCCTAGCCCATTGGATATTTGCTTCTAAGCCTGCTCTGGTTTTATTCAAATTTCCTACGGGAAGTGAGAAAGATCAAAAATAGTGCTCACCATTTGATGATCATTGATGACCGAGGCATGCAAATGCTGTGACAATCTTCAATAACCAAGGCCCACGAATGCTGTGCTGCTCATGAGTTGAGTGGAAAAGTGGTGAGCCAAGCCTTCCTGTTCAGCAGCAGCTTGAATGGTGCCAATGGCAGTAGGAGTTTGTCAGGAGACCCCTGCTGAGAGGGAGGCAGGCATGAGCAGGGGACGGGATGCCTGTGAGCCAAAGCCAGGGAGTCTAGTACCTAACAATGCTCTGCTTTCACTCACCAGTCAAGAGGACGATGTTTCCAGGTCCATTCCCATCAAAGCAAACTAATGCCCACAGCATTTGGTCAATATCCAGAGAATATCTCTCTGACTCCCGCATTGAAATCTCATGAGTACCTTCCATGGACAGAGCCAATTTGGGGGCCACGTGGAAAGCCCCCGGCTTAGTAAATTGCCGACAACATCATCTTCCTTCTCTCCTTTCTTCCTTAAAAGTAAGAACTCTGGTGTTTAATATAGGACCGCTCTGGGCCTTGACCAATGGCCTGTGTGCTAATCTGCACATTTAGGATATCTATTGGGTCCAGAGAGAGCACAGGAGCAATGGGACACTTTAACAGCTTGCGTATTCTCTGGGACCGTCGGAACTTGGCCAATTTGCGTTGATGTAGCAGTAAATAACTCACCTTGAGAAAGGGTTATGAAGAACACATCCAGGTTTCTGAGTAGTTCAGACTAGATTTGGCGTCTGTGGTTGCCTGCCTCAGGAAGATAATCCGATCCTCCTGTGTTACATCATCAAACACTCCCAGGAGCTCAAATAATGCTATTGATTTGAAGGATCTACTCCAGGTAGAAGTTTAAGACTTACCATAAGCCCACAAAAGGATCTATTGGAAAGTTTACTTTGTGAGGAGATAGACAAGAAATGACTTTCCACTCTGCCTTGGAGAACATGCACAGTGCTAGTGCGACAGAGGCATCGCAGGCCTGTAGTACCACGGCCTCACTGGAGGAGAAGGACGGGTGTAATGGACCAGGAGTAGGCAATGTGTCTCCAAGACCCAGGTTGGGCCATGATCTTGGGAAGGAGACAACCAGGAAATCTCAGGTCTACTCTGTGCAAATGTCTGCTCCAAGAAAGTGACGTTCCATGCAGCACCCGATGCTGAGATTCCCTCTACCTTTTCCTTGCTAATTATTCAAACTGCTTATCTTAACCCCTGAATCGTGAATCCCCAGCTCTGAGATCAAACTTTTCCACACAGTATTTGGAGATCTGAGCGGGCCCCAAGGGTCTTGTTGTAGCCATGCTTCTTTGTTTCCTCTTGTTTTATCTCCAGCTGGAATCTCTATGCCTGGAGTTTCCAGGCATTGGTGTAAGTGTTACACCCTAGAGTCTTGTAAATCCTATGTCGTCTACCTTCCTATCTTGTTATTAGGCTAACCATTCTGAGCTCCGCTTCACTGTACTAGTCATGTCCTCCTTACATCCCCTCCAGTTTCCAACATATTCCTCAGGTTGTGATGTCTCACACCCCCCACACCCCCTCCAGCGTGGCCTGAGCAGCAGGGAGGGTGGTTCCTTTCTCTCTCAGTTACTGTCCAGGTCAGAGACAGAGCAGCTCAGAGCCTGTGCTGAGGTCTGTTAGCCTAGACAGTCCCTTGTTGCCAAGCGGGATCCTCCCCATCCCATAGGTGCCAAATGCCCAACCCAGGCCTTCTATTCCAGACGTGGACTTCACACTCCTTCGTGTTAAAGCGCAGCTTGCTGCATAGGGCCCAACGCTGCAGTGCATTGAGGACTTTTTTGGATCCTGATTCTGCCACCCAGTGTATTTGCTGTCCCTGTACTTTTGGGACTTGCACCTTTGATTAATATTTTCCCTCTTTGCATTAAGTCATTGATTAAAATGTCAAATAGAGCACAAACTAAAGACTGTGAACTTCCCTCCCTACCCACATTAGTTCATTAACCAGTGACTTTTGGGTATGGTTATTTAACAAGTTACTGATTCTCTTCCTCAGCCAAAGCTGCAGTCACCATGGGGTGGAAGCCACATCCTCCATCTTTGTATTCCTAGTACTCAGGAGAGTGCCAAGCATGTGGCAGTCACTTATAAATAGATGTTGGTTGGATAAGATGCTTGTCAAAATGTTTTATTTTAAAATTTCATCTAGTCTGTCAGGATCTTAGAAAAGACCCTGTTCTAGCTGACTGAAGTCCCACATAATTGCTCATTAAAACATTTGCATGAAATTTGAGTCTAGTAATCCTGTCCAGGAAAGAAACCATGCTATCACGGCTGGTTCTTCTTGACCCTCCCTGGGTCGTAGTTATCGGTGTTTTCTCTTTAGGTGCTCTCAGACCGTTATTTTAATAATCTGTTCCAGGGATGTACTTTAAATTCACCAATCTATAGTTTGCCTTAAGTGAATCTTCTTCTTTGCTGTGGTTATTGAAATGCCATTTAATCACTTTTGTTTTCTGCAGTCTTTCCTTCCTCTCTCTGTTTTTCAAAGATCACAAAGGTGTTTCAGCAATCACATTCATGAAAGTCTTCCGGCCCCTGAGATTTTGTTTAGGGCACTCAGACAGTCTACCAGCTTTACGCACGTCGGGTTTCTCGTCTCCTGACCTTTACCCCGAGCTGACCTCCCATTTGTATCAGTATATCATTACTTCTAAGATTATACTCACGATAAAAAAGAGAATGAGAGAGAGAGAAGGAAGGAGGGAAGGAAGGAAGGAGGGAAGGAAGGAAGCCTTTTTGTCTCAGCATTATCTTGTCTCTGAAAAGCAGAAATTTGTATTGGGGTTATTGGCTCGAAAGGTGTGGAGGGAGGCCTGTGGGGAGTGAGGAGTGGAGTCAGGTGTTGTGAGGTTTGGGCCCAGAAGAAAGGATATTATGCAGCTAGTGCCGAGCTCCTTTTCCACCAGACAGGGAATAGGTTTCAGTTTACAGAGGGAAACATTTAACAAAGACTGCATTCTTCCGGTCGCATGGGCATGCTTTAAAACCCACATTTATTTCTTACCACAGCCACCCAAGCAATCTGGGATCCCACACAAACGTGCAGTGCCTTCTGGAGAGGAAGTTTCTATGAATATTTTAGAAACAACAACAACAAAAACAAGAACAAAAACAAAACCGGCTGGAAGAGTCTGAATCTCAAAAATCTCAAAATTCTGATAAATTTTGAGACCTTCTAGAACAATACGAACATTCTCCTTGGTAGGTCAATAAGATAACTCACTCTTTGAAACAATAATGCTCTGTTTTTCTCAAGTTGAGAAACTAAAATAATGGAGAAAGTCCCTGGTCCTAATTTCTCTAAACAGACAAAATCTAAAAAGCATGTGGCTGGAGTCATAGTCGGGTAAACATAAGCAGGATTGTGGAACACACAGGAACCTCCAACTCGCTGGGCACTCATATTTTCCTTCATTCCCTGAAGAATTGCTAAACCCAGCAATTAAGAAGAGTAAACACCAATACTTTGCCTTGAGGGGAATTGGGGGTTCAAGCTAAAATATCTAAGAGATTTGAAATCTGTGATTAAATACAGTCTTGGTCTTAAATGTCCACAATTTTGTCTTTGTCATCGACTTTCCACAGTAACTTCTTTCTGAATAGCTCTACCTCAGGTTACCGATTTAGCTTTCTTATGTAATAACCTCCATAAACAACCACTTGATCAACTGCTCTTCATTCATGTTTTGTTTTTCCAGTCTTCTCAATTGGAATAAATGAATATATGACTTGACTTTAACCTATTTTTCCTTGTGCTTAAAACAAAAGGGCACAATGTTATGTATGGATGCATGCATTTATTTAATTTCAATCCCAAGGACCTCACCAACGGGAAGTAGGAGGTTAAGCAAAGTGGAAAAAAATTCTTCTCACCCTTTGCTGTACCTATAGTCAATGTGCAGCAAAAATAAAAATGGAACAGTGATATTTTGGATAGTATTGTCTTTACTGAAAGGCTAATTGTGGTTGTATTTCAGAGAAAGGGAGATTACTAACAATATGTTTCATAGTACAGTTGATTCTCATTATTAGCAGCACTTACATTCTATAAAGTCACCATGAACACAGAACTAGCCAATTCTGAACTATTGCTCCTAGAGGAAATACAAGGTTACGTTCCTGCGAGACTTTGGTTACGACGTTTTCACCAACCGATCAATTCATACTTTTGTTGTATGTGTGTTTCTGTTTCAAGACACCCTATGTAATATATGTCGTTGACTCATTAACATTGAGCTCACTGCCATCAGCACTGTAACTCAGCCTGGAGGAAGCTTGTCTCACACATGTCTGCTCCGTGAGGCACGGCACAGCCTTCTCACACTTGGGAGCATGGACAGCACTTCAGCACTACACTTTTGGGCCATTTTAAACAGCGAAATCAACAACAAAAAACACAAAATGTGAAAAAAGCACCAAATACCACAAAAAGGACCCTTGTGTACAGCATGAGAGCTGAAGCAAGAAGGCAGAGTGTCACCTTGTTAGACCTCAGCTGGGAACATGCACACTGGGTAGCTCACATTTTTGGCCACTCTGTGAATGTCCACAAATACCAAGAGAGCACCATGAATATGGACGAGGTTACAAACAAACTTTAACAAGCAGGTACATTTGCAAATATGGAATCTGTGAATAACGAGGATCAATTGTACTTCTGAAAGAGTCATTTAAAGCATTTATATCCTATATTGATACATTCTTTTCCCAATACTGACACTGTCACTTCTGAATATTCACAGCTTCTTACTTAACTTTCTCTTCCTAGACAATCCTTTGGAATTAAAAAAAAATTTTCATTCCCACGAGCAGTGAATAAGGGTTCCCTTTTCTCCACATCCTCTCCACCAGTAGTTATTTATTATCTTGTTAATTATAGCCATTCTGACCGGCATGAGGTGATATCTCATCATAGTTTTGATTTGCATTTCCCTAGTAATTAGTGATGTTGAACATCTTTTCATGTGCCTGTTGGCCATCTGTCTTCTTTGGAAAAATGTCTGCTTGTATCCTCTGCCCATATTTTGACCTAGTTGTTCATTTATTTGTTGTTGAGTTGTATGAGTTCTTTATATATTTTGGAAATTAACCCCTTGTCAGATATCTGATTTGCAAATATTTTCTCCCAGTTGGTGGGTTGTCTTTTCATTTTGTTGATGGTTTCCTTTGCCATGCAGAAGTTTTTTAACCTGATGTAGTCCCATTTGTTTATTTTTTCTTTTGTTTCCATTGCCTGAGTAGACATGGTATTCAAAAAGATACTGCTAAGACTGATGTCAAAGAGTGTACTGCCTATATTTTCTTCTAAGAGTTTTACGGTTTTGGGTCTTACATTCAAGACTTTAATCTATTTTGAGTTAAGTTTTGTTTATGGTATAAGATAATTATCTCCTTTCATTCTTTTGCATGTGGCTATACAGTTTTCCCAACACCATTTATTGAAGAGACTTTCCTTTCTTCATTGTATGTTGGCTCCTTCGTCAACGATTAGCCATCCATAGATGTGTGGGTTTATTTCTGGGGTCTCAATTCTGTTCCATTGATCTCTATGTCTGTTTTTGTGCCAGTACCATGCTGTTTTGATTACTATAGCTTCGTGGCATATTTTGAATTCAAGGAGTGTGATGCAACCTGGTGCAGCCACTATGGAAAACAGTATGGAGATTTCTCAAAAAATTAAAAATAGAAATACCATATGATCTAGCTATTCCACTACTGGGTATTTATCCAAAGAACATGAAATCAATAATTCAAAAAGATTTATGCACCCCTATGTTCATTGCAACATTACTCACAATAGCCAAGACATGGAAGCAACCCAAGTGCCCATCAATGGATGAATGGATAAAGAAGATGTGGTATATTTATACAATGGAATACTACTCAGCCATAAAAAAGACAAAATCATGCCTTTTGCAACAACATGAATGGACCTCGAGGGTATCATGCTAAGTGAAATAAGCCAGACAGAGAAAGACAAACACTGTATGATTTCTCTCATATGTGGAAGATAAACAAACACATAGATAAGGAGAACAGATTAGTGGTTACTAGAGGAGAAGGGGTAGGGGGTTGGGGCAATAGGGGTAAAGAGGAAGATATGTATGGTGACAGATAAAAACTAGACTATTGGTGGTGAACACGATGGAGTCTATACAGAAACTGAAATATAATAATGCACACCTGAAATTACACAATATTATAAACCTATGTGACCTCAATTAAAAAAAAAATTTCCTGGGGCTGGCCCAGTGGTGCAGCGGTTAAGTGGGCGCGCTCCACTGCTGGCGGCCCAGGGTTTGCAGGCCCGGATCCCAGGTGCGCACCGACGCACCGCTTGTCAAGCCATGCTGTGGTGGCGTCCCATATAAAGTAGAGGAGGATGAGCACAGGTGTTAGCCCAGGGCTGGTCTTTCTCAGCAAAAGGATGAGGATTGGCATCTGATGTTAGCTCAGGGCTGATCTTCCTCACAAAAAAAAAAAAAAATCCCTGGTTATTACTTTCCACACCCACCCTCTAATTCACTAGGGACTGTGGTTTTTTTTGTTTGTTTCTAATGAGTAAATTCCATGATGGGAAAGGAAGCTGTGGCAGATGTTGTCAGTGCCCGCTACTCATATCTCCTCAGCCCACCCCAAATACAACATGCAGACATGCTTGTGGCTTTCTTCGACTTTTTGCCTGAGGACATTCTCTGTCCAGAGGAATATGCTAGACCCATAGAGGGCAGACAATACCTCAAAAGTAGTTGAATACAGCTGCAACTCACCCCTTGGTGGAACGATTCCAGGGTGGCTTCTCAGCGGAGTGTGCCCTGATGCCCACAGCACTCACCTGTATGATAGACCCTCCCACCTTTCCTGTCTCAACACCCCAATCTCTGGATCACCTCTCACATTAACTACTTTTATTCAAATCCTAGAATCAGGTTCTGCTTTTATGACAACGCACGCTAAGGTAGAAATAGTTTTTCTGTGAACCCTGATGGAACAATTTGCATTTCTGCAGAACAGTTTGAGCTCCAAGCTTAGAGACACAGCAGAGCCTTCTGAAATGGGGTCCCCTGGACACCAGCCTTGCTTCTGCCCCTGCCTAATTCCTTGGCTCCTGTGTTCGTTTCCTAGGACTCCTGTAACAGATAGCTGCAACCTGGGCCACTTAAAGCCACAGAAATGTATTCTTTCACCATTCTGGAGGCCAGAAGTCTAAAATCCAGGAGTCAGCAGGGCCAGACTCCCTCTGAAGACTCTAACGGAGAACGTGTTCCAGGCCTTTCTCTCAGTCTCCAGTGTTCCCAGCAGTCTTCGCTGTTCCTTGGCCTGTAGACGCATCACTCCAGTCTCTGTCCCCATCATTACATGTGTGTGTCTGTATCTTTCCCCCCCTTCTCATAAGGACTCCAATCACTGGATTAGGGCCCACCCTATGACTGCGTGTTAACCTGATTACATCAGCAAAGACCACATTTCCAAATAAGATCACATACACAAGTGGTTGGGACTTGAACATATTATTTTGGGGACACAGTTCAACCCACAACTGTTCCCTAGGTCCCTTTTCTGCAAAATGCAAGGGTTTGGTGAAGAAGCTGGTGTCTGAGGTGCCTTTAGCTCCTGAGTTCTCTAATTTAGACTGCAAAGATGAGTGTGACTTTCATTGCTGTTGTTCTTTTACTCTTTACTCTCTTATCTTCCCATTATCACCACAGTATAAGTCCAGTTATGGTTCGTCTAAAAAGAAATACACATATCATCGCATAGTAAAATATAGATAAAATAAAGCATAAATCAAATTGATGTCTCTTAAAATAATTATTTTCTCAACCCTAAGCATGTAACTTTCTAACTCAATCTAATAGACTCATTTAACATTTGTAAAATATTTTGAAAGCACTGGGTGAAAGTAACAATTACTAATGACACAAATTTCCTCAAGGACGGTTATGTTGCTGAAGATGTCTTGCTCAGGTGCAATCAAATGAAAAATTCACATCAGAATTTTATCTACCCCGGGACTAGAGGTAGGTTTGCAAGGTTCAGAGTGCCTTCCACACCGTTTAATTTCTCCTGCCAGGGCACATGTACTAATAGGGCCTATGGTCTTTTATTTTTCTCTAAGCTATAACGTATTCTGTACAACTACAGTACTGTTGACTGGAAATTAAAACAACAGGTATAAATCATATCATTTACCCTGAGAGCTAAGCTTTAGAAAGGCCAGTCTCCTTGAAGGTTGTTTTTTTTCTGATTGCTTATTTTGTAAGACTTACTTTTTTTTTTGTTCAACGTTCTGTTTATGCTACAGCAGCCAATGGAAGTGAAAGCAGATTACCCTTGGAAGGAGGTGCACAAGTTGTTTACTGTGCTGTGCAGCACAGCCTCGCGAATATCCAATGAAAGGCAAGAAGAGGCTGACGGGGACAGAGCTGGGCCCCCTGAGCCCGGCCCCAGCAAAGTCTGTGAGGCTTTGGTGACAGGAAGTCACATGTGGTGTCATTTTCAGCTGCTGTGAGAGACAGATGCACCCAGATCAATATCACTGTCCAGTATCAAAGACGTATTGTTGTCTCATCAGGCATTTTTAACCAAGGAGAACAACACAGCTCTTATTCCAGGGGACTGGCAGGGGCCTCCAGCGTCTTCCCCCTTTTCCTGGTCAGAGGGGAGGATACAGGCTTACAGGTGATTGAGATTCTTATATTTGGAAACCTCCTTCAGCTAAGAGACTTTACGGTCATTTTGATCTAATCGTATTTCTTGCTGGTGTCAGCGTAGAGTCCGTAAATGAGCCAATGACGGCAGTAACCCTTCCTACAGTTTCCGACTTTAAAGAAGAGTGAAATGGTTCATCTGTTCTAAGTATTGTTGAAGAAACTTGTCATCATCCCACCTGTAGCATTTGTGCACAATTTCAAAATGCTCATGAACTTTTTTCTCAAGATAGACAATTAAATATTAGGCTCCTTGATGCTGGGGAGAGTAGAGGGATGAACGAGACGTCTGCTCTCAGAAGTCATCCAGGCAAAGTCAGGGGGAGAATTGAGGTGATCTACTCTGAAAGAAAAAGAGAGATTGGTTTTGTTTTTCTTTTTGCATCAGCGGGATAATTGGCCCCATTTTCTGCTTCACGCTGTGGGTGAACATGCAGTTGGACACTGCCATCAGGATGCTTTGCCACGGCTTTTGTATTTGTCACCAGGTGCCTCTCCTGTCAGACCGCGTGGTATTAGAATGCGCATGCAAAAGGAATGGGATGTTATAAGAGCATTTCATGGTGCCTCCAACATCATTTGTACAGGTATTTCCACAGGTGGTAGGAAGAGTCGTATTGCCACATGCCTGGAAAGTGGGAAAGCAGCAAAAATTTTTATATGCATTTTAAGAGCTGGAGATTAAATGACATCACTGAGGTCATCCCAGGGTGGACACAGTGAATGTTTGCGAAGTTCCTACTCACTCTACTGCCCACACTGTGAACCAAACAGGTATGGGGCCAGCCCAGTGGCATTGTGGTTCAATTTGGTGTGCTCTGCTTCAGCGGCCCGGGTTCATGGGTTTGGATCCTAGACATGGACCTACACCACTCATCAAGTCATGCTGTGGTGGCGATCCACATACAAAATAGAGGAAAGATTGGCACAGACGTTATCTCAGGGGCAAGCTCCCTCACCAAAAAAAAAAAAAACCCTGTGGTCATAAGGCAACTAGATTCAGATAGAGGACAGCTAGCTCTTGAAAGATCTGGGCTCTAGAATCAAAAATAGACATATTTTTCTTATGCAATTGGAAACTTTTCAGTAACTCACATTATGTTCCTTAATACGTATCTTTTCATGACCTACCTAGGCTGTTGACTTGTTTTGGTGAAGAACAAATTTAGAAAGCAAAACTGTGCAGGAAACATTATATCTGAGAGCGATACCCATGTGCTGTGGTATTGGCTTTTACTGCCTTTCTCCTGGTGTCATCACACTGTGCAGAGTGCTCATTATCATAATGTTTCCATTTTATTACAAGAAGAATTTCTTGTAAGAGAAAAGAGGCCAACAGTTTATTTAATAAGTAATAAAAATACATTCTTAAGGACTGACTTTGAGTAGTTCAAGGTTTCCAACCTGAACTGGAAAACGGGCTTACATCCAGCACCTGCTAATAATGTCCCCAAAGCCTAAGGCTCTAGTGAACAGATATGCCCAGGACATAAATTTGGGTGCCCATTAAAATATTTTAAATTCCCAAATCTGGAGTTTAACCGTTGACATACTCTCGTATCACATCGTCCGTCCAGTGACTTCTTCTTCAGAGAGCCTTTAAATGTTAGTTAATTAATTAGATAATGTGTTTGTGCTGTACCTTTAAGTCCAATTCACAGTTGCATCTGGCATATGGTGCCGAAGGAACTGTCCCAAGACACTGCTGAAATGCACAGAGCAGCACGGAGGAGACCTTCCCATGTGACCCCGTTCCCTGCAGCGAATTAGCAGAAGCACAGACGGAGTGCTGTCTAGAAAGGAGAGATGCCACGTGTGCCTCTGAGCTCAGGAGAGACTTGACAAAAGGAGAAAATGTGTTTTTCATCTTTCATAATTAGCCTTTGTAAATAGGTAAGGAGTTGTTTTATTTTGCTTGAAAAACCATACTGTTAATTGGTTCATTCACTTATTTGTGAAACAAACACAAACTGAGTTGAACAAGGGCCGGAGATCATGCTGGCGGCTGAGAGCCCGAGGTGAGGAAGCCCAGCCCCTGCCTGCCACAGAGAGGCCAGGGAGAGGGACGACCAAGGAGCCATCTGAACAGAGCTGGTTCTGTTTTAACAGACCTGATACAGTTAGACATACAGACGGACGCCTTGGAGAGCTGCCCAGGGCGCCCCACAGGACAGGATCCTTCCCCCGTCGCTGGGAGTCCTTCAGCTGGAGAGAGCTGCTTTGGCGAGATTTTAGCCCTGTCCTGTGGCAGCCTCTGTCTTAGTCCATTCTGGCTGCTGTGATAAAAATACCAGAAACTGGGGGCTTAAGCCACAAACATTTATTTCTCACCATTCTGGAGGCTGGAAGTCTAAGATCAGGGGGCCAGCCTGTTCAGGTTCTGGTGAGGACCCCCTTCCGGGTTGCAGACTGCCACCTTCTCATTGTGTTCTTTTGGTGGAAAGAGGATGAGGGAGCCTTCTGGGGTCCCTTCTGTAAGGGCACTAATCTTGTTCAAGAGGCTTCCACCCTTATGACCTAATTACCTCCCCAAGGCCCCACCTCCTAACACCATCACACTGAGGGTTAGGACTTCAACATATGAATTTGGGGGGGACACAAACATTCAGTCCATGACACCTCTGTCCAGTGACTGGGCAATGCAGGCATACGATGACTCAGCCCCCAGCTCTAATTCCCAACAACCGTCAAGGACCGTCCCGGCTCCAAACCTCCCTGTGAGATCAGTGAAGTCTCTATTGCAGTGGCATTGCAGTTCAATGTCTGCACAATCCTGCCTCCTGACTCCCTGGTGGATGCTGTTCCCAACTGCTCTCCCCAGTATACTTTCTATATGCAAATGTGTGTCTCAGAGTCGGCTTCCTGGGGAACTTAACCTAAAAGAGTCGTATCCAAGTGCAGCCCGAGAATGCAGCAGGCCAGCCAGCTATGAGGGCCATCAGTCATGGGACACAGAGGACAGACAGCCTGTGGCAGGCAGCAGTGCTGCAGCTGTGAAAACTGTCACCACAGGTGATCTGGGCTGGAGCCATGGTGGGAGGGAAGTCACGGGCAGGTGCATTATCTTAGGTGTTTCAGAGGTTCCTGGGAGTGGTAATCATAAGGACTATGAAATCCAGTGTTCCCTGCTGAGGGCTATTGGCATGTCAGAGCAGTGGTTCTCATCAAGGGTGTATTTTGCTCCCCAGGGGATATTTGGGAACATAAGGAAACTTTTCAGTTGTCACAACTGAGGGGAGAGAATTGCTACTGACTGACATTTGGCGAGTAGACACTGACATTTGCTGCTAAACACCCTCCTGTACACAGGACAGTCCCCCAAAACAAAGAATGATCAGGCCTCAAATGTCAATAGTGCCAACATTGAGAAACCTTGCATTAGAGAAAGACAATGAAAGGCTAAGAGTGAGTAATTTAAGGCAAGAGTGGAAGTTAGAGGGCCTCTGTTATGGACTGAACGCTTGTGTCCCCCAAAATTTGTGTGTTGAAGCTGTAACTCCCAATGTGATGGTATTAGGAGGTGAGGCCTTTGCGAGGTGATTAGGTTTAGATGAGACCATGAGAGGGGAGCTATGATGGGATTAATGCCCTTGTAAGAAAAGGAAGAAACACTGGAGCTCTCGTTCTGTCATGAGAAGGCAGCTGTTGGCAAGCCAGGAAGAGAGCCCTTGCCAGGAACCCAGTCTGCCTGTACCTTGATCTTGGACTTCTAGCCTCCAGAACTGTGAGAAATAAGTGTGGTTGTTTAAGCCACCCAGTCTATGGTATTTTGTTGTAGCAGCCTGAGCTGACTCAGACAGCCTTCTCAGCAAAATATAAAGAGATTATCCTCTTTAGCTGGCCAGCAGAAGAAGCTGAGAACTGAGAATCAGACAGCACCTTGTTGTTAGGGTAGTGGGCCCAAAGGAGACTGAATTCTCAATCCCAGTAAATCTCCTACACCATGCTTAGGATTCAGATTTCAAAACAGTGGAGCCCGGAAAACTGGGTCAATGAACTTGGAAATCTTGACTCCCTGGGCACCTGCCAACCGTCTATACCTGCAGAAGTGGCCATTGCGTCTCTGTGAAAGGCTAACATTCTCACGTTGCTTGAAGACTGTGCAGTGTCCTCTGTCCTGCAGACACGCCCACCAAGTACTCTCAGAATGTGTCCCCACCTCTCCAAATCGTAGTATAGCCCCACTAGGGAAGGGTAGCGTCTGCTGAGGGAGGAAAGGGACTTTACAGGGAGCGAGCCACAGGATCTGGCCAACATTTTCAGCAGAAGCTAAAAGATATGTAGGGATGGATTCTGAGGATGCTAAACATGGTGGGGGCAGAACATTGAAAAGGAGAAGGGAAAGTCTACTGATTTGGAGACTTCTATAATACAAGATGTAAGGCCTTAGCGAGGACCACGGGAAATGGTGCTAAAGCTGTGAGGGCTCTTGGACGCTTGGAGAAAGTGATGGTTCTCACTAAGTAAATTTGAATGCTGGAACTTCCATGGAAGATGATGGGAGCAGGGGAAAAGTTTCAGAGAAGGGGCTGGGCTGTGTACGACCAGCTGACTGAAGTCTGGGAACCAAGTGTCAGAAGTAGGAGTGACTGGCTTACCACTGTCCCCAGTGCGTCCTGGGAAGTTGTGTGTTCCATTCCTGTGACTCACTCTGTGAGTCTGGACACCCCTGACCTCAGAGGGTGTTTCCACTCGAAGATAGCCTTATTCCATTTTAATCCCTGACTGCTGCCCAGTCCCATCCAGTTCCCCACGCTAAGATGCCCTGGTTTTCAGCTCTAAATGTTGCAACAGAGATTATAGAGTGTGTAGGAGCTCAGAGGGGAGTGAAGTCACTTCAGCAGGGGGACTCTTGTGTCTTGGGGTAGGGTGGCCATATAGACTAGGCAATACATGTGCAAAATCATTGAGTCATTAAAAAATGAAAGCCTTTGATTGATTTTTTTTTTTAAATGGCTCAATATACACCTGTGGTGGGGATGGAGGCACGGATTATACATAAAGTGAAAATACTACAGGTAAGCAACGATCTGAGAAGAAGTCAAGTTCATGTGTTGAATAAATGAAAACAATGAAGGACTATTTTTTTCACGTATCAAATGGCAAAATTTTAAAAATGAAAAAACTCAATGCAGATAAGAGTTCTGTGACATAGGGTTCTCATCCACTCCTGGGACATGACTGGTATAAGCTTTAAGGCAGCAATCTAGTACAGATATCCTTTGATTCAATAATTACTTAGCTGGGAACTCATCCTATTGCAATATATCTAAATATGAAAAAAAAGCTGATGAAGAAATATGTTTATTGGAGTTGTTTACAAGATGACAAGGGAGAACAGTAGAGGAAATATTGACACCATATTCATCTATCTATTAAGCAAAATACTGCACTGTCTGTTTAATGACTATGTAAATGTTATAATAATATGGAAATATAGGTAGAAAAATATTGAAATAATATGGTAAGTGCTTGAATGCAATATCAAATGTAAAAAGTAATACAATGTGGAGACAGTGATTAAAATTATATAAAATATTTGCTTAAAGATAGGTAATTTGTATCAAAATAGATACTGTTTTTCTGTTATGTTAGTGTTAGAACTGGTTTCCCTGCAGAATAGTTAAATATTGCCCAGCACACAACTGACCCAATAAAACACTGTTTCTAAAATATTTTTCTCAATAAAATATGAATATAAATTAATAAGCACACTATCCCCTTGCTGTATATATAATTTATATAGTTATATGCCCTATACAAAGGCTCCTGGCTTTGGGGACTTACATCCAGCCCAGAGGAGAGTGCCTGATTCTATTTCCTCCTGCCCAGTGGGAGGAATTTACTGGAAGGCAGGCTCTGGGAAGGAACACAGTGGGGGTTTCAGGCTGCTGCTCACCCAGGGGACAGGCCTGCATTTATTTGCTTTGCAAAGGAATTCCATGAATAAAGTGATTTGACCCCTACCCGTAGATGACTGTATAGTCAGACAGATCCGCCTCTCCTGGATATGGGGCTTGAGTAACTGCCTTACCTGCTGTAAAATGGGGATGTGTACATAAATCAGACGTGGCACAGGGTAGCCTTTCTGGCTGGACTTCTCTGTCTCTTCTCTTTCCCCAGCTTGCCAGCAAAGATCCTGTTTCCCTGGTCCAGTTCTTGGGTGAACAAGCCATGGAGTACAAACGCTGAGGGCAGGTGTTGGGAAGCTGATAGCATGGATCTTCCCAGGTGCCATGACCTATGAGAGTAGGGGCGGGGAATGGGAAAGAACAGGATGCAGTGATGTTGAGACTGTGTATCCACCTGCTGCCTTGGAGAAAGAAGGAAACTAACGAACATCGTTGTGTTTAGCCAGCACTGACTACTCTTTAGCTGCCTTTGGAGATGCAGCTTGATGACATAGTAACAGGACATGGACCTCACGGAGTTGTGGTGAAGATGGGGAAACAATGCACATGGCACCTGTTAGGTGCCTGGCACCTGGCAGCCGCTCCACAGATGTCACTTTCCTTCCCCATCCCCTTTCCTGTGAGATGGACAGGAAATAGGGAAACACGGGTGGGCTGGTGATGAGCTGCGAGATTGAGAGTGGGTGTGGATTGGAGCAGTTTTCACTTGCTGGACTCCCATCGTGCTAGGAGGTCATTTTGGGAAGAAAATGGTAGAGCGAGGATGCTGAGGAAAGGGTGGAAGTTGCAGAAGCAGCCTAGGAACGGGGAAAGGTTGCTGACCAGGGTCACGGAAGGACAAGGGATGACAGGCAGGATGGTGAGGAGCTGAGGATGAGAGCAGTGGGGTCGCATCCCTTCTCTCTCGAGCCCCTGTATTTTTCTCCATTTTGAGGGGCTCCCTGGGAGCCCCACTGGGAACCCTGTGTTGGTTTGTGCCTGTGCCGTGCTTTCGTGCATTCGTGGCTGCTTCTCCATAACTGTACAGGAGGTTTCTCTTTAAGGAGATGACAAACGGGGTCCTGAGCCAGCCTCTGACTTGCAGGCTGAGGCATCATTTCAGCAAAGAGTTGAATGAGCAAGACCAAGTGCTGTTTGTGCCCAGGACGCCAAGTGGAGGCAGTGTTTGCCCCTGAATTAAGCACAGAAAAGTGAGGGCTTTTCCCTCCAGATTTGGAGAGGAACAGGAAGCTCTTTTCTGGGCTGGCACATGAGGTGTCTCGGGGGATCCTGTCATGGGTTCAGGTGCCTGGAAGAGATAGGGCCATCCTACCTGATAAGGCAGTGCAGCCAGCAGCCCACTCGGATCCCCTGGGCTGGGAGGCTGCAAAATAAACAAGCAGTGGAATAAACAAGCAATGAGAGCTCATCAAGGGGCTGCAAACTCCAGACAGTCAGAGGCAGCCCTGCCTCCCACATACTGCGGGGAGAAGGCTACAGGCTTTGCCTGAATCCCTCCCTTCAGCCAGCTCCAATTTAGGCATTCTGAGACTGGTGACCCACATGCTTTGAATGGATTTTTCTATTTTTGCCACTGCCTCTGCTGCTGCCAACAGATTCTAGCATTTTCTACTCTTTTTACATCTCTTGCTGCCTGGATGGAGATGAAAACATAATACACCAGGCCCAGGCTGTTCAAAATCAGGGCACAGGAGAAATTGGAAGAAGAAAGAAACAACATATTTTTGCAGTGTGTTATCCTTTCTCTGCCAGCCAACGACACTTTGTTATGTCACTTCGGGAGGGGGGTTATTTACTATAAATTAGCATTTTGGTGACATTACTATTTCAGTGGTCTTTAAAAAATTAACCTGCCTCTTGCCCTGAAACATCAGCTGTAGAGGTATTGTATACAGGACAAATGTACAAGGACACACACGGAGGCTTTTCCTTCGTGAAGGCGACTTTTAATATGTCTAACTAAAGTTGACTTAAAGAGGAATATTAACACTTTACAGCAAAGCTTAGAACAGATGTAAGGATTAGAAAACAGACACTATTTGATGAATCTGATCAAGGAGGTAATGAGTCAAGATCATTTTTCAGTAGGACCATCGCTTATTTGGCAGGAATGTCCAAAACATGACATCAGGGCTCCATGCCCTTCAGCTGATGCATGTCAACTCGAGGGGTCAGGGCAACGGGTTCCAGAGGGAATCAAGACACCTTTTTAATGTCCCCAGGGAGCTGCTGTGCATCAGAAGCCATCTACACACTAAATGATGGAGAAGAGAAAACAAATCAGAAGTGTTCAACTTAGAATTTGTGAATTTTTTCCTGCCTTCCTTTTTTCCTACCTAGCTTGGTATCTGGCCAAAAATATGTGCTGGAAATTTGCTTCTCCAGTGAGTGGATAAACAAGGGAATGCGTAACTTTGTATTTTCCCGTCTTTCTCTTCTTCCTTGTTGGTCTTGTTTGTCTGTTATGACATAGATGCAAACATCTGCACAAGGTTGCTCTTTTCACTCCATCTTTATGTCACTTACGGCATGGAGAGCAAGACCTACTATTTTGATAAATCTCTTCGTCTGGGGTTCTCCTAACACCAATGTTGCTGTTATTTAATATGTTTAGCATCTAAGTAAGAAGGTGAAGGCAGAAATTATACAAGTGAGCTGGTGAAAAGGACCCATTTGGAGGCCAAATCCAGGGAGATTCTGGGAATGAAACAGCGTGATGAGATGGCGGTTCACACTGGGGTCTGCAGATGGGGTCTGTGAGGTTAACAACTGGAGGAGCAGTCACCGGGTTGAAGACATTGTTCCAAAGTAAGTTTGGCTCTCAATTGCAGAGCCTTGGCCATTGGCTAATAAGAAGAGGTACCGTATTAGTTTCTGGGGCTGCTGTGACAAAGTACCACAGACTGGGCAGCTTAAAATAACAGAATTTATTCTCTCGCAGTTCTGGAAGCCAGAAGTCCGAGGTGAGGGTGTCAGCAGGGTTGGTTCCTTCCGAGGCCGTGAGGGAGAATCTGGTCCTCCTAGCTTCTCTCTCCTAGCTTCCGGTAGTTTGCTGGTAATCTTTGGTGTTCCTTGGCTTGTACACGGTCCCTCTCATTTCCGCCGCCATCTTCACATAGCGTTCTCCCTGTGTGTGCATCTATGTCCAAATTTCCCCTTTTTAAATGATATCAGTCACATTGGATTAGGGCCTACCCTAATAGCCTCATCTTAACTTGATTTCCTCTGTAAAGACAATCTCCAAATAAGATCACTTTCTGAGGTTTTGGGAGTCAGAACTTCAACATGTCTTTTTTTGAGGGAGCGCAATTCAACCCATAACAGGTGCCAATGAAAACTCTGCTCTGCCAATTTATGCTTTGCCCTAGTGACATAGTCTCTGTCACTTGTTTATTGTGAAAAAGCCGCTAAGGCCACTGGATAGAGCTTACTGTATAATCAAGAAGAGCTTAAAAACAGCATTAAAATGAATTATTTATTCTGATCTTTCATAACCCTACTTACACGAGGGGCATCTATTGTGATGCTAATTAGTTTTACCGGCATATAGTTCTTGGCAATAAAAGGTCTTGTACGTAATTAGTTTGCATGAAAAAAACAACCCTGGCAAATAGTAAATATTTAATAACGAATATTTAATAATTCAAAATGACTAAATATCATACTTGACCAGAGAACGTACAATCCTCGATTCAGAGTGTGCCAACGGTATTCAGGATTCACAAAGCAAACGTGAATCTGTTGCTGTAAATCTTACCTGGAACAGGCTGACTGGCCCTCTGCAGTCCAGCTGCGGGGAACCGCCTGGTCCCCTAAGTGGCTCCTCCCTAAAGCGGCCTCAGAGCCTGCTCCTCACAGCCTGTCCGCACGCAGGATTAAAGGAGAACGACTCTGGTGCTGCTTCAACCAGATGGCAGGTGTGAGAGCTGCTCGCACAAACCTGATCAGCATTTTCAGTTTCACTCAGGGCCCCTGAGACAGAGGTGACGTGTTCTGCCAAAAGTTCAATTTCCTAGAAATAATCTTTAGGAAAGTACTTTGTACATTTTAAGCCGTGACACAGATGGAATTATTTTACTATGATTATTGTCATCATCATCATGATTACTTCTTCCAACATGACAAGCGTTACCTCCCCGTGTTTGCGTGTTGCCGTGTCCCAGGCCTGGGCTGGCAGACAGCTGTGCAGACACCATATCCACACGACTCCCAATGACCCCTGTCCCTGCATTCCTGCCTCTGTAGCCCCCTGCCCTGAATGTGGCTGGGCTTAGCCACATCTCCGAATCAGTAGCACGTACAGCAGGAGTGTTGCCTGCCACCCCTGGGATCAGGTTATAAACGGTGGGACTCTCTGTTGCTGCCTCTCTCTCTTCTCTCTCTCTCTGTCTCTTCTCAAGTGCTTGCTCTCATGAAGCTAGAAAGGCCCATAGGACAAGGGGCTGAGGGCAGCCTCTGGCCAAATGCCCTCGGGGACCTAAGGCCTTTGATCCCGCACCCTTGAGAGTGAGTTTACCACATAAGTGAGGTTAGAAGAGATCTTCCCAGGTGAGCTTTGAGATGCCTGCAGATCTGGGTGGTGACTTGACTGTAGCCTGAGAGACAGCCTGAGCCAGAGGACCTGGTGAGGCCGTGCCGGGGTTCCTGCCCATAGGAACTGTGAGTAATATACGCTGTTTAAGCTGTATGAGGGACTGAATTGTGTCCCCGAAATTTGTATGTTGAAATCCTAACCCCCATGTGACTATTTGGAGATAGGACCTTTAAGGAGGTAATTAAGGTTAAATGAGGTCATAAGGGAGGGTCTCTGATCTGATAAGACTGGTGTCCTTCTAAGAAGAGAGAAAGACAGCAGGGATGAGCATGCACAGAGTAAGGGCCATCTGAGGACACTGTAAGAAGGTGACTGTCTACAAGCTAAGGAGAGAGGCCTCGGGAGAAAGCGAACTAGCCAACATCTTGATCTCAGACTTCTGGCCTCCAGAACTGTGAGATAACAAATTTCTGTTGTTTAAGCCACACAGTTTATGGTATTTTGTTATGGACACCCCAGCAGACCAATACGAGCTGCTAAGTTTTGCGTGATTTGTTATGCAGCAATAGATAACTAATAGAAGAGTCAACACACAGTGGATTCGCATTCACTCTGGACTGGGAATAAGATAGCACAAGACAAAATCTCTGGCGCTTAAGAATCTCACAGTCTGTGGAGGGAGACCAAAAAGTAGGATAAAGTAAAAGAGCTCAAAACCAATGAAACAATCGCGTTACTGGGGAGAGGGGCAGAGTGTAATTGGAAATCTGGGTAGGAGATGCTTCATGCTGCCATGAAAGAGGAGGGGAAGATGAATCCCACCTCCCTTAGGAATGGCAGCTGAGAGGTCATGTGAAGGATGAGTAGAAGTTCCAGGAGCTGAGCGGGGCGGAGAGGACAGTTTCTGAAGCAGGAGCTGCTTGTGAAGGCCTGAATGCAAGAGAGAACATCGTACCTCTCCCCTGCCTGCTCTGTGCTCCACAACATGCTCAGCATTACACAGCCTTTGCTGTTTTGATCCTCCTAGTAGCCCACTGCAGTTGGTTCTGAAATTATCTCCATTTTGTATTTGAATACGAGGTGGCTGAAAGAAGTTGGCTCAGTTGCCTAACATCATAGATCTCATCACATAGTTGCCAAGATCCACACTCAGGTCTGCGAGATGAGAAGAGAAGCCATCCTTGGAGGATACCAACTTCTCAGAAGTCAGATGAAGGAAAAACCTCGGAGAGAAACTGAGAAGGGGCAGTATGAGTGAGGAGAGGAAGGTTAATGTTGTCCCAGATTCAAAGGAGAATTGCTCTAGGTTGGAGTAGTGTTCATGGCCAAAGGCAGGAGAGCTATCAGGTAAATTATGGGCTTTGGGAAGTGTTCGGTGATGAGCTTCAATAGTTTAATAAGAACAGAAAAGAGATTCCTATCCAAAGAGTGGGAGGTGAGGAAGTGGAGACCTTGACCCCTCCTTCAAGAGGTTCAGTTGTAAAGTGAAGGGGGAAAATAGGGCAATAGCTAGGTCATTTTGTGGTAAATTCTGCTGTGCAGACCCTTCCTTACCTGATTCCTTCCCGTCTGATGTTAGAAATTTAAGTCAGCTGGGTTTGGAATGTCCAGACATCTGCATGCTGCTCTCTT
The DNA here is from genome assembly GCF_020826845.1 of Diceros bicornis minor. NCBI lineage: Eukaryota > Metazoa > Chordata > Mammalia > Perissodactyla > Rhinocerotidae > Diceros > Diceros bicornis. Next base: position 83,778,020 of record NC_080748.1, on the reverse strand, counting down.
TGAACATTTTCTTCCTTTTTAATTGAGCCAGAATATCTCTGTGAAGCATGCCATCAGACTTTGACTGTTAACTAGCCTATACATGGGAAAAGTGCTAAAATTTAATGGGGAGCATCGAGAGATCTGATTATAGTCTGTCTGTATATGCAGAAGATACCTCAGAGCACATGCTCCCTCCAACAAGGTCCTCCCAGCCCCACCCAGCCCACGTGTGGGGGAATTTGACCCTTGTGCCAAAAAGATGGTTGAACTGGAAAAGACAGACTTCAGAATTTCTTGAGATTTTGATTTTTGTAAAATCCTATGAAGACTCACTGAGCCAATCTTGGCCCAGGTGTTACTTAACCCCCTTACCTTGGAGAGCACCTATGAAGCCAATGACCTTCCCTAGGATTCTCCAAGCTAACAGTATCTTTGTTTATAATTTGCCTTACCTTGGTATCCCAGGGGGTCATGCTTATAGGGGACAATGATTTCTGGAAAATGGCATATGCATATGCCCACACACTCAATTTCTTGGACAGTGAGAGATTGAATCAATGCGTGGAGCAATCACCGAGGCAAGGTCTTAAAGGAGAGGAAGAGGGCTAAGGAACAGAGCAGGAGGCATGACTAGCCTTGGACAGGAAGCAGGAGACCAGAGAGATCATGAGAGGAGCAGGAGGGAATGACTGATGCAGACACGTCTGTGCTGGAGTGGGTCATAGTTAGGGGTCCTGCTCCATCTCCGTTTGGTAAAAGACACACAGATTTAGGTGATGTTGAGCTCAGTAGTTAATTTTCCAATCGTGAAATGTGGAAATTCAGCAAGGATCCTGGAACATTTGCACACCTTTTACAACAGAATGTGCCATGCTGTGGGGGCACTGGGCTGACAGTCCAAATGCAGCACAACCTTGGGCGGATGCTGTTGGCTGTGGAGGGGGGACTGAAATAGAGCCACTACAATATAATGTTGAAGCAGTGAGTGGAATTTTGTAACTATCAGAACGGTCAAAAGAGACATAAGATCTTCTATTTGTAAATTGTGACAACGTAAAACTGGCAAACTGCCCTGAGAAAGTTAGAGAGAGCTTGTGTGTGCAATCTGACGGAGAGACCTGCAGTGACCCCAAGTTAGCTCAGCCCAGACTGCCCAGGCTAAAGTAGCCATGGGGTTCGCCCAATCACATGAAGCTGTTATTTCTCTACATAGTGTTTTTCATGAACCAACACTTCTCCAATAATTCATATTTCTATTTACTGTCTGATGGATCGGCTGTTTGTTTTGTTGGTCTCTGTCCCCAAAATGTAATCTATGTGACATCAGGGCATTGTTCCTCTCATTCCCTGTTGTCTCTCTCACTCTCAGAACTCTGCCTGAACTGTTTGGTGCTGGTCTGTGGTAAAATGCGTGAATGTGCCCCCTATCCCTTCCCACTTGCCTATTCCCAAATATTTTTTCTGTTCTGCCTGTGGAAAGGGTGCAGGGATAATAAGGCAGATCGAACTTCTAATTATGCCATTAATTTGCTTGATTATTTTAGGTAAGTGTTATAGGTTGAATTGTATCCCCCCACAAAAAACATAGGTTGAAGTCCTAACCCCCAGTACCTCAGAGTGTGACCTTAGTTGGAAATGGGGTCATTGCAGACAGTTAGCTAAGATGATGTCATACTGGAGTAGGATGAGCCTCTAATGCAATGTGACTCTTCTTATAAGAAGATGGCCATGTGAAGACGGATGCAGAGAGAAGCCACGTGATGATGAAGAGAGAGGCTGGAGTGAGGCAACTGCAAGCCTAGGAATGTCTGGGGCTTCCAGGAGCTGGGAGAGGCCAAGGATTCTGCCACAGACTTCAGTGGGAGCATGGCCCTGCTGATGCCCTGATTTTGGACTTCTGGCCTCCAAACACGTGAGCGAATACACTTCTGCTGTGTTAAGCCCCCAGTTTGTGGGACTTGGCTCCAGCAGCCCTCAACACTCACACAGCAAGTCTCCTGACTTCTCTAAGCCTCAAATTCCTCACCTCAAAAATGACGCTGATAACTGTGTTGCTAAAAGAAAACAATGAATCAAAATTGAAAGAAGACCTTCATTAAATTAATGCATATACCACACTATGTTTCATCTTTAAATTTCAGCCAATTTGCCTCTTAAAACAGTGATAGATTGATCCTTGCAACAATTTTGCCACTAACTGGTGCCCAGCGTTCTTGTCTTTAAAACTAGTGCCGGGACGCCGGCCCTGCTCATCTTCATTCACCCACACAAAGATGCAACAGCTCTTACATATTTCATTTATTTTTGATTGATATCCCATCTACTTCCAAAATGGATTTAAGGCAGCTTACCATCAAAATACGGATACAGGTTTTATGCATTCCAAGCCTGATAGCACTTCCCTGACAAGACAGTAAAACACATGATAAAATATGGTGATGTGGGATACTACACGCAGAAAGGGTGATAAATTTTTGTGACTCATGTATGAAGACGTATCTTTCTAATACTATGTGACTCGGGTTGTTTTATTTATTTCATCAATTTTGTTCTTTTGTTTTCCTAGTGATTTCTAGGAATGACAAACTGATCATGGTTTAATACAAACTGTGAATCTTGTAGTCCCCTGTGTGTGACTTATAGGGTAATGAACGCTGGGGGTGGGGTGCATTTTGAAGACACTCTCAGTTTTATCTGTCTTCAGGCAGTATTTTGTTTGATTGATCGGTTACAGGCCACTCATCAATTTCTGTTTGGTAACGCAGGCGGCATGCATAGTTCTGTGTCTGTAGATCCACGCTCCAGCACTGCTCTGTAAAGCAAGACAGGGGAAGGCCGATAACTAAGAGTTTGGGCCTGAAGGAGTAAGGGCATTCCCCTCTTTATTCCTTCTTTTCCTCCAATGCCTTCAAGGCCAACTTCAAGTCAATTGTCATTGATCGTTTCACATTTTTTGCTTTCAAATTTTTCAACTAATTAACCAAACATTACTTTAAATTGGCATAATACCTTATAGTTAATAAACTGCTTTCATTTTTAAGTAATTATCTTTTTGTATGTGTGTGCAGTTGATCATTTCAACAACAAGAAGACCACTGACTTCTCCCAGCCTGCTCTTTCAGGAAGTGGAAAAGCTGACTCCGGGGGCCCACTCCTGACTTTGCCCACTCTTTCCGGACACCAGGACCCACGGGGGAGATCTTTGACTTCTCCTTGGATCTATCGTGATGTGTATGGGGAATGGTTTGGGGGCAAGGATCTCTTACACGCTCATTAGCTTCAGGAGACAACCTTGTTGGGTGTTCAGTAAGTGGAAAATTCACCTCAATGAACCATCTCTTCAACAATAAGTTTTTTAGAAACATGTCAAAATCTCTCAGGTTAAGGGAAGACGACAGAGGGAACCCCAGGAAGCAGCATGTTTGTCTGTTATGGGGAAAGAATGCTGAGTTATGGACTTAGGTGGCGCAAGGGGTGGCAGTAACCTTTCCCCAAGGACAAGAGGAGCAGGGCAGTGTAGGGGAGGCAGACGTGCTTCCCTTGGATGAAAGTGGCAAGATATGTGATTTGATTCTTCCCTCCCTTTTCTCCAAAATCAACAGATTTTAGAGCCTGTTTGTTATCAACTGACTCTGCTAAGTGGAATGCACAGATTAAAAATAAAAAGGCAGGAGAGACTGCATCTGGTACTTTCACTGTGAGCATCTTTGCTGTAGACTTCCTTCCTCAAACGTTTTAACCACATAAGTAATTGGCCATAAGACAATTTTGTCATAAAAGATAAAATAACGGGTTAATAGAGCCAGTTATGTCTATCTGCTTGATAGAAAATACAGTGATAAAACTTCCCGGAAGTGTGAAACAAGAGAATGTCAAGGCAGATTGCAAACTATACTAGAAAATGATAACATAGTTTGCAAATCCTTCGGTGAGCAATCGTTCCTCCCACTCACCAAACCAAAACTTTGCCAAGCTATGGCAAATATAAACGAGGCAGCTAGTCATTCACAACAGTCTTCAGGAACATTAATTATCAATTCTTAGCTAATTTAGATACAACGGCTTGTTCTATAATGCAAATTTGTCAGCGATATTAAAAGTTGGAGGCAAAAGAAGAATCAAGTTCCTCCTCCCGTCCCCTCCAAAAAGAAACGGTTATGTGATTCCTGATGAGTATAAGTTCCTTGAAAATGGTAAAAAAATTTTGCGATTTGATAGTGGAGAACATGACGTGGACAGAATTTTGGTATTTGGCACAGAATCTGGCTTAGATTATTGGGTGAAATGTAAGGGCTGGGCGTGTGATGGGACATTTAAATGTAGTCCAGACTTGTACTATATGTTTGATTATGTCTTTTTAACACCCCTTTTTAATTTTATTTTTGTTATTTTATCTTTTATGGCAAAATTGCCTTACGACCAATTAGTTATGTGGTAAAAATATTTGCAATAAAGCTGTCGACAGCAAAGACGTATCCGGTGAAAGTACCGAGAACCCTGATCTGCCTTCCTGTTGCATCATCTCTGATTTCTGCTTTCTGTCATGAACTCCTCCATCTCCCAGTGTCAATCTTAATGGATCATCTCGAATATATCTTTCTTTAGTCTCTTGAGGGAAGTGCCAGACATGTTTTCCCATTTTAGGCTGTTAGTGGGATTGATTGATCTTGCTACCACAAGCGTTGTATCCAGTGTGCTTGGGGTAAATATGGGTGCCAGACTGGCCTTGTAGCATCAGACCTTTCCTTACCACTTTGTGAGAAATATAGACTTAATGGGACTGGGCAGAAATAGGAGGCCAGACACAGGTGAGCCAAAAATTGATACAGGGATCAGGGACAGGGCAAAGGAGAATTAGGCCTAATGAGTACCTGGCAGCGTAGGGGATATTTTATGACTAATGCTAAACTTCAATTCCATCTGTCATTACAGGACTTCAGATTATTTTTTTCTCCTGTGAATGTGTCTATATGTTGTGTTGGGGGAAGTATGTCTGTACGTCTATGTGTCCTGAATGATTGGGAGACCTGAATCGACTCTCATATTCACTTTTCACAGGTACAGTAGCTAGTTCATTTCAACTGGGTGAGTGCCAGCACCTGGGATATGAAGGTATAACTATCACGGAGTCTGTGCCTTAACTAATATTTTGCCTATTGGGCATGGCTATAGTTATTTGTTACCGAGAGCAGTTTAGGTCTGCAAATGAAGGGAAAAACTCTTATGAATCTGGGTCATGTTAATTACGTAGACAGTAACATCTAAGACTTCTACTGAAAGTATGTTAGAATTCTGTGGCCAGGTAAGTAGTTTGGGTTGGAGTATATTGCAAGAGAGTCTATAATGAAAAGTGAATTAAAGAACAGTGGTCTCTTATAGTGATGAAGAATTATGTAAAGTAGAAATGTAAGGATTATGGAAGTAATTGCATTTCTCTTTTTAGTTTTCTTGACACCCCTGTGTCATATGGTCATAGCACTCTTCCTCATTTACCTACCTTTGAGTAGACAGAGGGGTCTGGATCTACCTAAGTACAGTAGCGACCAGATATATCAACAACCTATCCATTGCCAGCTAGTGAGCAAGTCATATTTCATAGCTCTAATGTGATCAGAGGCTACAAAATTTAATCAAGGGCTACACTATTTCATGCTTGTGAGGCCGTTACTTTGAAATATTTTTTTTCTTTTGAGCACAAGAAAAGACCAGTACTTACATTGGATTTTAAACCAATAATATTGAAATATTTAAAAGAACATAGATGAATCTTGTAATATTGATTGGAAATCTTAATCTTAAACCTGAAAAAATTTTGCAAATGGCAAGTGAAGAACGAAGTTGTAATTAGTGTGTTTTCTCTACTTTCTCAAATAGAAGATGGCTAGCGGGTGGCAAATGCATCGTGCCAAGTCAAAGAAAGAAAAATATTTCAATTACAATTATTACCTTAAAATGTTATTTTTCTGAATTATTTTTAAAGCCAAAATATCAGAGTGATACTAGATTTAGTGTAAGGTAATGAAGTGTGACAAAACTGTCCAATATCCTGTATCATGTACATTTTGCAATGGAATTTTCCAATTTAGTGCTTATAGACCTCATCTTTATAACGCAGAATACCTAAAGGGGTTCCATGATCAAGTAATTTGAGGAAACACTACGTGTCATGTCTTATTTCCCTTTTGGAAAGTCGTTAAATATATTTGCAAGTTAAAGATTAATAATTCCTTTAGTAAAGAGTCATTAAAAATGGAATCATCGCAATTAGGCCATCATCACACAAAAGACCAAAGGCATGTCTCTATATCTTTTTGTTATGAAACTTGAATTGGCACACAGATTATTGAACTGCATTGTAAAGGGAAACAAGATATCCTCAGATACTCAGAAAATGATGCCTATGTAGTAGAACTGTTTAATTTATACATATTAAAACAGCTTTGTCACCATGTCATACAGAAATCCTAAAATTGCTTTTAAAACAATCTCTTTGGTTTGTAATAGAATCCATAATTTCTAGGTGTTGCACTCCCATGGTGCATGATTTGGCACTCTTCAAAATTGGATTAATTTTCCCCTTTATGATATCACTTCAGATGAAAAAGCAACGGCATTTACCCACGGGACGCAGTAATGCAGGTGGTGAGTTTCTCTTTTCTCACCACCTTATTGGGGACCCCAGTGATCACAGGGAGAAAGCAGGTTAGACCTGGTGTTTCATGTTAGGCTGTGGTTCATTTAGCCTCATGACACCCTACAGTGGAGTGAAGAAGGAAGGCAGTGTGGGAGAAGATATAAAATACTCACATTTTATGTTCCTCGATTTCATGAATAGTGATAGTGTTATGGGTTGAATCATGTCCCCCAAACAGATATGTTCAAATCCTAATCCTCTGTACGTGTGAATATGACCTTATTTAAAACTGGAGTCTTTGCAGAAGCAATCATGGTAAGACGAGGTCATTAGGGACGAGTGTTGTAGAAGAAGAAAAAGCCATGTGAAGGCAAATTGAAAACGAAGATCATATTAGCTTGAAGAATCCCAGGAAAGTCTATTGGCCAGGGAGAACACCGTGTGACGACAGAGGCAGAAGTTGGAGAGAGGCAGCTGCAAGTTAAGCAACACCAAAGATTTCTGGCAAGAACTAGAAGTTCGGAGAGGCACCATGGCCCTGCAGACACCTTGATCTAGGACTCCTGGCCTCCAGAACTATGAGTTGATAAATTTCTGTTATTTTAAGCTGTTCAGTTTGTGGTAGTTTGTTAACAGCAGCCGTAGGGAACCAACACAAGTAACTAGTGGTTATCTTTTTTACTATTTTAGGCCAGTTGCTAGGCAATTTCCATGCTTTATTCCTTACATCTGCTCTGGCAATAGGTCTATTATCTCCCACTGTACGGATAACAGAAAGTTTTGATTGTCCTGGAGCAGCAGCATTAACATTACCTGGGAAACTGCCAGAGATTCAAGTTCTCAGGCCCACCCCAGACATATGAATCAGAAACTCCAGGGGTGGGCCCAGCGCTCTGAGCTTAACAAGATTTCCAGATGACGCTGGTGCACGATCAGGTGTGAGTGCTGAAGGTCTGAATGTCCCAGAAGGGACAGAGGAAAGATTTGGAGTCAAGTCTCTGTAACTCAAAAGCCTGTGTTCCTCTTGACAAACTGGGTACACACACACACACACGCCCACACACTTGCATGCAACTTCACATTCATACACAGTCACACACTCAAATGCAACCACACACAGCCAAAAACACTCACATACACATAAACACACACACTCACACACAACCACACACTAATACATAAACACACACACTCATACCTAAACGCGCACACAGCCACACACACACAACCACACACACACCATCACACACACTCACACAGAACCACACACTCACACATAAACATGTCTGAACACTCATTTCTTTAAAAAAAAAAAAAGAGAGAAAGAAGGAAAGGAAACACTCGGAAACAGAGAAGAAGGAACAGCTTTGGTGGCTTGTTCATTTTCTCCTCCAAAACAGCAGAAGCCCAGGAGGACCTCCACTAGTTTCTACTGTGTCCTAGAGGGTCGGGCACTCTGTTATGGCTTCCAAAGAGTTTGTAGTGATCACCGTTGTTTCTACTCTTGTATATGTCAAGGCCAAAGGCTAAACGACAAAGTCCAAGCAGCCTCTTCCTCTGAGAAGAAGAATGAATTCATTTACGATAATTTGTTTGCCTTTCTGTACTTTCCTCAAGGATCTTTATTTATTAACATGTCGACTTTATTTTGCCTAATACAAGCTTTCTTTCAGAATATTTTCACCTGCTACCGTATGAAATATTTAATGATCCTGACTCCATCCTGTGAAGTTTAAAGCATTTGCAAGACAAACAATTCTCGTTTTCTAAAGACTTAGCACCAAGGTAAAGCAGCCAATATCACTTGCTGACCTGGGAACAGAATTGGAGGTAGAGCACATTTTGTGACTCAAATAAGGTCTTTTTTCTTCTGCTACAGGCACCAGATAACAGTGTTCAGCTAATACGCTACAGACTTTGATATAATATTGGTAATATGATAATTATATCAGAAAAGCCAATTCTCTCCCCTGTGAAAGGAGCTGAGTGTACTGCTTGGGAGTTTTCCTGCCATAAAACTTGTGGGAGCTTCCAGGGACCCAGGGAGCCCCAACTTTATCTGGTTTACAGGATCACCTCTGCTCGGATGTATTTGTAGTTCAGGAGTAAGCATTTCAATACCCCTGACTGGATGATTGCTAAGATTTCTTTCAGTCCTTAATGCTTTATAATTTTGTTCCCTAATCAGGGACTTGGAAGAACCGAGAGTTCTGTTTTCCTAGCTTTTGGCTTTGCCAATATCTTCCCCAGCCAACACCCATCTAAGAATCATTTATTAGGAGGGATTTAGGTGGAAGTATTATAAGAAAGACATGTTTTTGTAAAGATTGTCTTTGACAATACATTGACCCAAAGCACAAAAATTCTTTTGACTCTCAAGTTGAATCAAAACTGTGCCTCCCTCCCTCCCACCTCAGGACTATCTTAGGAGAGTTCACAAGATTTCCAGTAGTGTCCCTGGAAGTGCAGAGAATAACTGCCCTTACATAGCTGCTGATCTTTGTATCATTAATTTCCTGCTCCAAAAACTGAAATGCCTTATAATTATCCAGCTGTAGGAATACATAAGATGGTACTAAATTTTGCTTAAGTACAGCTTATTGCTAAAACGGAAGCCAAAATATATAATTAGGTTGGCATTAACATTCAATAGCTGTGCGATCTCAGAGTGGCACAATGGCTGGAACGTTCGTGAAGGAGAGGCAGTCTGGATAATGTAGCAGAAACACTTATCTAACAGTGTGCCCTCCCATGCCCCTGTCATAGCGCCAGCATATTAGTCCTATTACCAGTCTGCGAGTACAGTAGGATTCCACTTTGCAGCCCCTGCCAAAAGAAACAGCCTTCCCCATCTTAGGAGCAAGTGTCTGCACACGTAAATGAAAGAGAAAAGTAATGAGATTACAGTGTTTCAGGCTGAACTCAGTGCAAAAAAATAGTCCATCTTGCCCATTTACATGAATAAACATCCCACTATTCTTCCCAGAGGATGTTCACAGGGCAAGGGTCACGATTTTCCATAACGAATTCCAAGAGAACTCTTTAGACCAGGAAAGCAAAGTGGTTGCTTTGACCTATCGCCTGCCCACAATCGTGATGAAAAGTCGCTGGTGGTTTTGTGATGAGGATGTGTTTCCCTTTCCAGTCATGATTTTTAAAACTCTGCGGTGTGGCTGTCAGGCCAGTTTAGACACTCCAGCAAGAAGAAAGTAAACATTTTCTGCTTAGAAGTTGGTTAAAGCACAGGGCATATTCTTAAGAAACAAAATGTTATTGTTAGTTGTTAGAGGCTGTCCAGTATTTAAGCTCTTTTGATCTATAAAAGGGAGGGTTTCAGCCATGGTAGCTTGGGAGAAAAAAATCCTAATTACTATTAATGAGATTCATTATCATATGGAGTCTCCCAGCAATGAATTTTAAATGTCCCTTGTCAGTTTTTCCATCAACATGGCAGGGAAGAAAACATCTGCTCTAGGGTGCCCATGGAGTTGCATTCTTATTAGCTGATATGGATAATCTATTTACTTTTGGACTTGTCATGTTGGTGGACAAGGGATCAATCCTTCCTTCAGATCAATTTTTCCACGAAAAGCTAAAAGCTAGGGTATTTGTGTGGTATGTTTTTAAAATCATATATTAAAAATAATTGAAAGGAATTAAACTCTGTTTTTTCCTGTTTGGGCTAATACAAGTTACCCTCATTGTTTCTTGTTATCGGATGGGGGAAAACCCTACGCTGGTATATTTCAGAAAAATCAAGTCTTTCTGTGAACAACATAATTCCAACTCTTTATTGGAGGCTTAATAAAATCTTCCTAGAAGTTACTATGTGGAAAAGTGATGCCCAATAGAAATAGAATGTGAGCCATATACATAATTCTAAATTTTCTAGTAGCTACATGTTAAAAAATAAAAAGAAATGTGTGAAATCAGCTTTAATAATATATTGTATTTAAGCCAATAGATCCAAAATATTATGTCAACATATAATCAACATAAAAATTATAAATGACTTATTTTACTTTCTCTTTTTGTATTCTGCACTTACACAGCCCTTCACTACCCACATTTCAAGAACTTGACAGACTAATGTGGCTTCCACAATGGACGGCGCTGCTCCTGAGGAAACGCTTTTCTCTGATTCTCATTTGAGAAACTGGAAGGCAATGATTAATTATACCTCTTTAGATGAAATGTTGTTTGCAATTATACTTCTCTAGAATAGGTTAAATATCTTACAGCTTTTAAGTCTAACTTTTCTAGAGTTTAAATGATGTGGCATTGTTAAAATACAAACATATTTTTTTAAAAGATAAGACAACTAAATGCATTAGAGATGAATTTCAATAGTCAAAATGGCTTCCACTCTTTAGAAATACCTATATCTGGCCAAAGGTTTCAGTAGATGTAAGACAATTTAAATTTTTCGCGTGTAGAGACAAATGATTTTTCACTACTTATTTATATTGCATATGGAAATAAAACAATTTAAAACAGTAAAATGAAGTGTTATTTACAGTACTTTTAATTAGCAAACATCTGAAAAGTACAATAGCTTTTACTGCTTTTTATTTTCATCTAAAGCCAATGTAATTTTTTAGTATTGTTTGAGTAGACTGCACAGAATCATTGCCCACTCTGGTGACCCGACAGTTTCACTGTCTGTAGTTCTTGTTGGCAATGGCCAACTGTTTATACAACCAAAGGAAGTATTTTCAATCAGTGTAAACATTTTGACTACCTTGTTTATGTTCCATATTATTCCCAGCTGTGAGGGAATCAAGAGTATGTTGCATGTGAAGAAATATGTGACAGTCTACCTGGAGATGTAAGGGATATGAAAAGTTGCTTTTGACCACAAGGCAGAGAATGGCCCATCCCCAGTGACATCCGCATAGAGCACACGGTCAATGCTGGCAGGTCCAGAGAGGGCAGCAGTCTCTCCCTCTGTGGGTGATTGGAAAAGACTTTTGGGAGAAAATATGATTCGATGATGAACAGGTCTTGGTAACCTGGAAAGGAACAGCCTCCAGGCAAGGGGAACATTTGAGGAAAAGCAAATGAACATCTGTTGCCACATAATTTTAATAAAAAGAAAAATAAGGTAAAAGAGTGGTAGTCTCCTTAAGATACGGATTCATAGGAAATTTCCGTATAGTTATTTAGGCAGCGATACAGTAGGAAGACTGGTTCCAAGATACAGTAGGACGGCCTCTCCTCAGGATGCCTGGGTATTGAAAGAGGAATCAAAGAAACAGGAAAAAAAAAGAGTTGCAAAAGCTTAAAAATCTCCTTCTTTATCCTTTGTCTTTAAAACAAGCGTCTTTTACTTGGCATTCATTCGTGAACTGTAGAAGTTCAAGACCAATATTCAGTAACCCCTAGGCATCATTTTTTATCGCCAACATCTTCATTATTTTTAAAGCAAACACAGAAAGGAAGAGCGTAGTGATGTAGATTTTTAAAAATTGGAATAAGTGGCTACTTTTACTTGATACAGATCAGTGTGGGCTCTGGAGCTGGGTATATGAATTTGAATCTTATCTCTGCCACCTACTTGGTGTATGAACACAGGGGAGATGCTGGAGATTCCTGTGACTCTTCTTTTCTTATCTGTAAAATGGGGATGATGATAGTATCTACCTCAGGGTTTTTTTAATACACTTTTTTTGTGTGTGTGTGAGGAAGATCAGCCCTGAGCTAACATCCGTGCTAATCCTCCTCTTTTTGCTGAGGAAGACTGGCTCTGAGCTAACATCTATCGCCAATCTTCCTCCCTTTTTTTCCCCAAAGCCCCAGTAGATAGTTGTATGTCATAGTTGCACATCCTTCTAGTTGCTGTATGTGGGACGCTGCCTCAGCATGGCCGGAGAAGCGGTGCATCGGTGCGCACCTGGGATCCGAACCCAGTCCGCCAGTAAGCGGAGCTTGCAAACTTAACCGCTAAGCCACTGGGCCGGCCCTAGACATTGTTTTTTTTAGAGACGTTTCAGGTTCACAACAAAATTGAGCAGAAAGTATAGAGAGTCCCCATATGCCCCTGCCCCCACATAGACACAGCCTCCCCCACTATAACAGAGTGGTACCTTATTACATTTGATGTGTCTACAGTGACACATCTTTATCACCCAAAACCCATAGTTTATGTTAGGGTTCACTCTCGGTGTGGTCCACTCTATAGGTTTTGACAAACGTATATAGATTTGTTTTTAAGATGAAAAGAAAATATGCAGGCCCGGCCCTGTGGCTTAGCAGTTAAGTGCACACTCCACTACCGGTGGCCCGGGTTCGGATCCCGGGCGCGCACTGACACACCACTTCTCCAGCCATGCTGAGGCGGCATCCCACATACAGCAGCTAGAAGGATGTGCAACTATGACATACAACTATCTGCTGGGGCTTTGGGGGAAAAAAGGAGGAAGATTGGCAATAGATGTTAGCTCAGAGCGGGTCTTCAGCAAAAGAGGAGGATTGGCATGGACGTTAGCTCAGGGCTGATCTTCCTCGGAAAAAAAATAAAAGAAAATGCAACAAGCTTAGAAAACTACATGGCAGAGATTAAAAACTTAAAATGTTGGGGCCAGCCCGGTGGTGTAGTGGTTAACTTCGGGCACTCCACTTTGGCAGCCTGGGGTTTGCAGGTTCGGATCTCAGGTGTAGATCTACACACTGCTTATCAAGCCATGCTGTGGCAGCATCCCATATAAAGTAGAGGAAGATGGGCGAGGATATTAGGCCAGGGCCAATCTCTTTCAGCAAAAAGAGGAGGATTGGCAACAGATGTTGGCTCATGGCTAATTTTCCTCACACACACACAAAAATAACTCAAAATGGTATCTATTATTATTGATATTATTAATTATAGCAATATATTTTTAAATCATCTTTTGAGATTGATATAATATATAGTATTATATACGTATTATATAATACTATATGATATATTATACATTTTATATATGTCTTCAGAAACTGATAAACAGAGTCTCTGAACTCAGCCAGACACCGAACACTTTTTCACATAGAGCATCCTAGGGGATTGGATTTGGGAATACACGCTCTGGGAAATAGCATATATTAGGTATGACTCCAAGGTCTGAAGTTTCTAATATTCTGGCTGACTTTCTGTGTGAAGGGCTTATATTTTGGGGTCAAGGATTTGTATGTCTTTTCAATCACACAGAAAGTATGATTTGCCTCCTCTGGGCAATCGTAGCTTCACAAGGAAGGATATAATCCCACAACTGGAAGAGGTCTTGAACAAACAGAGTTGACTCCCAGGGACACACACCAATATTTGTTGGACTAAGATTCCAAGCAGTTAAGAGTTTCATTGTGCTGGTCTACATCCGTGGGACAACCCCTGAGAACATAAGCTGACTAATGATGTTAGCTTAGATCATAAAAACGAAGCTTCAGAGTTGGGTCGTACATCTCCCCACACCCACCACTCAGGCAGCCCCACAAGGACATCTCATCTCTGGATTCTGGTCCGTTATTCTTGAAGAGATACACATGCCCAGTCTCCCGTAGTCCAAGGGCAGTGCCTACTCTTGACCTTCTAGGACTGAGCCTACTGCATTCTTACTGTTTTTTCAAATCAAGTGTTTCTTAGAAACGTACTAAATTTTCTTATGCTGGCTCTCACATGCTTTAATTATGGGGGTACTATGGAAAATTATGGATCCATTGGAATTTTTCAGGCATGTGGCGTATGACCCAGGGTCCCTGGTTGTACCTGATGAGAGAGAGCATCTACCCAGCCCCTTCAATTTGAGGACACAGAGAACCAGCAGTGGGCCCTTTATGGTTATTCTCTAGAAGGCAACCGGCCAAGATCTGAACCCAGCTCTTCTAACTTTTGGTCAAGAGCACTTTCTCTTCCATGTTCTCTGACCATGGTCCAGTAGAAGCAGTGAGTGCGTGAACCTGTATTAGCTTTCAGTTGTGTGTAGTATATTTTATGGTAGTCTAGTAGTTAAGATTCGGCTCTTTCACCCCTGGGGCCTGGGTTCCTTTCCCGGTCAGGGAACCACATAACCCGCCTGTTGGTTGTCATTCTGTGGTGGCTTCATATTGTGATGCTGAAAGCTATGCCACCAAGATTTCAGATACCAGCAGGGTCACCCGTGGTGGACAGGTTTCAGCAGAGCTTCCAGGCTAAGACAGACTAGGAAGAAGGAAGTGGCCACTCACTTCCTAAAAAATTGGCCATGAAAACCCTGTGAACAGCAGTGGAGCATTGTCTGATAGAGCACCGGAAGGTGAAAGGATGGTACAAAAAGACTGGGCAGAGTTCCCTCTGCAGTACACAGGGGCCATAGGAGTCAGATCAGCTCCATGGCACTAACAGGGTATATATTAAAAAGTTGTTATAACTATTCCTTTGTAGGCCTTTAAACATTCTCTACGTATGATGTTAAACACTACCTCATCATTAGAAATGGCAGAACTATCCAGATTTGCCAATATTGAGGTGGTTACTCTTACAAATGTCTTTACAGAAACCATAATTATGTGCCTAGCATTTAAGTGATTTTAACAAGTTTATAATCATTACTGGTTTCTGCAGAGAGTCTGTGACCTACAGAGAATATGAAAGCAATAACTTTTGTCAGGTGTGCCCAGGTTTCAGTGGCAGGGTTGGGACAGAATGCAGGTCACAGCCCAAGAGAAAGCTGTTAGCTGTGCCATCCTTTCCCATTCTGGATGCATATTTTCTCATTCAGGGTTTAATGTGTATTTGTAAATACTAATATGTATTTACTGGCTTCAGGTAATTTTTTCTTTTAACCTTAGAATTTCTGTGCCTCACTGAGGGAAGCCCTAATGTATCACAGAGGCTTGATTGAAGTAACCTTTTCTACCAAATATGATGCATTCTTATTTTTCCTGTGTGACTGTCAGCTTCAATCCTTACTTCCCGACTCTACACTCCATCAATTCCAAACGGTTGCAGTTTGCTGAATAGCCTGTGCTGTTGCTGCTTCTGACCTTTGTATCTGCTGTTCTCACTGCCTGAGACCCTCTCCAGACCCTTTGTCCACACAGAATACTCTGCTCATCCCTAAGACAGAGCTCAGCACAATCTCCTCATTTCCTCTTCTCTGAAAACCTCTCTCCTCCCACCCTGCGATTGTTAGCCACTCATCTTTTGTGCTATACCAATATGGTAGATATTTCTGTTGTTTTTTTCTGTTATATAACGTCCCCTGAATTTTGAGTCTGTTTCTTAGTCATCATGAGGAGAGAACTTTGTTTGAAAACACCATCAAGATACACACAATCAGAAGTGACAAACTGAGTGACACCTACACACGTTTGGTGCAGTGCCAGAAGTACATGCTTTACCATTTCTTGGGTAAATTAAAGAGATTCACTCTCATCACATGCACTTCTATGGTTGGATATTTTCGTGTTGTTTCGGGTACTTCTATCTTCTTCACTGCCTTTGTTTTTTTTCCTGGTTCATTTTCACATTAATAGTTTAATTTTTAAGAGTTCTGAAACAAATGCATACAATCAGTGTGTTACTATTCAAAGCATAAGACCAACTTGTAGATAGTTCTCCCAGGAAATTTTAACTCTAGGAGGTACTCTGCTTCTTCCATCCACAAGGCTGCTTCTAGTCACATAAATTATTAGCTTAACGGAAATTTATCTAGTGATCTGTTGGGCACCAGGCACTGTGGCTTTACATCACGTAGGGAATTAGAATCTTGTTAGTAATGATTCTAAAGTATTTTTTCAAGTCAATGAAATGACAACAGCATTGATAAAGTTAAAAGAACATTGACAGCAGTGATTATACCTCAAACATGTATTATAAAAAAAATCTTTGTGAGTTAGAATATAATATAGTAGATTTGTCATTCATTTCCATTCAGTTATTTGGAAGTGAAGCACTTTATATATATCTCTATCTCTGTCTATCTATCTATCTGTCTGTCCATCCGTCTATCTATCTATCTACTATCTATCATATCTATCATTATCTATCTATCTATCATCTCTTTATCTGAATCAAAAGATCAGTTGTGATCTTTTGAAGTATTCAGAACTTTCACTATGTTACAAATGGCAATTTATCTGTGTATTTAAACTCAAACTTCTCTGGACAAACATTGTAATTTTTTTCTTACATATAGTAGATTTTATTTAACTGAAAGTAAACACTTTAAAACCTTTGCTGGTAGGATTAGAAAATACCAATGACTGATAGTTCTATTCAGCATTTTTCTTCCCTCACTTATTTTCACGCCCATTTGGAGTCTCATCTTTGCTGCTCTTAAGGCTACACCAACATAGCTCTATTAGAGATGTTCATGCTATCACAGCAGGAAGAAATCCCACCCACAGATGTTCAGGTAGATCAATACTCAGAAATTAAGGCAATTCCAAGAAACATTAATAGGTAACAAATTTGTTCCCTTTCTACATGATGATGATAATTATTGATTAGGTTCATTGTCCTCCGAAGTTCTAAATTCAGTTGAGAACAAATAGTGAAAGCTTTTAGAAGAGTGGGCTTGTCAAATTTCTCTTTTTTGTATATTTAATGCTGATATGTGACACAAATCTTAACATTATATATTTGACCACAATCTTTGCTGATTATTTTTATTGGTGTTTCCATTTCTTGATTATTGATTTGGAAGAGGTTTCAATATGTTACAGAATTTTTAGCAAGCTGGTATCATTACCAAATTAATGCCAGATACCCATTTGGCAGCAGAGGGCAGATCTGGTTTCAGGGAAACTGGCATGAAACATGTTGAACTAATAAAAAGGCAAAATGCCAAAAAATAGTGTAAGATAGCAAGAGACATGAGGAGAAGGAGGTAGAGTCAGTAAATTTATGGAGGTAAAATTAGCAGAAATTGGTAGATCTATTTGGTACACAGAGAAAGGGAAAGAAAAGAGAAGATAAAGGTTGACTTGGTGAGTCCTGGGCCATGTCCTGCCTTAATGGAATTCTAGGAAGAGTGGCCTAGGGAAGGCTCAGAAGGAAAGGAATAAAATGATGAGATGGATATAACTCATGGTCAGAGACTCTAAAAGAAGCAACCATTTAAGACAGATGAGTAATTTTTTAAAATCCTATTATATCACCAGTGAACTTGGTGAGAAAGAAAATTGGGGAGGCTGATGATAAAATTACTTCTCTAAAGAGTTCAGTTTTTAAAAGTCAGATATAAAAAGTAAAAAGAGGGACACATAATTGAGAACTGTTGTAGAAATGTGGGAACCAGCACTTACTGCTAGGAAGGGAAAGATAATGTCAGTGAGCTCGCCTGTTGAAACGCCATGGATAATGATGACAACAATGAGATAGCATTGACTCTGCACTTACAAGGTGCCAGGCACCATTCCGAGTGTGTGAAATGCATATTCTCCATCCTTGAAGAGCCCTATCAGGTAGCGCTGTGCTTATCCCTAATTTACAAGGATGAAATAGAGCTGCTGGTGGAGAAATGATCTGCCAAAGGACTAACAGCCAGAGGAACTTTGTAAGAATGCTCAGAACAAGAAGTGCTATCAAGATCTGCAAAAGCCCACAGTTTCGGTCAACGTTCATAGATGACAGAAGGCAAAACTGCTCCTCTGCTACTTTTTGCTTCAACCTTCTCTGATGGTAAGACCAATCTTTCAAGTGAAGCCAGGAGAGCTGACATGGAGCAATGGGAAGCGGAGTCGCAGATAACTGAGCAGGTGATAGGAGAGCGCAGCTCTTGACAGGGATTGAGTCTCCAGGTCCAGATGAATTTTATCCCAAGGTGGTCAGAACTTCAATGTGTGATTACAAAAGCAATTTCAGCTATCTTCAAAGAATCTCAGAGGAAGCGAAAGGGCGAAGCCATGAGTGCCGGAAACTTCAAATAGACATACTTGGTGACATGTCCTGGTAACACTGTAGAATGAATTATTAGATGATAGATTTATAAGCCCTTTGGAAAAAGAAGGAATGATTTTTAGGAGTTAGCGTGATTCATTGCCAACAAGTCATACCTCATCTGCTTTCTGACGCTTTCACTAGACTGGCAGCTTCTGGAATGACACGGACACAGTGGATCTGGGTCTCATCAAAGCAAGTGACAGAGCCTTCTTTAATATGTTTGTGGAAACACAACAGGATGACATGAACTGACTGAAAGTCAAATTAGATGAAATGTAAAGTAGTGAATAACTATAAAAAAAGAGTGGTGATTAATGTGCTGATACCAACCTGACAGGAAGTTATTAGCAGCAAGCCAAAAGGTTCTGATATGATTAAGTCCAGTCAAAGGTTTTTATCGCTCACTTACTTGAAGGCACAGAAAACATGCTTCTCAAATTAGTAAGTGATCTAATGATGAGGGAGGCGGAAATCTACTATAGCAGATCTGCATCAAGATTCAAATAATCCAGACGTGCCACTATGAGGCTAAAAAGAAAATGTCAGAAACTTCTTCCACAGAAATCTTTCAAAGCAAGGTAGATACCCATCAGTTCAAAGTTGGTAAGGATTTCTGCTTTTACCATGGTGAAGTGAAGCTTGCGTTCCTCTTCTAAGAAAAAACTCCAAAATAAGAAGCAAAACAGAAACAAGCGAATCTCATCTTTGATGAAACAGAAAGAAAGAAAGACAGAAAGAAAGAGAGAGAGAGAAAGAGAGAGAGGAAGGAAGGAAGGAAGGAAGGAAGGAAGGAAAGAGGAAGGAAGGAAGGAAGGAAGGAAGGAAGGAAGGAAGGAAGGAAGGAAAGAAAGAAAGAAAGAAAGAAAGAAAGAAAGAAAGAAAGAAAGAAAGAAAGAAAGAAAGAAAGAAAGAAAAAAAGAAAGAAAGAAGGAAGGAAGGAAAGAAGGAAAGAAAGAAGGAAAGAAGGAAGGAAGGAAGGAAGGAAGGAAAGAGAGAGAGAGAAAGAAAGAGAGAAAGAAAGAAAGAGAGAAAGAAAGAAAATAAGAGGATAGTCTGTCAAAAGTAATGGATATTAAACATGGAAGGTGGACACCTGTGGTCTCAGATCCCAGAAAAGATCTGCAAAGTCCCTTTCTTCAAAGTAAATGGCAATCAAGAGGGCCAGGAGCAACCTCAGGTTCACAAGGTGGGATGAAGGTGCTTGGGCTGGCCCTGGGAGCTTCCCCAACATGAGTTTGGCTCTGAGGAAAAGTAGCTGAGAGAGGGACCACACAAACACATCATGGTGATTTAGATCTAACTAATTAATAGCAAACACACGAAAACCATCATGAGGTTCCGTTTTTGGCAAAGTCCGGATTGGCAAAGTTCAATACATTTTGTTAGCTAACACACTGTGGTGGCAACGGTGTCATGAAACAGTTGTTTCATACTTTACTGGATGGAGTATAAATGTGAATAACATTTAAGGAGGGCAATTTGATCATGTATCAAAATTTGAAGTACACATAATCTTTGATTCAACAATTTCATTTATAGAAACTTATTCTACTAATATATTTACATGTGACGTGAAAAACATAGCATATAAAGTATAGTTAGTTTATAACCCGAATATAAAATAAATATCCATTAGTCCATACTGATATAAATAAGTGATTAACAAATAAAGAAAGAAATAGGAGAGAATAGACAAATCTATCATGCAGAAGGATTCCAAATAATTTATGCAGCTTCTTCATCCTCAAGGAGCATTCCTCTCCATTTTACGGTGGAGGAATCTAACACTACCTGAACCAGGTGATCAAGGTCACCATCAACAGTGGTAAGTCATGTGGATAGTATGTGCCTGTGACACAATGTAATAAAAATGGCACTTTCTCTCTGGTGTAATCCTCCTGAAAACCCATAACCCCAGTCTAATCATGAGAAAAACGTCAGACAAATTCCACACAGAGGGTTTCTACAAAATACCTGACGAGTAGTCCTCAAAATTGTCATAGCCAAATACAAGGAAAGTCTGAGAAACTGTCACAGCCAAGAGGAGCCTCAGAAGACATGACAGCTAAAAGTAATGTGGGATCCAGAATGGGATACCAAAATAGATAAGGACATTACGTAAGACTAAGGAAATCTGAATAAACTTTTTGGGCTTAGTTAATAACAAAGAACTAATATTAGTTCATTAGTTGTAACAAGTGCACCATACCTAGCATAGGTGTTATTAACAAGGGAAGCTGAGTGTGCTGGTATATGGGAGCTGTCTAGTATCTTCTTAATTTTCCTGTATTTCTAAAACCTTTATAAATATAAAATTTATTAAAATTAAGGAGATGGGAAAAAAGAGAAATCACAACATAACAAAACCTGTGAGATGCAGCTAACTCAATGCTTAGGAGGAAGATTTTAGCTTTAAAAAGTTACATAAGAATGAAAGAAAACTTCAAAGTCAGTGATCTAAACTTCCACCTTAAGAAGATAGAAAGAAGATCAAATCCAAACCAAGATAGTAGAATTAAGGAAAAAGAAAGAATGAAAATCAATAAAATACAAAAAGAACAAACAATCGAGAAAATCATCATTGAAACAGAAGCTGGCTTTTTGAAAAGATAAATATGATTGACAAACCTCTATCTAGATTATAAAAAGAGGGATAGAGAGGTCTGTTCATGTCTTTTTCACGTTTATCTGTCATATTTTGCCCTTTGTCCCTTGATGTTTAAGAGATTTTTATGTATTAGGGATATCAGCTCTTTGTCTGAGTTATTTGTTTAGAATATTTTCTCCTAGTTTTCAATAGCCTTTGCTTATGGTGAGTTTTTGTCATGAATTTTTTTTTTATATTTTATGTAGTCAAATTTATCAATATTTTCTTTTATTGTATCTGAATTTTGAGTCACAGAAAGCTTTTCTCTACACCAAGTTTAAAGAAAATTTACCCATTTTTCTTCTAGTACTTGTATAATTACTTTCATTATGTTTAGTTTCCTAATCAATTTGGAGTATATTCTTAAGTATAGTGTGAGAAATGAATCTAATTTTATCTTTTTCCAAACGGCTACTCATTTGTCCTAGCTCTATTTATTAAGTTCATCTTTTCTCCAGCAATGTGAGAAGCCCTCTTTGTCATATACTGAATTTCCAAATGTAGTTGGTCTAATTCTATACTTTATATATTTTTTCCACTGATCGATCTGTCTATTCGTGTGTCAATACCATACTGTTTTAATTATAAGAGATATATTGTATGCTTTAATATCTGATAAAGCAAGCCCCCCTCACAGTATTTGTTTTTCAGTGTTTTTGTAGGAATATGTGCATGTCAGTTTTTCCATATGAATTTTATCAAGTTGTCTAACTATAAAATAGCATGTTGGTATTTTTACTGATACTTCATTGTTTTTATAAATCAACCTAGAGAGAACATACATCTCTATAGTGTTGAGTCTTCCTATCCAAAAACAGGACTGACTTTCCATTTGGTCACGTCAACTTTTGCAAATTTCATGAACGCTTTCAAATTTTTCTCATATACGCTTTGCATATTTCTTGTTACACTTGCTTCTAAGTATTAAATTCTTTATTGCTTTTGTAAATGGAACTTTCTCTAACTGCTTATTATTTGTATATATGAAGGCTATTGAAGTTTGTATGTTAGCTTTATATCCTACTACATCACTGAATTCTTTTGGTTTTGAATGTCTTTTTGTTCGAGTTAGTTTTATCATTGATTCTCTGAGGTTTTACAAGTATACTGGTATTTCATCTGTAAATAGAGAAAATTTTACTCTTTTTTTTACTCATTCTCCTGATTGATTTATCTTGCACGATTGGTTGGTTAATACCTCTAGTAAGATATCAAGCAGTAGTGGACATAGTGGGCATCCTTACCTTGTTCCTAATCCTAGGGGAAATGTCTCTAGTATTTCTGGAATTCTCCCCATTAAATAATGGTGGATTTGGGACTATATCCACATCTATCTCTATATCTATCTGTGTGTGTGTGTGCATGGTATGTGTATCCTTATTAAGAAAACATCTTTCTATTTTCTTGAGTATTTTTACACGAATGGGTGTTGAATTTTGTTACAGACTTTTCAGCATCTATGGAGATTGAGAAGAAAAATGAGTTAGAATTAAACAAATATTTTAACTGAAGGCATCTCATATCTTTTAATTTAGAAAGAATCACTGAAATCACTAAGAAAATACAATAAACTGTTTCTAATTTAAGAAAAAGAATTTATTTTTCAAAAATGATCTTCCAGAAGTGTGCCAGTGAACACATTTTGGGAAACAACGACCTTGTTGATCCCTGTCCTCCTTCCTTTACTTTATGTGTGGATAAAGGTTGTCCTGCAAAGGTTAACACAATCACTAGTTAATGTTGGTCAGAATGGAAGCCTGCACCTCAGGACAGTTATTCTCCTGGTAGGCTACCTCTCAAAGCCATTTCCAGAATTTTATTATGAGGTCCCCTCAACCGACCTCTCACATCACAGGCCCAGCCAATTGGTATGACTATCTTCAAGATCAAGCTATCTGGAGAAGGCAGCACATCATTATGGAGGTACTGAGCAGGAGAAAGGAAAGAAAGGAAGACTTCGGAAATACAGAGAGTACTGACATTTTGACAAACTATTTTGCATGTGTTTTCTTTATTCCTTGTGTGTTACCAAGATTTATATATAGAAGTTAGAATATGTGAGAGAAGGAATTTTTTGGTTTGTTTCTTTATTTTTCTTCTTCCCAGTGGTAAAAGAAGCAGTATAGAGGATAAAAATTCCATAGTCAAGAGTGTGACTTTTTATGAAATGAATTCCAAGAATAGAATCCCCACAACTGGAATTGAACAAAAGGAGCCACAGGAAGAGAAGGAGGCACATTGGCAGTGGCTCCCATCAGTGTCTGTCTGGGCTTTTAGCCCACTGTTGGCACATCTTCAAGGCCAACTTTGCATAGCCTTCAAGTCAACAGGTATGTTAAAGCTGCAAGCACCATGATTTGCTTTTTCCTGGGAGGATTTGTTTGCATTGTCCTTCACTCTCCAAATAGACATCGACATTTTTACTGTCAAAGCTAAAAACCCAGTTTTCCTTGTCATTTGGTAATATCCCCCAGCTTGTATCAGTTGTCTTAGGAAATGCCACTAAAAAGTGCCAGACCAGGTATGCAGTAATGAGCAACCTCAAATAAAGGCAAAGCCGCCCCAAATCTGCCATTTTTGTCTTTGCCATGCATCATTGACCTTGCATTTTCATGCACACAGAAATAAATTTGATTTGATCTTCTACAGATTTGATCTTCATCTATTCAGAAGAGCTCCAGGATTTAACCATGACTATAAACCAGGGTGCACAAAGGGCGTATTTTACAGAGGTATAAAGATAACATATTTACCTTATTATGGCACAAAAATGACCATTTTATATTGTGGGTTTTGTTACTTTTTTATTGCAGCAAAATCAAACATTTTGTTAAGCGTCCACCTCTGGTCTTCAAGGTTTGTTCCTCATCCGCCCTTCTCTGCATAGAGACCTGCCTGTAGAACATTTTGCCATTGACTCAAGGTCCCAAAGTTTCCCCTGACGCCTTGGACTCTGGCTCCAATGCGGTCTCTGCGGTCTTTGAAATCCCTTTGGACTAAGTTTGTATCCACTGTCTGCTGGCAGATTTATTCCGAACCTTTAGGCTTAAATGTATTTTCTCAGGAAAAGTCAGCCATAATGTTGCATTAATGGAGATTATTCGTTTAGGTTGTGCAGGATTCTTTTCTTCCATTGATGTGCATATTTAGTTCCCAGTAATGGTGAATTATGTGGACAGATTGACATAAGAATAGATCCCTTGGGCTCTATGTGTAGAGTACATTTGTTAATTGTACTTTAAAAAAAAACAAACGAATATCCCGCAAATCACAAAAAAATTAAAATTACTTTGGAAAGAAAGGAAAAATTTTTTGCTGATGTGGGAAGGATCTGGTTTGAGAGGATGCCAAACTATAGTTCTCGAGTATTATGGAATGCTTTTTCCCGTAAGAAGCATTCAGGAAGAATTGCAACATTACTTGTTCCAGCCTCCTCATTTCTCTCCCAGCCCCTTCTTGCTATGATCTCCTCAAGAAAACACCGGTCTCTTTGTAGCTACACTGCTTGTGACGGGAAAAGGTGGGTCTCCTCCACCGGCCGTAGGGCGCCCGTTTGCAGACACAAATGTACACTAGCTGTGAGCTTACCTCAGTGGAGCCTCCTTTGAGAAGATTTCTCTTGTGTCCTTTAATTGACTCCAGTGACTGTTCCAACCAAGGATCTTGGCTAATTTAAGATACCTTCCCTCGTATTTCCTAAAATTTGTTAGTTCTCAGCAAATGGCCAAGCCTCCAGACTTCCCCTGGACAGCTTGTTTACCTGCCCCATGCTGCCTTATGGTCATTCTGATAAACTTGAGCTTGTGAGTGACAATTTTACATAGCACCATACATACAACATAGAAACAATTTTTGACCAGAGTCCTGTCAGCATCATCTTGTTCTTTGTATGGCACATTATGTTACGTTGTAGTTGGCTTGCATCTCATACTCTTTGGCTCAGTTAAAACACATGAATAATTTCCATCACCAAGTGAATGAGCACTATGAGAGTCAGGTCTGCTCTGAGAAGGTGCACTATCTCACCGAGGTTTCCTCAGGACTAGACAACCTGAACTGGGGTGACAACCTGCACAGATGGTGTTGGCAGCTGTGGGAACCAGGTGCAGATTTGGATGGGCTTCAGGAGGTTGACCGTATTGTTATGACAGTGTGCACACTCTCCAGAGAGAGGCACGGATGAAAAAGGAGTGGGCAGGAGTGCCAGTTGTCCCTCTGGTGTGCCTGGGTTGGCACACCCCTGATGTGACCTTCATGTCATCTGTATAAAAGGCTGGCTCTGTTAACATCTCTCCCAGCCATGAGATGTCACAGGAGCTACACAGGCACAGAAAGTTAAATAATCATCAGAAGCACAGGAAATAGTAAACAAATGCTCTCCTCTCCCCCTCCCTGCCCCCGTTTCAATTAGAGATGTAAATATATTCAAATACTCTGCCTAATACACCCTAGGGTGGTGCTAGGAATTTGCTGCCCTAGGCAAGATGTGGAAAAAGAGCCCCAGACTCACCTACCCCCTCACAGCTTACAGACCCTCCCATAAGAGTCACTAAAACATTTTGCTGCCCTAGGCAACCACCTGCTCTTCCTGTAAAATCCCTCCCTGGCACCACTTAATTCATCTCTGCCGGTGGATCCATATCACACACAGACAATCTGTGGTCAGGAAAAAACAATCCAAATGCATTCTGATATAAAACAGAGCATCTACCCCAAACTGCACTGCCTCTGTGCTCCTCTTGTTAAACCATGCATGTTTAGTTCTTTGCATTACTATTATATTTTCTTTGGAATTACAGTTCTAGATAACTGGTTACGAAGAAGGAAAGAAGGATGCTTAAATTAGATTTTTACCAGTAACAAATTTTATCTCTTTCCCTTCCCGTCTGACCCCTTCCCCAGTTTTCTTATTATTGTGTGTGTCACATATCCACTCCAATTTGCCTGGTCAATCACTACACAATTAAAAAAAAATCCTTTTGAAAAAGGACAAAAATAATCAAATGGTAGTGATTGCTGCATAGACTAGTCTCTTGGTGTTAATGTACACGCTATGTGTCTGTGATGCGTATACAGTGTTTGTAATGCCCACCACAGACATTTCTGGGGTCCAACTCAATAATGCAAACTGAGCCTTCACATCATTTGTATAAATATTATAAAGTTATAAGTCAAGCCAGTGAACAATTAAATAAGACATATTCTGTCTGCCTGCCTTGACATATATCAAAATAATGACCTGAAAGGTCAGGTTTGAATTTAGAATTCTCAGATTCTTTGAACATCTGAGCTAAACCG
The DNA here is from genome assembly GCF_020826845.1 of Diceros bicornis minor. Classification (NCBI taxonomy): domain Eukaryota; kingdom Metazoa; phylum Chordata; class Mammalia; order Perissodactyla; family Rhinocerotidae; genus Diceros; species Diceros bicornis. The sequence continues at coordinate 83,751,563 of NC_080748.1, read as the reverse complement.
GGAGAAGCGTGGATCCATGGCCTAGCCCCTCGCCTCCCTTCCTACAATTGGGCCTGGGTGTGTGCAGGTGGGCGCCCATCCCCCAAATCCAGGTTCCATCCACTTCCCACAAACAGCACTCCGTTGGCTTCCCGAGGTCATGAGGGCCCCTCAGCAAGATGGACGGGAATGTGCTCACGGCCTCGGATATAAACTCAAGACTGTTTCCTCAGGAGTCGCAGGCTCCTGGGCGTGCAGTGTGGACTAACAAGGGAAGCGTGGCTTCAGAGGGCATGTCCCTCTGGTCCATTAGGCATCTTGCCCCTTTAGAAGGGCAAGGCCAGAGGACGAGCAGAAGCAGGACTGTAGAGGTTAAGGCCCAGGACAGGAGGCTCCCTTGCCCAGGTGTGAAAGTGACACCCATGTGGCCGGTCGTCTTGGGTTGATCTTATGAACTTGGCTCTAAAAACAACACTGGCCACACACTTCACATTCATTATTCACTTAATCTTTACAATCCCTGCCAGGTGGGTGTTGTGCCAAGCAAGGAAAGGGACCTCGGAGGAATTAGTTCATACAACTAGTTAGTACAGAGTAAGGACGTCCCCCAGCCTCGTTTGAGAGAGGCCTGTGTGCCTCCCTCTCCACCACACCCCGTACGTATGTCAGGGACTTGGAACACATCATATAAAGATGAAAGGGGCACGAACGAAAGCCTGCAGTTGATTCTGATAATGGTCCAGGAAGGAAGATAAAGTATTGGAGAGTCGGGAACAATAGATGAAGGAGGGGTTTGTAAATGAAGACAGAAGAGTAGGCGATTAACTGTGAGCATCCTCTCCCAACAGTGAAGCTGTGTGGCTGGAGTGAAGGAGATACCCAGCCCTCCTTTGAAGGCAGGGCCAGTTCTGTCGCTCCACCAAGTGTCCTCAAAGGGGCCCTCGCATCAGCATGAGCACGACTCGGCTTGACCCGTCCCCTGCTTTCTGTTCCCAAACTCCTCTAGCCTGTGCTTTCCAGGGGTTTAGGAAGCCAGGTCAGACACCTGTTTTACAAATGATGACGGCTTCAGAAAGCGGTTTATGACCTCTGTGATGAGCTGATTTATACAGGAGGCTTCTCCTGTCTGGAAACTTAACACCCCAAAGCCCCATGCCTTTCTGAAACGCCCTTGCCTTGTATTCTGATATGGCTGTTCAGAGTCATGTTCCAAACCCTGGAAGTCAGGGGTTGAAATGACATTTCCCAGTCCAGGAGCCTCCTTCATCACGTCGTTTGGGCAGCGTTGCTGTAGTAACCTCTAGCCTGTTTTGTGATGCGCTGATGGTTACCGAGCGCACGACAATGGAGAAAAGGTCAGGTTACAAGGCCAACTGCCACTGTCCAACATCCTGGGTGACAAACACCTGATTTCCCAGCACAAAGTGGTTTCAGTTGCTCGGGAAGGGGAGAGAAGCACAACGTCACAAGGCAACACAGGTTTGCAAATATCGATTGCAAACATCATCAAACAATCGTGTCTGAATTGTGCTTTTGTCTTCCTGAGGTGTTGAGTCAGTTCCCTATTCTTCACAACCATTATCCTAAACTGTAAATGTCGGAAAGAAGAAATACAATCTGTGAAATTATTCTTTTGTGTTTAGATGGAAAAATAGACACAGCGGCTGAAAAACACCACCTTCGTTTTCCATCTGCCTTTTTGAATAGCAGTATCTCCCGTGCAGCAGGAAGCAGCTCGACCAGAACCAGTTGGTGGAGCTGCGGGCAGACTGCTCGGAGTTCCAGGGAGGTGGGGGCAGGAGAAGTGAAGAGCACTTAGAGGTGCAGACTGGTGGGAGGGCCTCCAACAGCATTTTAATTGCCACAAACAATATTTGAATCAAAGAAAAAGTTTGCATTGCTTCTTTAAAGTTTAGTTGACTCAGAGAAATTAAGAATATTACAGTTACGGTCGAACCATCTGGTTCAGAAATAGATCCATTCTTTGATTTTAAAAGACCACAAATACTCCATACTTGAAGTGTAATATTTATGCCATTATTATTGTGCTGTACAACACAAACAGGAAAGAATCCTGATTAAATTTAATGTGAAAAAGATGACCTGTTTGTTTGTTGCTTACATCGTTTTTACGTCAACAGTTTGATATCTTGCAAGACGAGCAGTTTTGTACATTAAAAAAATCTAGGATCGTTGTGAAAGCAAAGTGATTGTTAATTAAGGGTTGAAGCAACAACAGAGACACATGCTTATGACTCACGCAGGTCAAAAACAGATTATGAATCTTGAAACTATGCATTGATTATTTGATTTTATATGATAATACAGCACACACTGTCTCCTAAATGCTCCACCGACGATTCCCTATGCTTGCGTAGGAGCTAACTAGCTGTAGGCTCTCAGGGCTGCTTCCTATGTATCAAGAAAATGAGGCATTGGTCATTGGTGATTTTTAGCCTCCACTGCATTTTAGGGTATATTTACACAAAATACACATCTTAATGTATAACACAAAACAATTTTACAATTTAATACTATATATGATAGTTTGGTGTAGTAATTTTGCAACCGAATGACTTCCCATCACAGAATCCTCCCAACAAATGGTTGCATTTTTATAGTTGGTTAATGATGACACAGCCCAGGTGGCAGGAAGGTGTTGTGAAGGCTTCTGAGGGTCTACTTTCTGGAGGTGTCTGGCAGGCAGTCCTTAAGCTTCACTGCTCAGCCTTCAATTTCTGATCAACTTGGAAACATGCCCAGTGAGTGACAATGGTGAACAGAAGTTCAATGCTAGGAGCAGTTTGAGCCACACTGAGGTGATTTCCATGCTCTAAGTCAACCATTGTTAGTGCTGTTTTCTTGTTATGACAGTTGTCCAGGACTGATGTGTCTCTATGGATCCAAGGCACGGGGATCATTTACCTTCCCCCGGTGCTGCTCAGCTAGCACCATCTCCAAAAAAGAGGAGTCATCCATCCACAACTGTAGAACCCTCGGATCTTTTCCATGATGCCCATGTCCATACACTGAGGCTTTGAATTACAGCTGCTGAAGTCTTAACCAGAAACTGGTGGAGGCATTTGGTTTTCCTACCATGATCTCTGCTCTTGCTCCTCTTCACCCATTAGCCTATGGCACTGGCTTTGAGGCTGGCATAAACATAATAAAGAAAGATGGTGTAACCTCATTTGTGCTGTCTGCCAAATCTCTCTGGTACCCCCACTTCTGAGTACCTGGAAGCATCACACTTTCCAGATGGAGTGGCCATGTGACAGTGGTGGCTGGTGAGTTATGAGTTATGTGTCCTTGTCCTTATCAGGCTGAGCATTCAGTCACTGTAATGAAACACCCAGAAGAACACACCTCCGTCTGCCACCTTCACAAGCAGTGTTCCTGCTCTCGGCCTCAGTTGCAGAATGAGGACTATGCTCGTATGAGAGGACAGCCCCAGATAGCAGGTGATGGACATGTGGAAGGAGAAATAAACTGCTGTCATTAAGTCTCAGACTCCCGGGTTGTTTGTTACTGCAGCAGAACCAAGCGTTACCCTGACATAGACTCTATGAGGTCGTGTCTCCTGCGCACACATTCACGCTAGTGATGAGCTACTCCATTCCTATGAAAGTCTTGTCGGCTATCAGTCTCTGCTCTCATCTCTTCTTTTGGTAAGAATTTCTGCCTGTTTTGACCAGGACTTCAATATTCACTACTCTAAAAATCTTAACACAAATTGGAGCTCTTTAGTTTTAAAACTATTTAATGTCAACATGAGAACATACAACTCAAGTTGTGGCTTAGTTTTCACAGTTAATTTTTCTTCAAGACCATTTCACGTGATAATAAATACAGAAGAGATCTTAAAAAGACTGGTGGCTTTTGATTTCGAAGATGTCTAAGAGTTTTGGTGGATTGTCAGATTCCAAATCGGCCCATGCCCTTGACTCGGTACATTTCATGCTTTCTGGTATGTGCTGAAGACGCCCTCTCATGGTGGTAAACATTCACCTGGTGTCCTCTCCCCTGCAGCCCCTTTCTATAAGGCTACTTCACTTACTGCAGCTGGTTCTCTGAAGAAGAACTAGTTTGGAGGATGAATGAAGTATTTTTATTTCAAGGCATCAAGGATAAAACTTGTACATTTTATATGGAGTTCATCTAAATGTCCTGATGGCATCATTTCCTGAGCGTCTCCTGTGTTCTAGGAGCTGAATTAAGAGCTTTATATGGGCCATTGAACCTTCACAGCACTCTGTGAGACAGGGGTCAGCACTGTTCCCCATTTCACAGATGAGGAAAGAGCCTCAGAAAGAACAGGCACGTTGTGCAAGGTTCTATACCTGGTAGCACCAGGGGAGGATGTTTGGAATCCAGGTCCATTTGGACGCAATCGGTTACTTTTCTAAGGATCTGTGTGGGGACCTGACAATTCACAGAGGTGGGAAAGCGAAGACCACCTGGAGACCTAACTGTTGGGAGAGTTTCCGTAGTTATCCAACCCAAACTACAAGGATGGAGGATTGCTTTTCTCCCTCTCCAACACCAGGAAATTTAATTCAGAGATAATGGCGGGGAGGGTGTGACTGGGCAGTGAGAAGAAAAGTTTATCCAATTGCTTTTATATTCAAAATGGATTATTACAGACAATGGGAGAGGAATGTGCCAAATTGAACCAAGTGGCAGAGGTGGCTCCTTTTAAACATACAGACATTGAACCAAAACCGGCACTATCTTGCTCTATTTCTGAATTTGAAGGTGCACATATGTAGCTGACATTTAAGCCACGTTTTTGTTTTTTTATTTCACCAAGAGTTGAGTTTTTCCCATAAATTTACAAATAAATGGAGAATTCTTAATAAACTATAAAATCCAATTACTGCAAGAGGTTTTAAAAGTACAAAATGTAGTCCTGAGTATGAGAATTTAATGTTCTTTCCAAGGGCTGGAATGATTTTAGACTCACCCCAAGCAGTTCTCAAAAATAATAGCCCATCTGACTATTCTTGCTAGTGACCATCAGTGGCATATTATTTTCTCTGAAGTCATTCTGTCTAATTCACTTTAGGTATCAGTAATGGGCACTTTCAAACTGTAGCCCAAATGGAAATGATGATCCGCTCAGCCATGCCATAGTGGGAGCAAGACAGAGCAGCCTGGCTAAAGTACAATTATCTTAATACACTCCTGATCCTAGTCTAATTTGCAGGGGCATATGTCTATTTTCATTTTCTCCCGAGATAATCCCGTAAGACAAAGCTTCTACACTGAAGGAAAATTCTACAGTGGAGGATGAAGGGGCCCAGCTGGGCACTCAGGATTCGCCTATGGGGTAGCAGGCTCCATGTCAGGGCTCCGCTCTCCTAAGCCCCCAAATCCTGCAAAGGAGAGAAGGAAGCCCAAAAGCTCTTTATCTAGCTCCTACTCAGAGTAGGAGGTGTCTAGCTAATTATCAGCTTCCTTTTGACTAATTCATTAGAGAAACAAAGTAACGCTTGCGAAATCTGGGAGGCAGCTTTGTTATGCTTTAAGAGGACTTGCTCATCAAAACTTAATTTCTACAAGGTAGAAATAAATACAGATAGACCTAAGACCTTCAAAATAATAAGGAAAAAAAAAGATTGGGGTAGGGGTTTGGAGAAAGGAGAAGAAATCGATTCCTTTGTACTGAAACAAAGCAGAAAAAAAATTGTTTTGAATTTTCATCTCTGCACAGTTGAGTTCTACATAACAGTTTTGGTTTATTTCGCAAAAGGAATCACTTCTCGAGCTTCTGCTGCGTTTTGGAAGTGAAGGAAACAGCCCTAAGTGAGAGGATGACATTCATTTGTGTGAATGGTAACAATTGGCATCCGATTCTCCAACGCAGAGAAAAACCATCTCTTTACTGAGGCTCTAGTTGACTAACCAGAGGTGAGGTTGAGAAGATACCGTACTTTTCTCACTAAAATGTATTGCAATTTAAAATTATGTTTAGTGATGCAGAAGTGCAACCCAAGTAAGTATGAGCCAGGTGGCTCATGAGAGAAAACCTTGTGGCCATCCTCGTTTCCAGAGGCTGTTCTGCAGGTCCCCCCACACGGGCTATTTCTGCTAATGCTGTGTTCTCTTTGACTGACTTCTTTATGCAAGCGGAGTGGCAGAGACGCCAGCGTGACTCACACCAAGCTCAGCAGGAGATTTGCCGTTCACGGGGTGAAAATTTAGGTCACTACAGCTACTTGAGCCACCTACAACCAGCTGCCACCCAACAAACATTTAAAGAGATAATAGTTTCCAAATACATACAAAGTTGAGTTTTCTACCTTCTACCAACAGAATATGCAGCACAGATAGTCAATAGCCAGCCACACACACACACACACACACACACACACACACACACAAATTAGAGGATGGGTAAGTGCATCACAATTTCCCTTTACTTTTCAAATCTTTCCAATTCAGTATTATTTTCCATTGCAACATAACCAAAGGACAAAACATGCATCTGTCACGAACAACTTCTTATGGCCTTGCCTCTCGCTAGAACTCACATGCTGGGAGTGGACAATCTGGGAAGGACATAGGGGATAGAGTTTGAAAACCTTTGAGATAATTCTGATATTCCAGCCTCTCAGCCATTGGTGATTCTTTGTCTTGTAAGAATTAGTGTTCTAAGTGAATAGCTCCCTAATACGTTGAAATATATACTGACGAACTGATGGAGACGTCCCCTCCTCTTTCTTTTTGGTGATGAATGAAGCACTGCTGGGTGCAAAGCAATCCCCCAAACTAAATCTACACAGCAGCAGACAAATTTTTGGCACTTCTGTTAAGACAAACCATGGTGTTCTGACACAAAGTGCATTGGTTTTATTTTCCACCTGAAATTCCTCGCTTTCAGAACATTGGCTTCTACCAAATAGAAAAGAGTTTTGGTTTTTAAATCCTTTTATTAGTCCTTAGTGGAATAGTACACAGGATAGCTTATTTTGATCATCTTGATTGCCTTGATCTAGTCATCCTAAATGCCTTCCTCAGTGATAGGAAGGAAGAACACCTAGAGACACGGGTGTTCTACATGAGCTAGAAAAAGAAAGAAGGGAATTAGGGAATCAATTCCACCTTGATTCCCAGGCCTGAATCCTGGCAAAAAGAGAAAGATCACCATATTTTGATTGCCGACAGAGAGCACGTGCCACATCTGTAGGACGGGGCCCAGCACCACACCGTGTGGCCACCCCATTCCACCATAACTAACTCTTCCACGGGCTCTTGAACTGTCCTATCAGGTCAGCAGCTTCAAGGTGAGCGGGTATGTGATAAGACGAGTGAATTCTATGAGCGAGAGAAAATTGCTGCACTTCGTTTGTGGTAAAATGAGTTTCCTAATCAGAAGCAGTGTTGGGAAGTGAACAAGGACCCTGCTGACCAGAATAGGACGTAGTCCTGAGGTATGATGGGGAGGTAGACTGCCAGCCCTACTAACTGAAAGTGAACAACCTCTTGTGGTCCTTATCTGCAGGTCTGGAGGAAAAAAATGCATCTGTCATGCCAATAACCGTATACGAGGTGCCCGGGGTGTGCTGATTTGCTCTGACGATGAAACCACATCTGGAACAGCAGTGGTGGTTGGAGTCTCCATTTGACTAAATTGAGGATAGTCTGGCGTCAGTTTCCGAGATATGCACAAGCCAAAGGGGAGAGGTGAATGAGCATCTGGTAGGAATCGCTGCCCCTGCTTCCTTTCGGTCTTTGATCATGGTACTAATCTCTGCAACTGTGGCAGAGGAGTGACCTTGCATTCTTTTCCTTTTCTTTCTTTCTTTTTTTTTTTGTGAGGAAGATTGGTCCTGAGCTGACATCTGTGCCAATCTTCCCCTATTTTTGTATGAGGAACACTGCCACAGCATGGCTGATGAGCAGTGTGTAAGTCCACACCCGGGATCCGAACCTGTGAACTCTGGGCTACTGAAGTGGAGTGCACGAACTTAACCACTACACCACCAGGCCTGCCCCTGTTTTCCTATTTTATTTAGTAGAGGAAGAGACCTTAATCATCAAGTTGAAATTAATCTTCCAGGGTTTAAAATATAGCTACTTGAAGGATATGTGGTTTTTAGAAACATTTACTTTCTTTATAAAATGTCTTTTCCTTGAGACTTTTCAGTTTTCTGATGTGAAAGTTTTTTGATAAATCTTTCTTCAAGTCTGAGACTTTTTCTATTACTATTCCTCCAAATATTTCCTTAGCCCTATATTCTCTTAATCTCCATTTGTAGTTTATGCTGGACTTTTCAAATCTATCCTCCATGATTTTAGCAGTTTTTTTTGTCTTGTGTTCTGGGTGATTTTTCCAACTCTATTATCCATTTTAATAATTCCCTTTTCAGCAGGATCTGTTCCATTACTTATCTCCTCTGTTGAATTTTCATATCAATTACTATATTTCATTTCCAATATTTTTCACTCAGCTATTTTTCATATATCTGTTTTTATTTAACAATTTTCTCTTCTTGTTTTAGCAATATTATTCCCTCCCACAACATTTTATATATTTATTTTAAATATCTTTTTTAGGTTGACTCGTTATTTCTATTTTCTTTAGTGTGAATTCTCCCAATAATCAAGTCTGATGACTGACCTTCATAACAGTGGGCTTCCTTGTGCCCCTCATCAATTCTGTCTGAGAGTCCTGTCTACACAGCAGATTTTTCCTGCTCACGTCCTTTGCTACTCAGCCTGTTTCCCCTGCTTATTGTACACTCTGAACCATATCTTCTTTTAGGAATTCTCAGCCAAATTGCAGGTTTCCTCACCTATCTCCAATGCTGCCTAGTTTCTGTTATTGCACGGTTGTCTCTTATTTTTCCATGAGACATAGACAGTATAAAGTTTCTATCTGCAATGTTGGATATACAGGCAGAGCTACTCCAACCCCAATTCACTCTCATGGAGCTTATTTCCCGCCCTTTGGCTTCACACAGGGAGCTTGTTCCTGGTCGTCCACCGTGCTTATCACCAGCTCTTGCCCGACACTGAAGCTCCAGCCCCCGGTGTTCATATCTAGACCTTGCTTGCATGGATGACATGCTTCAGGTCCTGCTGGCCTCTCTCTCTGGTCCTGATCCATGGGGATTTTGCTCTTGTTTTGGAGTAGAGATGGGCACAACTGCATATTTCATTTATCCTTGTTTTTTACATTTGGAGAGGAACTGGGAAAAATGGCCCCAAAATGTCATTTCGTATCTATCCAGTTTTCATTTATTTTGAATCAAGGAAACATTGAACCAACTAAAGTGAGTTATATAAGTGGCTGACTCTATGAGGTAAATTGAAGTCAATTAATTTATTTATTTATATGGTATATTTTTCAGCACCCATGATACGCCAGACACATTATTCTTCAGGTAACAAAGATTCAACAGACTGTAATCAATAAACACAATTCAAACTGACTTAAGCCAAAAAGAAAATATTCCACTTATATCATTGAATGTCTTTAGGAATGGCTGGATCCAGAAACTCAATCAAAGTCCTCAAGTTTCTGTTTTGCATATTGGCTTTGTTCCTGCATGTTTGACTTTCTCTAGCATAGCAGGAAAGACGTCCTGGGAATTCCAGAAATACATGGCTTTATTGCGCAGAAAGAGAGAGAGATTCTCTTTCCTAGAGCAATCACTGTGTTCAGGGGTGTGCAGTACTCAGTTGGCCTGCTTATAGGAAGTGCTGACGGGGAAATCAGCTTTCCCATAAGGAATCAAACTTTATGAGATGCTTTCAGGTAGCAACAACAACTGGATTATTTTATTCTCTCAATCTCATACTCTCTTCGTCCTTCTGAACATATACACTTTCTCCGAAAATGCATTTCTACATCTCCTTTCGGGTATATACCTTTCCTAGTTTATTGTCCTATGCTTATTTTCAAAATGTATTTTTGAACTTCTTTTCAAATATGTATTTTATTTTGTTTACAGTTTTTTCCTTATATTTCAAAGTGTATACTCAGATCACTTGCTAAATGAATATTATCAGTCTTTGCTTTTAGTATAAGGTTCTCCTGCCCTACAATCCCACAGTAATTCCTGGAAAGATAAGGGCTGGAGGGTGGTGGTCTTAAGCTGTATTGAGGTATAAAGAGAATTTGAAAACTCGATGTGTTAAGAACTGAGGACCTGAGGTGTGAGAATCCCCTCTTTTCGGTGGGGGGTGAGTCACCCTCACTTCTTCCTGTGTGCGGACAAGTAAACCACAAAGCAATGATTCCGAGTTTCTAGGACTATGGTCTTTTCCACATTAATGGAGCCCTGTGATACATAGATCTATTAGGTACACAGCGGGCAATTCCTGACAGTCTCTAGGCAGACTTAAGAAGTAGCATCTGACTCAAAAGGCAGAGTCACTTGTCACCTGGAGCGTCAATTACAAATCATCGCAGGGCAGGGTGCAAGTGCAGTGACACACATTCGGAGAGCTGGGAAGACGAGAAGAGCCAAAGCAGGCACCAGGAGGGGCGACCTACTCCACTTCTGCAATGTCAGGGGCGGCTTTTGGAGGAGGGGGCTCTCAGCCCCTCAGAGTTTCCATCTGTGATTGTTGCCAGATGCAAGGAAAACGTAAGACATTTGCAAAGCACATCCCTGGCACATCCTAAGTCCTCAATTAATGGTTGTAGCTATTAATGAAATATTCTTTAAAACACTGGGCATATTTGTGGTAGTTACATGGGAGAATTTCTAACGCTTTATCCCGAAGATGAACCAGAGCTTTTCTCTAATATACAATCTGGTCTCATTTCTACTTGTTTTATTCTCAACAGGCCTGTGTTGTGGGGAAGGGGAGGTTTGCTTAATTAGAGAGACGTGTGCAATTTTGGCTAGTGGTTAAACATGCCCTACAGTGGGGCTCATTCCAAAGTTAACAATTATCTCAGCACAATATTTACCTTATCAGGGGGAGTTGCACTGTCTGCTGGTTCCTTCAGTGAGATCTCCTACTGAGCCGAGCTCAAAACAGTCGAGCAAATGTTAGCTCTTCAGAGAGCAGTGCTCCTGAGCTGGAAAGTGATGGAAATCAAGGTCGTCTCCTGTGATCCTTGGATCTTCACAACGACACCATCTCATCCCAGCCCTTCAGGTGCATGTCTCATCTTTCCAGTAGGTTGTGTGTACACCTACATGTTTTTTGTCCAATTGTGCCAGGCAATATGGTAAAGCCTTGGTCAATTTCCTCTGCTAAGAACAAGTGAAATTTTTTGAAAACATTACCAAGAGGTGACTACATTGACTATTTTTATTGATTATTTTATCCAAGTATTTGCCCAACTTATACTTAATTTAGTTCAATGTAAACACAGTCCTAGGATGTGGGGCATATGGCAGATCATAATTGAGGTCACTGTGAAGCTACCAGAGAAAGTACTTGACAAAATCATAGCCACGGCTGTGTCTTTAACACCGATCCTATAAGCAGGATCAGTGTTATACCTATTATACAAAAGCAACTAAGACCTATAACTTTCCACCTGACTTCTGAATTATTTTAAGATGAAGAAGGCCAATCATCAAATTGCTGTCCCCTGTTTCTAAAATGTTGAGATTTCTTATTTGACCATGATATGCTGAATTACAGACTGAATGGTGACCATGAAATCTTATGTAGATCTACAAGCTGTCAGCCCCCCTACTGACCCCCCGAAGAATGAACCTCTCTCTCCCCCCCCCCCCGGTGAGGGCCCAGCTGTGGAGGATACAAGAAAGTATGGCAGCATAATACTTCTCCGGAAGAACTGAAAACCTAGATGAGAGATTTATGGGCAAGAAGTAATTAGAGAATAATACAATTTAGTAGATAGTCAAGCACTTAACCAACTATAAATATGACCAGATTTATGAGAAGAGGTGTTTAATGATTGCTGAATAAGAGAATAGCCTTTTTGAAAGAAGGCAAAATTGAGTTGGATGTGAAATACTTCTGTTCCATATATATTATTGGGCAAATAATTTTTGGCAAAGCTATGCATATTTTTAATATTAATATTAAATATTTGCTAAAAATTTATATAGAGTCATGCATTTCTTAACTACACGGGATATGTTCTGAGAAATGCATTGACAGGCGATTTCATAGTTGTGTGAACACCACAGAGTGTACTTACACAAAACTAGATGGTGTAGCCTACTACACATCTAGGCTCTATGGTACTAATCTTATGGGACCACCATTGTATATGTGGTCCGTCGTTGACCAAAATATCATTATGTGGCACATGACTGTACATAGATGTAGCTTTGCCAACAATTATTTATGTACAAAATGCGACAGAATAAAACCCTGCCATACAAGATAACTTTGTTACTCACACATACGCATGCATACACACTGACACAGTGCTGTATGTTCCAACAACACTGAACTATTTGAGCACTCAAAAAAATGATGTGTTGCTTCAGAGTTTTATTGTACTAATCCTCAACCTTCACTGCACAGATACATCACTGGGGAGCTTTAAAAGTTACTGCTGTCTGAAACAATGAAATTCCAAATTTTAGTGGCGGGGGTTAGGACCTGTATTTTTAGGGCTTCCAGATGATTTTAATGTGCAGCCAGGGCTGAAACACATTGTTTTGGGCAAGCTCCTGCCATGCTCTCTCTCTCAAATGCCCTCTGTCAAAGTTTTATTTTCTAGGCGAGCCCCTATTGACCCTTCAAAGCCTGTCACAGGGTTAATCTTTGCAATAAAATCTCTGCTCTTTCCATCTTCCAAGCTGCTAGTGAAGAGAGCCACTCTTTCCTCTGAATCTTCAGCGAGAGGAAACAACAGGTGTATAGATTGTCACCACCAAATCAAAATAGGTGAAATCCATGGAGCACTGGTTGTGTAAGAGCTGGGACAACTTGGAGGCCTATCTCGAATTTCTGAGTCATTCTTGGGACCCGGCTGAAGCAACGCTTTGCCAGACTTTCTGCACTCACATCTCTGCTCACCTTCTTACTCATCTCTCTCCCACTTTCCTTCCTTCCATGTCTCCCATGGGAGTGCATCCTTAATAAATCACATGCATCCAGATCCTCGACAAAGGGTTGATTCTACAAGAACCTGACCTAAGACATACATTCATAATAAGTATTACTTATTCCAAGGGTGTGTTGGAGCTGGCTTTCACCAGCTCCCAAAGCAAATTGTGTACATCTTGTCTCAATTCTTCATTCAGTGAAGTCTTGTTGGTAGGTTGAAACCAGCCATGGTGGAAGTGGTTATACCATAGAAATTAGCAACTGCTATAAATCAGGGCTGTTGTTTTTTTCTGGAGAGCTACTTGTTAAACACGTACTAGTATACCACTGGTTTTTACCGTGGCTTTATTACCAATGAGTAAGTGAATAAGTAAAGCATATTTGAACTGGGTTCCCCCAATTCTTTTTTACTTACCTTTTCTCTTTTCAATAAATATCTGGTTCTACAGCAAATTCCTAAATTGTTTCTGCCTTCCAAGCTTATCTCATCTTCCTCACAGATTTTATTCAGCTGGTTCCCTCCGTCTTCCCCGCATCCAACTTTCCTGGGATCCAAGTTCTAATCTTTGGCTATCCACATGGTTCCTCAAGAAATAGCAAATAATACTAATTTAGCATCCAGGACATGTAGAATTCAGTTATGCTTTGAGAATGCCTGGCCAGATGAAGACAGATATTCCATGGAGGCTCGAGCTGTGCTTCAGACCCTTTCCATAGGATCCTGTAGAGGTGGCTGAGGACAAAGTTCTCCTTACAGGCACTGCTTGCCTCATGCCACCACAAGGAGCCATGCCCCAGGAGAGTCAGCTCCTCCTCAGATTGCTACCTGTTTACGTATTGGATCCCTGAGAAAGGTTCTTGTGCTCCTATGGAGTGTAAGAGCATGGTGGGCTGAGCATAACAGAAAATAGATGAAACTGTGCCTGAAAACTCAGCTGTATTCAGAAAAGCAAGGGTTAGGGACCTCAGCCATCTGCAGGATTCGACACGAATGTGGCATGTATATGTCTCCATAAGAGCTCTGTGCCGTCTCCTCTTGATAATACTTCCCAACATTGGCAACGCCTTCTCTGTATCCTGTGCTACAGAGCTTCCAGAAAGTTCTTCATGACAATAGGATGTGAATGGCACAGAGAGAGTGAGGGTCTAGAGAATAATATGAGTAGCAGCCATGAGAACAGGTGTTTGGTAGAGAAATAGGTGAAGTAAGCAGTTCAGTCATGCTTTTGGGAGCAGATGCGGAATAGAAATGCAATTCGTGAATCCAGAAGGTAAACCAGAGCTCCCACTTCACAGATGGAAGGCTCAGCACAGAAGGTCAGGGCCAGAGGTGGGAAGATCCTTGTATCATGGGGGAGGGACTTTGGGACTTTTCAAAAGGCCTAAGGCCTTAGTCAGAGGTAGGAAGTGACCTATCAAGAGCAGAAAACCAGCCCACTCCCTAGGACCTTCCTACAACGAATTAGAAGCTCGTTTTCCCACATCATCATTTCTCCCTCTCTGCCGGATCATTCTTATCACCATCCAAACGTGAAATTATTTCCTCCAGTTTACCGCTCTGGCTACTTCCCAGGAGACAAAGCTTCCTGCATTTTCTCTGTTATTGTCTCCCATGCCCCTTCTGTTCTCTCTTGAACTCTCTCCAGTCGGGCTCTGACCCCACCACTCCACTAAAAGCGCTCGGGGAGTTGCTGAGGGCTTCCACGCTGCTGCTCACAATGAACAATTTGTGGTCTTCGTCTCTTTCAGTTTCCAGCAGTATTTGACACACGTAATTATGCCATCCATGGAAAAAGATGTGCTGGTTTTTCCTCCCACTTCCAAGGTTGCTGCCTCACAGTCTCCTTTGCTGGCTGTTCCACGTCACTCCAATCTCCTACTATTGGGGTGTCCCAGGATTTTCTTCGTGGTCCCCTTCTCTTCCCTATATGAATACCTTGATGACCTCAACCAGGTGCACACCTTTAAATACCACCCATACCCTGAGGACTTCCAAATGCCTGTCTTCAGTCCAGACCTCTCCCCTAAACCCCAGACTCACGTGCCGCTCAGTATTTCCACTCGGATGCCTAAGAGGCATCTTGAATTTAACACGTCCCAAAAGGAATCACTGCCTCCCAACACACACACACACACGCACACACACCCCTTTCCCTTACTTTGGTCTTTCTCATCTCAGAACACCATCTTTCCAATCTTTCTAGTTTCTCATCTTTGACCTCTCCTTTTGTCGCACTCCGTAACCTGATCCATTATGAAATCGTGCTGGCTTTACCTTCAAAATATGTCCAGAATCTGACCTCGTCCTCTTCACTGTGACCGCCCTGATCTAATCCACCGTCACGCCACGTGAAGATTATTATGGTAGCCTCCTAACTTGGCTTCCAGCGTGCTTTCCTACCCTCCTGCAGCACATTCTCAACACGGTGATCAGCACACGTGTCATTCCTCTGCTCAGAACCCTCCAATGGGTGTCCATTTCCCTCTGAAACCGAAGTCCATGCCACGACAGACAAAGCCTTTCACGATCCACCCTCGTATTTCCCTGATCTGATCAGTCTCCCTCACCTACTGCAAACCGCACCAGCTTCTTTGTGGGTCTTCAAACCCAGCAGCCCCCTCCTGAAGCTTTTGCCCTTCTCTCTGTGCTTGGAACCTCTCCCAAGTATCACCTTTTTGGTGAGGTTTCCCACGCTATTTAAAGTTGCAATCCTTCCCCGTTGGGACTGTCGCCATCACTCTCTGGTTCTCTCTTCTCCCTGGGATTTATCGCCATCTGATAAATCGTATAAAAGTTCCCTTCACTTCTCAGTTCTATTTGATTCCTGAGTTGAGGTGCTGAGTTTGAACAGCAGGAGATAATGCATTATCTGTATTTATTTGGTGCCTGAATTTCAGATAGCAAGTAACAACAATTTAGATAAGAGATTTATCCAATTATCTACCAGTGTATGTATAGTTTCCAAGTTTGAATAGCCAGGGATGCTTACTGAGTTTGTTTACTTATTTTGTTTATTTCTCTCCCCAAATTTGAATATAAATGCATGGATTTGCCTGTTTTGCTCACCGCAGAATCCTCTAGAACAGTGTCTGGCACAAAGCAGACATTCAATGAGTGTTTGTTGACTGATGGAAGGAAGGAAGCAAGGAAGGAACAAGAAAAAATGAGACATAAACTGAACAGAGATGGAGGTGGGGGTTGGGGTGGAGAGGGAGTGTAGTCAGAATAGATAATACATTATATCTCCTCCAACCCTGAAATACTGGGATTCAATGATTCTACCCCATTATTTCCAAAAACAAACAACAATTCTGGCCCCAAGAGCAGGTATGAAACACAAACGTCCTTTACAGCCACAGGTCATCTCTGCACAACTCCATGCGCTTTGATGGATTCCCATACCATGAGCTCTACCTTCTGAAAGTGGCATTTTCTTCTGCAGCCACCCTTGAAGCAGGGTGGCTGTGTATGCCGTGGGTCCTCCATAGGCTTACCTGTCCAGACCCTGATTGTAAAGCTTGTGAAGGGAGAAAACAGCCCCTGCAAAGTTCTCCTTTCTCTGGGTGATGACAGAGGCTGCATCCCCAGGTTCACTGGCAGCAGGGGAAGCAGAGTTCCTGCATCCGGCCATTTCTGTGATGTGGTTCCAGGAAGTGATGGGAAGTTTAGTGTTTTCCTCTTAAAGCAGTCTTCATGATGATTTTTGATCTACCTGCTTTTCTTTAATAAACTTCTTTCTTTTTTGCCTAAAATAGCCAGAGAGGGTTTTGTCTTTTTGCGGGTTAGCACCAGCTCTCAGAGGGAAAAGTTTTAGTTTCTGTGATACTTCCTGGTTCCTCTGGTGAAAAAGGAAGGGAAGTAAAGTTCCTGGTCATTAGGGCTTTTAATTTTGCTTTGAAACTTTCGAGATTGAAATGTTTGAGTTCCTTTATAAATTATTTAACTGCAAAGCGCGTCATCTAGACCAGGCTTTCTCAGCCTTGGCGCATTGACATCTTGGGCTGGGTCATCCTCTGCATGGGCTGTCCTGGGCACTGGACCATGTTTCCCAGCATCCCTGGTTTCTACCCACAGAGGCCAGTAGCACCCTTCCCCCATCTGGGACAACCAAAAATGCCTCCAGATGTTGGCCAATGTCTCCCCAGGGGCAAATCGCCCCCAGTTGAGAACCACTAATCTGGAGACAGTTGAACACAATCTCCGTATTTTCCCTTGCCATGGTAGGAATCCAGAGGACGGGGACAGAACCAGGTACCTCGTTCCTTAGATGTTCAGAAAGAATCATTTTAGTCCAGTGCCTTCTTTTTTTGACATATTAAAAAAAGAACAAAACACTTGCTATGAATCATATATATTCTAAATTGTTTTATTGCTTAAATTGGTATGATTTAGTTAGTCATCTTTCTGCTGTAAGAAATGCCACACTTTAATGTTGCACATCATTTCTTGAAAGGCTTAGTAGGCTGTCTAAGGCTAAAATCAGTGGTGACACATGTGGAAAAGTATATACCTGTGGGAAGGTGGTTATGTAGTATGGGTTTTTTCTCCCAAATCAAACTTTGTTTCTATCAACCTAGTTTTCCTTGGGCCATGAAGCTCTGTTAGTTTCAAGTTCACGTTGTGCTCTGCAGTATTGATCATTCTACACTTTACATTTCTATAGTTTTATTAAAGCCATTTATTTGTAATAATAAGGTAGATGAGATATTTACAGCAGTTTCATTTTTGAAAATACTATGAACACGTATTACAAATCTAATAGACCATAACTAGAATGTTGATTTGTGGGAAATCTGTCATTAACACAACAGAATTACTAATTTTCCATCATAGCTGCTGAGATAGGCTAGGGCTACCAGCAATTTTTAAAGGTAAAAAGAAAAAAATTAAGAAAACTATTGTTACTATTATAAATAATTGATTATCATTTATTACAAAATAATTACCTTTAAGCAATTATCACTGTTAACAAGTGATTGCTTTGGGATTATTGCTTAATTACTATTAAATAGCAAAGTACATATGGCATATGAAATTCATTGTTTATTATTATTTTTACAAGCACAGATGGCTTAGTACAATCAGGAAGACTAATGGAAAGTAATCTTTTTTTAATGTAATTACCACATGAATATGTCAAATGAATTTTTTGCTTTGTTAACATTATAATATTATTTAATTAAGATGCTAAGGACAGTAATTTTTCCCACCTAATTAGACAAAAAGGAAAAGGAAAAGATATATTCAAGATATTTTAAAAACTTTATTATAAAAAAATTTCTATTTCATTCACATATTAATCACATTGGTGCATCTAACCTTGCTTTTATCTTAGCTGAAAAAAATGTGTTTAAAAAATCTTATAACTCAGTGACAGTTCAGTATATTGTACAACTCTAACGGTCTGTATCAAAATAATGAAATACATATTATGGATATGTGTATAGTTTTGGAAAGAATGGTGATGAGAAGGAACAAGGATAACTGTGATGATTGCCAATGCAGCAGAGAATTCAGATTTCTGCAGGTCGTTTTTGTGTGTGTGTGTGAGGAGATCAGCCCTGTGCTAACATCTGCCAATCCCCCTCTTTCTTTTTTTTTTTTTTTTTTTGCTGAGGAAGACTGGCCCTATGCTAACATCCATGCCCATCTTCCTCCACTTTATATGGGACTCTGCCACAGCATGGCTTGCCAAGCAGTGCATCGGTGCGCACCCGGGATCTGAACCGGCGAACCCCGGGCTGCCACAGCAGAGCACGCGCACTTAACCGCTTGTTCACCAGGCTGGCCCTCTGCAGGTCTTTATTAGACCAATATGGCTACTCACAAAGGTAACATACGATTCCACATCTCCTTTTTTTGTTGTTTTTTCCCACGAGCCAATCTTCCTCCTTTTGCTGAGGAAGATCATCCTTGAGCTAACATCCATCCCAGTCTTCCTCTATTTTATATGTGGGACACTGCCACAGCATGGCTTGATGAGCGGCGCATAGGTCCATGCCCGGGATTCGAACCTGCGAACCCTGGGCCACCAAAGTGGAGCATGCAAACTTAATCACTGCACCACTGGGCTGGCCCCTCGACATCATTTTTGTAAATAAAGAACTGATAGTATAGAAACATAGTTGTTAGATGGACAGATGAAATTTTTTAGTTTTTTTGGTGAGGAAGATTAGCCCTGAGCTGACATCTGTTGCCAATCCTCCTCCCTTTTGCTGAGGAAGAGCAGGACTGAGCTAACATCTGTAACCATCTTCCTCTATTTAATGTGGGATGCCGCCACAGCATGGCTTGATAAGTGGTGCGTAGGTCTGCGCTCAGGATCCGAACCTGCGAACCCTGGGCCACCAAAGTGGAGTGTGAGAACTTAACCACTACACCACCGGGCTGGCCCTGGACAGATGACTTTTTATAGGGGGATTTCTGTACCACCAATATCTGCTTTCCAGAGACTCTGAAACCCTCCTTGCATTCCTCATGATAAAGCCCAACTTGAGCTTTGTCCAGATCCAAACAAAACCACATGTGGGCAGAAAATAAACTGGCACAGATGTGGAGGCCTGAGGGGTCTAGGGAGGATCAGGATTTTCCAGAAGGGCTGATTCACAGCAAATCTGGGGAACTTAGGGACTTAGCTAAAATTTCTGTGCAGACCTGTGCCATCTTGGGCACAAAGTGGCCTTGTGTGAAAACACAAATGGTCAGCTGACTTCCTGTAGGTTGTAGGAGGATGCATTTGGTCAAAACTGAATAGTTGGCTGGAAGTATGGATCTCATGTCTGGTCAGAATTATTGCTTTTGGCCACAGATGACTGCAAGATGATGACACATATGGTTATTTCCAACTCTAACACCATCAGTATTGTCATCTCCTAATATGAAGCTCAGATCACAAACAACATTTCATGACTCCCCAAGCAGATCCTGAATGATGCTGAGGGTTCTCCCTGGGGACACACACACCATCCATCCCAGCCACACAGGGAGGGGCCGCTCAAGAGGAGCTCTCCGGTTCCAGCACCCAGCTGGGTTGGGATCCAAAGCCTGATTTCCAGCTCACAGTTGTGACCTTGTTGGGATTTGTGAAGTTTTCTCTCCCAGTTGGACACATGCACTTCCCTCTACTAAGGCAGTGCCCAATTGCCAAAAATGATGTTCTCTGGGGGAACCCATCCTTCCTGCTTAGAGGCAAAACACATACACTACTTTCAGAAAATGAGAGAACTCACAGCTGTGTGGCCCTCATGGCCTGTCCCCAGGGTGTTGCTACCCTCCACCAATTCACCACTAGGTCCCTCAAGCTAGCCGCTAGCTCACCACCAACCCACATCTCCAAGAGGAAGGACTGCAGCATTCACCAAGATTCGCTTCTCAGAAGATCCAGCTTCTGGGACAAGTTTGAGCTCACTTCTTTCCCCCATGCATAGCTTTGTTTGCCCAAGGAATAATTTAAAGTCTCATATGATTCTA
Source organism: Diceros bicornis minor (assembly GCF_020826845.1). Taxonomy (NCBI): domain Eukaryota; kingdom Metazoa; phylum Chordata; class Mammalia; order Perissodactyla; family Rhinocerotidae; genus Diceros; species Diceros bicornis. The sequence goes on along the minus strand of NC_080748.1, from coordinate 83,731,114 downwards.
GCTCAGGCCCTTGTCAATAATCATAGGCAAGTCACAAGATTCTACCTGCTTTTGTTCTTTCCTCCACTCTACCATGAGAATCAACTTTCACAAGTGCACCTTGAAAGACGTCATGATCCTGCTCGCAGATCTCCAACAATCCCCATGCTACTCCACGGTGGTTCTCAAACCTGCCCGCACATTAGAGTCATCTGGGGGTCTTTTAAAAACTACCTAAACCCAGGTCACATGCACATTCTCACATATCTAAGGACAAGACAGCATTGATTCTGTTTGACTTTAAGCCCTACGATTTATTCAGAAAGTCCCACTAAACAAATAAAACTTTTTTTTTTAACCTATAACTGTCTATCAGAGAAATGATAAAGAAGAACCAGGCAGAATAACCAAGGTTGTTTTCTTGATTCAGGAAATAAAAAAAAAAGAAAAGAGAAGAAAGGAAGAAAGAGAGAGAGAGACAGAGAGAAAGAGAAAGCAAGTAAGCTACTAATGACTATTGGGTCATTTAGGCTGCTCTGCCAAAAGTCATCCATTCCAATTAAGCAACTTTATTATACTATTCTAAAGAAAATTGTGAATTGTTAACTTCAATAATGCAAAAAGGCCTTCAAATAGACTGTTTTTGGTCAAGAAGAATAAATGAGAAGCCCCATATACCAGACTTCACTGTGCTTTAACTATAAAATGAGTGTGTCTATACTTTATATCCAAGTTTTCGTTGTGTGCAACATAAGATGCCCACCTGGTAGATATTAGCCCAACTCAAAATGTTTCCCAGTTATTTTTGCAAGTTTTTTGAGAACTTGTTGTTCCAGAAGCAGCCCTCCATGGTCTTCCCTTCCCAGCTTCTGGTCACCCTGTCGCTGCATCTGTGGCTGATGATTCTCTGAGTGCTCCTCTGCTATGTGTGGCTGTGTGACCAGGCAGGGACCAGTGCAGTCACACAGGACCTCAAAAAGTGTATCCTACTGCCCTTGATGACATGACATGCATCCTTATTGCCATACTGATTGCAAGAATTCATTCACAACTCAGATGTACCCACCCAAGCCTGGAAGTCTCCCCCACTGTTGTCTTGGATATTGGCTGTCCTTGAAAATGCCTGGCTCACAGGCTGCCTTGAGAGGTCCGAGCTAGGGCCAATGGAAGCAGCACTGACCTGGATTTAGCCCTCACCCTCAGTCTGAGCCCACAGGGTTAGGGCCAAACACTCCATCGTTAGACCCACTCCAGGCTACGCCGTGTGGTAGAGTCTGGGCTGAAGCCATAGGTCTCACAGAGAAGAAGAATTTCCATCCTTGTTTAATCCAATAGCCTCTCTCATTTCCTACAAAAAAATTATCAAATCTCTAGAACCATTGACCCCAATCAATTATAAAATGTTATTAAATTGTGTATTTTCCAAAGTGTAGTCAGCACTATCCAACAGAACTTTATGTAATAATAGAAATATCCTATATCTGTGCTGTCCAATATGGTAATGACCAGCCATATGTGGATACTGAGCGCTTGAAGTGTGGCCAGTGTAACTGAGGAATTATTGTTAATTTAAGTTAATTTAATTTAAATTTAAATAGCCTCAGTGTCTCGTGGCTACTATATTGACAAATATGTCTAGGTTATTCAGTGGTCACTTTTTGATAGATAGGTTATTTGTCATCTATAGAATTAGGATTATCAAATCAAACCCATCATCCAAACGTGCTCAAACTGTCTTTCTAAACCATGGAGCTGATTGCCATCAGACCATCTTAGTAGTTTTCCTCAGATTCTGCAGTGAGCCCTCTTCTGTGAAGTCCAAACTTCTTAACATAACATTCAAAGACTCCACAGGCTGGCCCCAACTCCACCTTGCCTACTTCACTTCGCAAGACTCGTCTATGCAACAGCATTGACCCTAAATTAAATTCTTTGTTGAATGAGTTGACCCTGAAATAATATAATCTTTCATCCACCTATTTATTGAGAGTAAGACCAAAATAATTAATATTTATTGAGCTATTTCTTTGTGCCAGGCACTGTGTTAAGTAATTTCATGTATTTTCTCTTGTAATCTTCATAGTAATTCTACAAATTAGGTACTCGGAGGCTACTCTTACTACTAAGGACACTGATCCTCAGAGAAATGACTTTCCCCTAGTTTCCACTGTTAACTGATGGGACGATGACAATGTAAGGTCCTTGGAGAGGAGGGTCCTGCCTCCTTCCCTCTTTCTTCCTCATCACCTAGAATAGTATCTGACGCAGAGTGGACATTCCATTGATGTTTGTTGTTGAAGACGTGAATCAGGTTTCAAATCAGCTCCATCTTCCTCTAACATACACGTGTTCTTGACCACAACCATACTGCCCCACAATCAATTGTTTTGAGTCATTTGGAATTTAAGTCTCTTTAGAGCAGAGATTGGCAAATTTTTCTGTACAGGGCCAGATATCAAACATTTTAGGCTTTGCAGTTTATAAGGTCTCTGTCACAACTGCTCGACTCTGCCATTGCAGTGCAAAAGCAGGCATAGACAACAGGTAAATGAGTGAGTAGGGCTGCATTTCGACAAAGCTTTATCTGCGAAAACATTTTGCAATCAAATCCCGGCAGCGGCTGGCTTTCACCAGCAGGCTGTAGGTTGCTGACCCCTGCTAACTATTAGCAAGCGGAAAAGTTACATTGCTTATTTAACATGAAGCTGATCACATACTTTGCAAAATCACATCCAATAATCTTGCATGGCAACCTCAGCCTGACGTTCTTCTCCTCTTTGTCATCAAAATGTCATCAGTGAAGTATTTTGTATTATTTCTTCTTCATTTACATGACTAGAATAAGGATCTTTTATTCTCCTGCATAATTCCCTTGCAATCCCGTTGGTGATAAATACCCCAGAGGCCAGGCTGAAAGTCACATCCATTAATATGGGTAATCATGTCTAATAGGAGCTCTGAATCATTTCCCAGAAGCAAGGACACAAACGGAATTTCTGCTTGCTCCAGATCTCAGATGCATGCATTCCATAGCTGGGCTGTATTTTGCCAGTGAGATGAATAAGTGATATCCAGGCTTTAGAAATACGGAATCCAAGGATGACTTTTAAGATTAATTTGAACAATGAATGAAAATCAGAAGTTCACACTGGATATGGGAAGGAAGCAAGAAGACTGTTTCTAAGTGTGGTTGGATGTTGACATGATATCAGCTAGATCTTATAATAATACTTTAGTGTGGCCATTTCATTTTTTCATTTTTTCCTACATTATTTTATTCATGTTGTTGGAGTTGACCTTGAACTGATGGGAACTAAGTTCAGGTTTCAAAAATAGATTCAGTTGTTAACCTGCTTTTGTTTCAGCTTGGTGAACTTCTACTGGGATCTGTCCACACCTCTGAGTACCTGTGCAGATGTTGTCTATGATGTGAATCGGAGCTCTCAGGAATCAGCGAATTCCAGCAGGATGTATCCCAAGTATGGTGACCAGGCTGTTCCAAGTCCACTCTCCTGCAAGCTTGTTCCTGGTCTAAAGCAGTCATTTGTGACTGCAGGCTCGAATGCCCCTGGTCAGGCAGGGATGTGAATGAAAGAGTGGACCTGGCCTTTGCTGAACAACAAGGAAGAATGGCGGTGAAGGGAAGCAGCTGCCTCAGGCTCTGGGATAAGGAGCAGTGGAGTCCTCGACAAGAAGCCAACAGAGGCCACTGGAACGCAGCTCCTGCTCATTGTTGCCTTGAAGAAATGTGGGCCCTGGGGTTTCAGATCTAATTTTTGAGAATTGTTGTGACAGTTCCCAATTTGTAAGTATCGGTAGCTCTTCCCGTCTTTCTCTCCACAAGGAAAGGGCCAGCCACATCTGGTCCCATGGTCATCTGCTTATGGTGTCTACTTTAGTTCTTTGAAGGCTGCTGAAGTTTTAGGGATCTTCCCTCAATTACAGAGAAAATAATTCTGGGATGTGGTAATAAAGTCATTATCAACAGCTATCTTAAGGGTAAGAGCAAATTAAGAGGCTCTAGCAGTAAAAACTGTAAGCAGAGAGGAGGGAAAGCCCCAGTTATGGGTGTCACCATCCTCACAGAGAGGCCTCGCTGGTCCAGAGCGGAAGTACGAGTGGGGGCCCTCACAGCCTGTGTCTCAATATAGTCAAGTGATGCACCAAGATGGCATTGAATAAAAAATGTTCTATCCTGGCTTCCCTCACAAATATAGCTACAGAGAGGCAAAGTGAACAACATGCGCAAATCTACAGTTTTAGGGAAGGGACGTCAGCAAGCTATCAAAGACGAGGTAATTAGTCTTGTGAATGTTGGAGTAGCTTTCTTCTGATATGGAGACATCTTTACTAATGGAAATTTCCTTTACAAAAAGGTAAAATTTATGCTCTATTTTTAGGCAGTTAGTGGGAGGTAAATAGCTTCTCATGTGTCTACTGGTTCTCAATTGCCTTTAGCTCAAAATAATCCATAAGCCAATGAGGCGTATTTGGGGTGGCATATTCTGGTACCCATCATGAGCAATGTCAGCCGAGGGGGTGTTTTAGGGATGGAATGTTGTCTTAACAAGCTCCTTCCAATCATAAAACCGGACTAGTTAAAGTTGGTTTTACAACAAAATTCTAAATATAGCAGTTAGTTTCACACAGAATAGTTTGATCTAGTCTTTAATGCATTGTTTTCTACTTATTACACCCACAAAGGACAAAATAACTATGAATGGGAGATGTGGAAAACAGGTTGTAAGTTTGGGGTGTCCTTCAATGGGGGCAGTGGGCCCTTGCATGTTCTCACAACGAGGCATTTATCGCAGTGGATTCATTCCAGTCCAGGGATTGGCACTCAGTTTTCCAGGGGGCCCTGAAAATTTAATTTGGCAGCACATGAAAACTCAAAGCGCTGATAACTGTGGTCTTGTAGGAGGGAGAACTTGTTGGCTGGGAGACAAGGGGCAAATGAAAATTATTCACTTTTTGGATTGTGGCCCTGTGTGAGTTAATTACCTATTTTATAGATAAGTAATGGAATGACTAAATGAATGAAAACAGGCCCAGCAAAGAGACTGATGTGTAGCAAGAAGCCAATTTAATATCTTAGCAGAAAAGCATTGGTAATACCAGAAATCACATACCCTGCCCTGTTACCACAACTCCGCAGGCCTCCTTGGATTCCTAGCTAAATGGGAAACCAGGTGACAGGAGAAACTCTCTAGCAATTTTCGCTAATAGATTCTCCTCCCTTCTCTTAAATACAGTATCTGGCACCTTGCTATGATCAATGCTGTGCTGGTGCCTCCTAGTCAGTGAACGTGCTCAGCTTCTGCCTCTTCCTGTCCACGTGCGTGTTTACCAGGAATCGCGTGTGTTTCTGCCCACACCTCTCTGTGTCAGTTGTACTTTCACTACAATTATATAATGTAATTAACTATTGTGAGATTACATTCAGTGAAATAGAAGTATAAATAGTTGTTTCTGTGAAAAATGAAGTTAAATTATTTGGGAGGATTTGATAAAAGCAAGCTTTTCTCTTTTTTTAGACTGTTTTTCCTAATGGACGTAGATGATGCAGCTGTAAATGCTAAGGAAAATTTTCTAGAGCTAAGTTACCTGAATTAAATTGTTTCATCAGAACTAATAAGTTCTTGATCTGACTCCAGGAAATAAAAACAGGAATTAACAGACAGTCCACTGTTTGTTATCTGTGTGTTAATGCAAGAAACACCATGGGGGTCCAATTAGTGGAGCCATTGGCAAAAACATCCACGTGACTGAATGTATATTTATATGTTTTAATAAATTTAAATAAAATATTTGAAGTATGTATGATTCATTTGTATAATTTTCTGAGTTAATCTTTTTTTTTTTCAATTAACCAGCAACCAGTCACATTTGGGAAGGATGGTAGAATTTCCAATGTATCGTCTCAAACTTGCATAGTGACCACACAATTAGGAAAAGAAGGTTTCCCTGGACGTTGACAGAAGTTGGAGGGTACCAGCTTCACATGTGGGAACCACATCCTTTCCTCAGATGGGGTTTGGGTGCGGCTGTACTCGTCAGCTCTGTCTTCTCACTTGTCTTTAACCTTTCCTCACTTCCTTCTCTTTTTCAAAGACACATGCCTTCTTCAAATAATCTAATTCCTTCAGTTCAGTTAAGGGAGCCCTCTCATTTTCTTAAAGACACTTTGAACTAATTCTGCTCTGAACCATCAAGTCGGTGTAAAATTTCGCTCTAGAAAGGCGATCTTTGCCTCACTCATCTGTTGAGTTCTCAGAGATGATGCCTCAATGTAATCTTTCCTGTATCCTACAGATGTCAGTGCATCAGTGATGTGAAAAACCAATAACTTAATGTAAGATGTTCTTCATGTGACTTGCCCATGTATTTGACCTCTTTTCCTAGCCCACTTTTTGAGTTAATATCATAATTATCTTAATTTTTAAAAATCACCAATATATAGTTTGGTATCCCTTACCAAAATCTTAAAGACTTAGGAATCCCATATGGTGAGTGTGTCTAATTTCAAAGACAGAACAAGAAAGAAAAAAACAGAACTACAGCAACAAAAGAGTTTTCTTATCCTCATCACCAGAATAGGATGTTTCCAGTTACAAAAGACTTCTCGTATGTTGAAATCTTTATATGAAACTCGGATGGGAGGCCAGAGCCCAGGTGCAAAGCTAACACTTCCCCTCAGTGTCAGATGACCTTGGACGAGTTATTTTATGGCTCTGAAAATTGGCATTTGATCTGTAAAGTTTTTAACCATGCTGTATCTCAGAGAGAGAACCGAGTAGTCAAAACTAGCTTTTAGAAAAGGCAGACTCTCATACTGGCTTCCCATCTTCCCTCTTCCAAGGCATTTGATCGTGCCTGTCACCCAGGAAGATATTACCTGAACAGGCCACTCCACCCCCGACAACACACTAATCTTAATATCACAAAACAACTGAATAGTGGCGCCATCTTTTCTAGGCCACAGGAACTTGGCCTGCAAATGGCCCCATAATTAATTTGCCTGCAGTACACCCGTTTGGAACAGGAAAGCTGCCTGCCTAGTGCAAAAACTTGCCTGCCCCTGGTGTGATGACAGCCACTTGTTTCAGCCTTAGAAATGTGCATGGAATTTAGAAGATTTAGTGACAAAAATAGTTAGCTATCAGAATGGATTCAAAAGTTTCCTTTTCATAAAACCAATTCATTTAAAGCACTTATTTATGAGCATGTCTACACTAGCATTCTTTTTTTACTATAATGTCAATTTTAATCTATTGTTAATCCAATGAGCGCTAAAGAATATACTCAATTCAGCAGACATTTATTGATGACTTTACTGTCTGCCAGGCATGCCGCTAGATGCTGCCGAGAAGCGCAGGATGCATTCAAACGGCAGCCAATCTAGGGTGAGAGGTGCCAGACCTGTGACTGGACAGGTGCACAAATTCCTTCCTCCCGTCCTCCTCCATCCCTCCTTCTGTCCCTTCCTCCTTCCTCAACTTTTTGTTTAGTATCTACTGTGTGGCAAACGCTGAGTATATGCTGGTGAATCTGTTAGATATACTCTGTTTCGTAGAGTTCACAGTCTGATGGAAGAGACAAACAATGAATAAGTAAAGAAAATTTAAAGTGCCCTTTTAGGCTATTACATACAAGGAGAATATTGAACGCCAGCAGAATGACACTGTGTTCTGCAGGCAGATGCTAATTGCACAGGAGCTGAAAGTCTTGTTGTGTCCCCTTCACCTTTGTTCGATGGCCTCAGATCCCTCTTATGCTGAAGCGTGGCCCATCACAATGGCTCTTGGTGTGGTGTAGTTGGCACTTTCTCTTACACATTCTGTTGCTTCAAACAGAAACACTACTATCTTTCTCACCCCTTTCAGGGGAAAGTTTTTTTTTCATTTGACCTTCCAAAGCATTCTATTCTGTGCAGATGTTGGTGGCAGGATGTTAGAGAGTTCCCTGGCAAAAGAACAAGTCTGTCTTTCTAGCAAAAATAAACAAACAGCCAAATGTGTAGGAGAGGCAGGGTTGAAAATAGCCCAGGAATTTAGTCTATCTGGCTTTTATTAAAAACCTAGCCTTCCTTTCAGGACGGAGTCGGTATTATTACATGTTGGAATATAGTTCTTCTCTTTCTGATGCCATGGGTTTGGGGGCAGAATGGTTTTTCTCTGGGACACAGGCCCCCTCAGGGGCCCTTGTTGACCTATCAGCAGTGTGAGACCAAAACAGGCAGCATCTGAGAAAAAATCTTATACATTAGGCCCTATAAGTCTTTCGTGTTTGGATTGTTTTTCTCCGAGTGATAACCTCAGAAACCAATCCAGAATAGATTTTGGAAACAGTATGAAAAAGTCTAACAGAAATCCATCACCCCTTTCCACTCAAATAAGAGAGTAACACTCACAGTTGTGATTTACTGAAACGGCAGTAACGAAGGTGACCATAAGTTGTATTCGGAATGACCCAGGTCTTAGGTTATAGGAATTGAGGGAACCATCTGTCTATCACCTCTGACCACAGGAAAATGACAGCAGTCTCTGGCATTTGTCACTGCAGAGTTTCTCAGTGTTTTCATGTAGACTATCTCATTTTGTGCTTCGAGATGAATTTTCACTGTGCTCCTGGTGACATATGTCAACAGTTTGAATTCAGATACTTTGAAAAACAAACTGGGCTGAATCGCACCGGAAGATGTGTCCTTGCTCTCCCACTTTCTCTTCTCTCTCTCCCTTTCCTCCTCCTTCTTTTTCTCTCCCCTCCCTTCCCTTTTGAATGATGACAGGTTCCCATCTGTCAAGACAAATCAATACTGAAGAGGGGGATGACCAGGGTGGGGAGATGACTGGCGAACCCCCACTTAGGGACCTGAGGCTATCATGAAAAACTCTCTGGACCCCCCAAAATGGGGTGACAACTTAAGGACAGACAAGGCATGGTGAGGTTAGACCCTAAGTTTTCCAAGATTAAGAGAGCTTATTTTATTATAAGAGTGATAAGATGACCATTGTAAAAACCAGACTATACTATAAATTATAAAGAAGGAAAAATCACTAGTAATCTCTTAGGAAAAATCACTGCTAACATTTTGATATTCGCTTCCAGATTTTTTCTGTTTGCATGTTTATGTGTATAATTTTTAAACAGTTATGTTATAATTTAAAAAATTCTGTCTTTTTAATTTTTTCCATGCCAATAAATGTACATCTGTTTTCATCATTTTTAATGCACACATATTGTACATATCTACAATAATTTATTTAATAATGCCTCAATTAATGGTCAGTTAGGTTTCTGATATCTCTATTAAAAAGTGATATTGTGAACATTCTCGCATATATATTTGTACATTTGTCCTCATTCATTTGGATCGATTTCTGCCGATACAGTTGCTGGGTCAAAAGTTGCTGACAATTTAGATTCCTCTGGCCAGATGGCCATCAGAGAAGTTGACAAACTTATAGCCTCACAAGAAGAGCATGTGCTGTGCTCATCCCAGGCGGATGGGACAAGAGGATTTGAAGGGAAAGACGCGCAGCAGCGTGGATCTTCTAAGTGCTCTTCTGACTCAGTGGCCTTTCTTCTGCCTTCTCAGGAACGTCTAACACTAGTTTTTCTTCAGGACTGGCCTCATCCAGAGTTGCCACCAATGAAAGAAGTCTACTCTGTTCCCCCCAACTTTTCACAGATTTAGTTATTATCGAGAAAAGACTCCTGAGAGATAAAGTGGAGGTGGAAAGGTGTAAATGACTTTCAAGTGCTAGCTGTGTGTGTGCGGGGAGAGGGTCATGGGAGTGATTGGGTTAAAATAGGAAGCTGTGTGAGAAGTCAGGACATAGATCCTGGGATGGGAAACTGAGAAAGGTTGTCTCTGGCCCGATGGGATTTAGTCCTATTTTTGTTTGTGAAATTGCTCAGTTCATCTCAAGCAACTTGTCCAACAATCAATATTTTACTCAGCTCATATAATTTGCATTGAAAAAGAGTCTGGAAAGATCCAGACTAAACTTCATGATTTTCTTTTGAAGGGTGAAATGGGAAGGACAAGTGTGAACTTTTCTTATATTTAAATTTTTAAAAGTGCTATTAGAACTATTTTAAAATTTATTTTGAATTTTATGATTTTATATATTAGAGTAAATAATTCTTGATTGAGTAGATGGAATTTTAGCTGGAGGAGTTATGCTAGGTCTACCATAGTGAAACCTTGTGTTGGAAAGAACAAGAATACCAACAAAAAGGATCTCTTGTTGAAAAGAACAGAAATAAAAATAAGTCACTGAGGTAGAGATGAACATGTGTGTTCATTTTTTCCCTCATATATCCCACAATAAACAAATATATAGTAAGCACCAAGATTGGCCAGGTATTGTGCTAAGATCTAGGGACACAGGGGAATAAACATATGAAGTTCCTACACCGTCCATTGAGAAAGGTCAGATATTATTCAAATCATTACATATCCTTCAGTATTACAAAAGGCGATGATTATGGCTAATGTTTTTTGAGCAATATGACTATATGCCAGGTACATCTTTTTAAGTGCTTTATGTGTATCATTTTTCTTTATCACAACCACCCAAAGATTTGGGTATAACCACACTGTACAGATGAAGGGGCTTAGGCAGTAAAAGGTTAAGTAATTTGCTCAAGGTCACATGACATAGTTAATCAAATCTGATATACTATCAATTGTAAGATATATCATGATTTTATGTACTATTAAAAAAAGCGCTACCTATTAACAAGATAAAATGTCATGGATTAAAAGGCTGATTTTAGAGATATTAGCATAGGGAAAAATGTGCATCTTACGTCCGATGAAATATGGGAGTTAGCAAGTGTTTAGAACTGTAATTTGAATACCAGGTCTCCCGTTCCACAACATAGACACTTTTGAAATTATACCATTAGATTATTGACTACTACTCAACATTGAGCAAATGATGCTTGGTACTATAGGAGTGCCTAAGAATATTATTGTATAGGAACTTTCACTGAGGATGAGTCTGGGAGCAAGGACAGGGTGAGTTAGAGAGGTACTCTTACAGAAACCCATCATTGACCTAAAACCCAAAGATTGAATAAAAATAAGCTAGGAAGAAAAATTAATAACATTCTCTTTATGGACAGGAATATTGTGCTTTAGAAGAAACAGAAGTAATCCAGACAGGTGAAAACTGAGAAATGGGGTGGGGATGTGTGAATATGAGAGTGGGGAGGTTGGGAGAGATGCCATGGGGGGATTCTGGGAGAAGATTCTGAAGAGGAAATTAGGGGTCAGAGCCTGCAAGGCTCAGTGGAACAAGGTTAGGATTTTAGTCATATTCTGAGATAATGGGAAGGTGTTTAAAATGTTGAGAATGGCATAATCAGATTTGTGTTTGAAGAGAACAGTCATTTCCGGTAAGTGGTAAATTTCTGGTAAATTCCTTCTCCGGTAAGAAGGAATTTTGGGGGCTGGAATGGATACGGGCAGAGCAGTGAAGAAGCTATTATGTCCTCAGAACTGTGAAGAGAATGCCTCACCCAACAAATGGCACGGTGATTCCACTATCAGGACTGGGGAGTCTGCACTGCTGAGTGGTGGAGGTAAGATCAACTCAAAGAATGAAGACAAATATGGAGGATTTTAAAATCCAAGCCAAGGAGTTTAGACATTGTTCATTCACTCCACAACTGCAAGAGTCATCTTGAAACCATGAAGGGAAGGTCAAGAAAACTGAAGACATCTCAGCCCAGATACCTCTGAGCCTCCACACCAGGTCAGTAACTGCCCGTCTCGAAACTTCTTCCCTTTTTGGTGAAGCTACTGAAGTGCTGTTGCTGTTGCATGAACCCTACAGTTTGACCTGCAGAACTGGATGAAAGATAGAGTCATTCACTGAGAGAAGAACATTGGAAAATGTATCAGCGTGGTCATGTAGAGGAGGGCGAGCATGCCAGAGACAGAGCAGGAACAGCCAAAGAAGTGGAAGAAATCCCAGGAGACTATAGTGTCATGGAAGCCACTGGAAGAAATTCTTTCAAGAAGGAGGGAGAAGGTCAACTTCTTCTGGGCTTCTAAGAAGTCAAGTTCATTAGTTTTTGAAGAGTAGAGGATCCTGGTAACTGCTGAAAATATGCCTATTCCATATTCATCTCCTCCTTCTTTCCTAACAGAATCCACTTTCATCTGAGTAGGTATTATGCCCCCCTGGCGCCCGGGAGTGGCCATGTGATGAGGTCTGGTGACAGAGTCTCCCTGTCCATGCAGTTTTCCAAAGATTTTAAAGGCCACACTCGGCGTTTGCCCTTGTCTCTTCCCCTTGCTCCTAGAAGCCAGATGCATGGCTGACAGTGGAACAACGATCTTGCAACTGGCAGATGATCATGAAGATGAAAGCGACACTCAAAGAATGGCATCACAGCAAGATGGAGTCGCCTGGGTCTCTGATAGTATCATGTAGCCAGGCACATGTCAGCCCTGGACTTCTTCCTACATAAAAATAATTCCATAACAATTGATAATTCCTTTAGGCCAGTATTTACTCTGGTTTTCTGCCATTCTCAACCCTGCACCATCTTAAGCGACGCGGTCACCTTAGTGAGAACAGTTTTGTTGTGATGGGGTGACACCCGACTGGTGGACTGAAGAGTGAGTTGACAGAGGTTACACGTTCGTGGGAAGATGGTCAAAGAGAAATAGCTGAGGAGACCAAGGGGCCCAAGGGAGTTTTGGAAGGATATTTTTTAAATGAGAAACTTAGGAATATTTAAATGAAGATGAAAAGGGCCCAGGAGTGAGGAAGAGGATGAATACATAAGACAGAACTGATAATCATACTCTATGATTACTAAGTAGGTAAGAAGAAATGAAATCCAAAGCTCAGGGGATAGGCTTTAAATTCAGTAGAACAATTCTTCTGTGTAACCAGAGAGAAGCAGGAGGGAAGGTGCGACGCTTACAACAGTCTTTACAAATAAACAATAAATTATGACTATCCCTGAGGGAAGGGATGTCCTGAGCATCACCGGCAGCATGCTGCATAAGGAGAAGAGCCTGGAGTTTTGGTGATTGCCTGGGAGGCCATGGAATTACTGCAAGCAACAGTGATAAAAGCCTGCACCAAGGTGGTCATGGTGTAACCAGAGAGGAATAAGAATGAGATTTTAAAGAAATTTTAGCTTTATGACCTAGTTTCTTCAGATCTCTTTTATTTCCCTCTAAAAATCAGCCAAAAGGTAATATTAATTGCTCTTTACGCCCACTCCGACTTCTGGGCACCAACCTTACCCCTATTTTTGTAGGTTCTCAGTCATTCAAGTCTCAGCTCAAATGCTACCTGACTTCTCTGTCTTGGCCACTTGGGGGTGAGCGTGTCCTCCTCTGAGACCCTCAACTTATCAGTAAGAATCTGTTTTACATTACCTCTCTTGTGTCCCCATAATTTCTTATCTTGAATTATAGATCTATGTTCCAATTTCATCTCCTCCATGAGATTATAAAACCATTACCTCCACGTGCCATCTTTCTTCTCCATCACATGCCCCTGATCATAGCCCATTGTGGTACTGCTGGGTTAGCACTGTTCCGACAATTGGACATGTGCTTTTCAAAGGGCATGTTGACTGCGTGGTTTGGATGTGAGAGGAGAGAGATTATCCAAGATGATTCTTAGATTTTGAAACTGGGACATCAGAAGATAGTTGATCATCACTGATAAGAGGGAGAGAATTGGGAGTATGGTTTATGGAGGGAAGATAATGAGTTTCTTTTTGGCTTGGCTGAGTTTGGGAAGACTTTGATGCTAAGCAGAAAACTAGAATTCTGACTGTGCATTGGATGACTGCAGGCAGGGGGACCAGCTCCCAGGCAGACAGAGTACCTGGTTTCCAGCCAGACAGCTTACCTGCAAATCCAGGTGAGGCCAGGCTAATCTCACAACATTTCCCAGTCTGATCTCTCTCACCCTTCAAATGGAGATGATCAGGAGGGTAAGCAAACAAAACCTTATCTCACAGGTAGAAATGAAGAGGAAATAAGATGAGTTCTGTAAAAACACTTTTAAAGCCTTATAAGACTTTTCGTATGTCAGTCGTTACTATTATGAAATGTAAAAAAAAAAAAAAAAGATTTCCCATGAGAAACAAAGTGAGCTCTGAAGCCAGGTGCCATCTGTAGTGCCCACCTCACAGGCTTGTCCTTAGGATTAATAAGTTAATGCATGTAAATTCCTTAGACAGTATCTGGCACATGATGAATACTCAACAAATAAGAACAAAAGACTTCCCACCATGCCCGTTGTTATTCTAATACGGGTCTATGAATTGAGTAAGAATGTGGTGGGGAGTGTCATTGTATAAAGTCTGCTGATTAAATAAGACAATAAACATGATCTGATGGGAAATTTCCTCAAGTGAGTTATTTGGGAAGAAGCAGATCTCACTCACATGGTGTGTTTTCTTAGAGCCAGCCTTAATTAGAGTTCAAAATCTCCCATTTCCCTCATATGGCTCATGGAAATATGGCCCTGTTGTCTCTCTCTGAAGCTAAGGAAAATGTTTTTCTCAATCTACAAAGAAGGCAAATAAAACAAAAGCTGGGGTGTGGCAGAAGTTCTCTGTGCTCACTGTTCACACTCCTAATTCCCTCGTGGAAGAGAGAGTTCAGAGGAAAGGGCCTTACTTTTTGGTTTCTGATTCTATTTTCCAGAATCAATTTATTTTACTATAGGCAGATCCCTGAGAAAGCACGCAGGGGCTATGAGCCAAGGGGGTGCAGGGAGAGGACTGGAGAGGAGACTTCAGGATACTGAATGCCAGGGATTATGGCCAGCCCGCCCTCCCCATTCTCCCATTCCGCAGTGACAGGTCACCTGTAGAAAAGTTCTCCTCTGCACACTGAGAGTTTGCTAGATTCAAATCTTCAAATTAATAACAATTTAGATGCTTCCAACATGAAACCTCTCGTACTGAAGCAGTAAGTGAAGATCAACTTGGAGTTAGCTGTCCTTGCGAGCTCTCACCTTCAAACCAGAGAGTTGGCCCAGAGATGTTCTGCTAAATTCAGCCTTTGAACGGGAGGCCAACCGAGTTCCTATGTGGCCAGATGAGTAAGTGTTGGCTGCAATGACTTGTTTTGCCTGTAGTGATCTAGAGAGACTTCAAATTTCGATTGGCTTCAGAAAGCTCTGCCCTTTCAAATTCACTATTTCTTTCACAGACTTTCTGTTGTGAGCAGGAGATAAAACAAATAGTAACCTTTGCTCCCTTCATCTGAGGATCAATGTTGTTAAAAAAGACAAAAAGCAAAGCAAAGCAAAACAAAACAACTCTAGGCAACCAGTTCTTAAAAGAAAAAAAACAAGATTTCCCTGTTAGCAAGGCATCTGCCCAGAACACTTGATCATTGCAGTATATGTGTTTGCTGCTTTGCGTTATGACTCAACACATGCTTCTGGGATGAGATTCCTGTGAATGTGATAATTGCCTCAAAGTCACCAGATTTTCAAATACAATGCCACCCTGCCAGTTGCCTTCCCTAATAGGATAGTTAATTTTACGTGTCAATTTAGCTGGGTCACAGTGCCCAGATCTTTGGTCAAATATTATTCTGGATGTTTCTGTGAAGATATTTTTTAAGATAAGATTAGCATTTAAATCACTTTGCGTAAAGTAGGTTACCCTCCATAATGTCAGTGGACTTCATCTAGTCCGTTGAAGGCCTTAACAGAAAAGAGACTGACCTCTCCAGAGTGGGAGGGAGTTCTACCAACATCCAGACTTTGGACTCGAACTACAACATCAACAATTCCCTGATCTCCAGTCTGCTGATTTTGGACATGTCAGCCTCCACAATCACTCACATTAGCCAATTCCTTAAGATAAATCTCTCTCTCCCTCTGTGTCTCTCTCTACATGTGTATATACATATATATATGCACACACACATCTTATTGGTTCTGTTTCTCCGGAGAACCCTGACTAATATACCCACCATGCTATGATCCTCTATTTCTTGCTTTCACCTTAAAGACTCAAGGTAGACATACTAGGTAGGGTGGCCAAACCAGATTTAACAAATACAAATACAGGCTGCCCAGTTAAATTCGAATTTCAGATATACAAGAAATAAATTCCTAGTATAAAAATGTCACATGCAATACTTGGGACATACTTATGTTAAAAAATCATTTGTTGTGTATCTGAAATTCAAATTTAACTACTGTCCCGTATTTTCTCTGGAAGACTTCATCTGAGCATCGCTATGGATGGAAGGAGGGCCTGGTTTTTTCCTCTCTGTGGTTACAGTGTTGTAATCTCAGCTCTTTCCTCCAATCTTTGGGCTTCCTCTTTGGGTTTCAACCCTGGGATCAAGCCACCACCCTCCTTGTTAGCCCCTCAATATGCCAGCCCACTCACTCTTATTGCCTCAAAAGAATGAAGCTCGGGAATGGTTTCATCATATATTCTATAAATTAAGATCAGGAGGACCACTTTCGTTACAATAGCGTTGTGGATAAGCTGTCACTCTATTTCTAAGTTTGGGGAATCCTTTCTTAATCTGAATAAACCTCTGCTGTATCATTTTGCCTTTTATTTCTAAATGTCTACCTGCCTCAGTTCTGCCCCCGTATGACTGATAGATCCTTTTGCTCTCTCCTGGGAATGTCAGTGGTGTTTTTCTGGTATCAAAATCATAATAGAAGAGGAGTTATGACTCAGATCTATTACTAGAGGTCATCTCGTCTCATCCTAGGCCATGGGTAAATGTGTGTGGAACGAATAAGGGAATGACATTTAATTTTGTAGGTAAAAATAATCATAAATCTTGGAGTTAAAAAGTCCCAAGGCATTATTTATGATAACTACTTGTCTAACGTTCATTCAGCCTTTCACTATCCTCTCATCTGAGTAGTAGTGAGCCATTAAGGACAGCTGATAATTATGATAGTTATTGTCTATTGGTATTTACCGTGTTCGAGGCGCAGCAACGTTAAGCAGGAGGTACTAATTTTATGGCAAGTTTATATGTGAAAAAACTGGTGTGTACAGGACTCAAAGCTTCTTCAAGGCAACTCAGTGAGTCCTGGGTACTGGGACTCAGGCCACTTTGACTCCATGCCCCTGCAGTTCCCATCAGCTTCTCTAAGTCGTGTGCCTGAGCTCTTCCTGAGCTGAGAAATCCTTATTAATGGGCATTTTTGTTTTTAAAGTTCTTCTTGAAGAGTGGTTCTCAAATTCTCCTTGATTTATAGACTGGAGATTGAAGAGTTGGTGAGCAGTTTTCTCAGATGTATGCATTTGGACAGGTGAAGCATCCTCAAAGTACAAGGGTCTATGAAATCAGTGAGTCAAGGGCACTGAATTTACATAAGGGTCCCATTGTCTGCTTGGGTCTGAGGTGGGTGTGGGGTTAGAGAAGCACACTACGTGCTTTCACTCCATCAGGAGCCTACAGTTGATGGAAACAATTCTCATTCACTGAATCATTTATTCACAAGTAATTATTGATCACCTATGATGTAGCACCCGTCAGCTAAAAGCGTGGACTCTGGACCCAAATCTCTTGTGTCTGAATCTTGGCTCAGCTACATACTAGCAGTGTGAGTCTAGGCAAGCAGTTTATCCTCCTGTGACTGAGTCCCTATCTGTCAAGGGGGTGATAACTTCACTTACCTCATCAGATTTACTGTGAGGATTAAATTAGCAAGCATATGCAAAGCACTTGGTGTGGCCCATAGGGAGAGCTATGGAAATATCTGTGGTTGTGGTTGTGTTGTTGTGTTCCACGTGTAGTCTAGACAATGGGGACACATCTTGTTTACAAGATAGACAAGGTACAGGCCATTATGGGATTTATTTATTGCTAGGAGGACAGGCAAACCGTTAAACAAACGACTATGCAATGTAATTCAGGTAATGATAAATGCTATGAAGACAGATAGACCAAGGTGAGGTAAAGAGACGGTGGGCAGGGTCTTCTTTATAAAAGGATCAAGGGGCCTGCCCGGTGGTGCAAGCGGTTAAGAGCGCACCCTCCGCTGCGGCGACCCGGGGTTCACAGGTTCAGATCCCAGGCACCCACCCATGCACTGCTTGTCAAGCCATGCTGTGGTGGCATCCCATATAAAGTGGAGGAACATGGGCATGGATGTTAGCCCAGGGCCAGTCTTCCTCAGCAAAAAAAAAAAAAAAAAAGAGGAGGATTGGCGGATGTTAGCACAGGGCTGATCTCCTCACAAAAAAAAAAGGATCAGGAGAGACAGTGACTTCGAGATAATTTCTGTAGTCAAACATATAAATGGCCCAGAAATCCCATGCCAGGGGACTTTCACAATTCATGGAAAAGTCAGCAAGGGTCTTCTGGAGGGATTTAGCTGGGTGAACAGGACACAGCTGATCTGCTTGGGAAAGGCAAGCTGAGGGACATGTGGGCAGTGTGTTGTCTAGGGGCCATCAAAGGGAAAGCAAGCAGGCTGCCTGGCCCAGTGGCCCCAGTGCACTTTGTAAAATAATGGAAAATACTTCCAAGTAGGCAGTGCAGAGCTAGGTTATAAACGGTCTTTTATAGGGCCGGCCCCGTGGCTTAGCGGTTAAGCGCGTGCGCTCCACTACTGGCGGCCCGGGTTCAGATGCTGGGCGCACACCAACACACTGCTTCTCCGGCCATGCTGAGGCCACGTCCACATACAGCAACTAGAAGGATGTGCAACTATGACATACAACTATCTACTGGGGCTTTGGGGGCAGGGGGGGAGGAGGATTGGCAATAGATGTTAGCTCAGAGCCGGTCTTCCTCAGCAAAAATGGGAGGATTAGCATGGATGTTAGCTCAGGGCTGATCTTCCTCACAAAAAAAAAAAAAGAAAGAAAAATAAACAGTCTTTTATGAAGCATTCATGTACGAAGCAATTGAGTACAGACTTGCTGTGGTGGGACATAGTAAGGGTGTTGAGGACTTTATGTGGTACCTTAATGTTGTTCTCTAAGGCACAAGACTGGGGGCGCGCAGCCTGCAGTCACAGGGCCAACCAGGAGGACGTGGCCCTGGGAGCCCCAAGCTTCCAATTTTGAGAGAAATATGGAGCCTGGGAGATCCGAGAGGGAGCATCTCACATACATCGTATTTCATAGGATGAGTGGCGGGTGTAGGAGAGGAGAAAGTTTTCTTCGACCTCTTAGGATACCTGGCTGGATCTGAAAATTAAACCAACAAAGATAGATTAACAGGATAAAAGCATACAAATTCATTTAATATAGGTTTGACAAGAAATTTTCACATATTGAAGTACATGGAGTAGCTACTCTGGTTCAAACCTGATCCAGCTTGAACTAAAGAAGCCTGACCTAGGGCCTATCAAACATGTATCGTATATCCGCTGTAACCATTAAAGTAAAGAGTGCCTTAAACATTATCCTGAAGTAAAACAATGCGCTCTTTTAAGACAAGAGTGCATACTTCCTCTCCCATGCCCACCAGTATCCCACCAGTATTGGTAACACCCATATTAGCACTCCTGAAGATAAGTTCCCTTTCTGGGACATCAGGGTCATGCCGATCTGCTAATTTGTAACTGAATACCTCTTTGGAACTTTGATGAATATGTATCCTGGGTATGTTTAATGTATGTTGTTTCTTCTAAAGACGTACGAAACTATACTGGAAACCATGCTTCTCTGGAGGCTTTCTTCCTTCATGGAAACGGCCTTCCCAGGTTATAATGCTCAGCTTGGGTCAAGTAAAAGTCACTTTATCTCTCTTATCTACAGAGTGGTTATTGGTTATTTTGCACTGATGGGTTTTACATGACACGGGAGCCTTCATAAGGAAAGAAGATATGAGGAAACAGACTTAAGTATTTTATGCTAAATTTGATGAAAAGTGGACAGTCTTGGAGGAATATGAAAGGTGAAGGAGTGTGAGGGACATGTAAGCTGTTTGTTAGGAGTCTTCTGGTGTTTCTTTGTCTTCCATGCTAAGGATGCTCTTTCCTCTGGGAATAGAGGAGGCGTGTCTTACTGGAGGGTTTTACGACCTACCTCAGGGAAGAAGGCCAGGAAGGAGGTCAGAGTGACCTCAAACTCCTTCAGTTTAAGTTATTCAATATGCCACAGTGCCACATTGTGGGGTAGCCTGTCCTGACCCCATCATGAGGTTGGTGCTTACTTGGATGTGGGCGGATGTCTGTTTTCCTTTTCCCGTTGTTGATCAGCAACAGGCCAGTGATGAAGGAGAGGATGGACTAGAAGAAGTGGAGATGAGTGAGCAGAGAAGGGAAGAATGAGAAAGAGGCTAGGGAAGGATGGGAGGGGAGAGAAGAGGGGATGCAGATCCCAGAGACCCCAGGAGAGCCTGAACACTTTCTACAGGGTCTACAACAACCAACCACTCTGTTTACTTTTGGACCATCAACACTGTCCCATCATCACCCCCGCTTCCTTCTTCAGAGACTAATTTTTTTTTTTGGTGAGAAAGATTGGCCCTTAGCTAACATCTGCTGCCAATCTCCCTTTTTTTGCTAGGAAGATTGGCTCTGAGCTAACATTTGTGCCCATCTTCCTCTATTTTGTATGTGGGATGCCACTGCAGCATGGCTTGGTGAGTGGTGTGTGGGTCTGCACCGGGGATTCGAACCTGTGAACCCTAGGCCGCCAAAGCGGAGTGCGCGAACCTAACCACTGTGCCATCGGGCCAGCCTCAGACTAATTTTTTTTAAGTATTTAAATTTTTATTCTCTGGTTTTGCAGAGCTGGAAGGAGGGAGGGAGCATTTAAATGTGGCTTCAGATCCTTCCCTGAAAGTCAACCTTCCTGGAGGAATCTCTCTCCAGGTTGCTTCAAGTCCTGAGACACAAAAGCCTCCTTCAAAGCTGATCAACAAGGCCTCAGTTACCCTAAACAGACAGTTGAGTCCCCCTCCTGGCCCCCAACAACTGTCAGGATATAGCAGCCAAAGACACAGAAGTTCCAAGACCAGAGAGAAAACAAAATAAACTGCAGCTCTGTGTTCTTACTGCTGGTGGTAGTAATCCTGAGAGGTGAGTCGTTTCTCTCCAGAGAGCCCTCAGGTGCAGAGGCAGAATGTCCCCTTCATGAGAACGGTGTCAGGCCCAGGGTCTGCCTTCCCCGAGATCTCTCTGTTAGGAGACCATTGTGTACCTTCCAACTGTGAGGATTACGTGAAAGAATGCCCGCTCTAGAAGGATGCTGCTGCCTGTGACCACAGCTCAACACTGTGATGAGCAGTCAAATACTTTGCAAAGAGCTCTGAATTCCTGCTAAAACCAGTGAAACGGATAGAAAGGAGATGCTTTTATTCTCCTGGGAACGGTTTCTTCCTGCTTCAGTTCTTAGTCCTGCTTCAGTTACAGCTTCTTCTCACCTCTCTCTCACGCTCTTTTCTTCCTCTCCTAGGAGGGGGATGCTCTGGGCAAGCTGGAAGTGCAGCAGCCCTTCAGGGAGTGACCGGCCACTGGAATATTGCTCTTCATGCTGATTGCCTTTATTGAGCTCTATTCCAGCAGGCCCCTGCTGTGTTACCGCCCAAAGGGGGGGTCGTCTGCCTGCCTCAGACATGCCAATAGTCAAGAGGCAAGATGGTAGGGGGCAAAGGGCTTTATTACAGCTTGCTAGCAAGGGGGAAGATGGCCGCCTAATGTGGCAAAGAACCATCCTACAGACCAAACACTACAGGCCAGTTATATAGGGGGCTGGTCTCCGGGTCGGGGAGGCATCTGGTCGCTGGGTGCGGGCATCCAGCTGATCTCCCGGTGGGGGCAGACATCTGTTCTTAGCTCCTGATAGTCTTTTGTTTTCCTGGATATGCATCCGAGGCTGGAGCAACACCATACACCCTGATCTTTCAGTTGCCATTGATGATGGCTATCAGCATAGACTCTCTGCCCAGAGGTCATCACATTCCTAAGGAACTCAAGAAAACAAAGTTTGTCACCTTAAAGAAGCTGGGAGGGGCCGTAAAACCTACAGAGCATGTCTGTGGTTAGTTAATCAGAGGTCATTCAAAGTTATAATGAGGTTTCTTTTCTACAATATGGCTTCCCTTAAGTCAACCTTGTGTTGAGCTGGTATCTGTTGGAAATGGTTAGAGGTATCCGGATTTTAAGTGCATCTGATCAACTTCACGCTTTGGACTCCACTGGGGCAGAGAGGTAGGAGCCAGCCTAGGAATGCTGTACTTTGGATCTGTATCAATACCCCTCCCCACTTCTTACAACCCTCATAAAATTCACCCTCAAAAGATACCAACCTTTAATAGGAAGACAAATATCTCATTTCGTTCCAGAACTTTCCCCACTGGTTTGTATTCATCTGGGCTTCTCTTGCAAAGCTGAACTGTGCTTTGAAAATTCCCGGAGACCTATTCATTCTGCTCTGTGTACCTCACATTTGTTCCTTCCGTGGTAGGCTGAGGACTCCCCTGGGATCCTCCGGGAATGTTATTCTGGTTTCTTGCTAGACTCCTTATTTGGTTGTGTGAGTGTGTGTGGGTGTGTGCGTGCGCGCGCACGTGCGCGTGCACGCGCGTGCATGTGAGGTTTCACACAGCATGTACTGTTTGAGTACTGGATGGAACACTTCCATGAAAGGATTCCTGAAGGAGTACTAATTGTTCTCTTCCTTTTAATTTTTTTTAAAAGAATCTTTGTTTCTGACATAATAAGAATTAGAAGATTTCATTTTTCACTGAGAAAAAAAAAACCCTTCCTGCTCCAAACTACCTGCTTTGGGTTTCTAAAAGAGATTGGAAAGGCCAGGAAGCACGGTCCAGTTAGATTTGATGCTGGAGGGCCCAGTCCTCCTTCAGAACAAAGCAGCCTTCGATTTATACCTCTGTAGGCTGATTTTAGCAAGTTCAATCTTTCCATTAACCCCTGCTAGCCATAATGACTCCCTAATACCGGTTAATTAACAAATACTGGTGTGCCACCAAATGGATTCCTGGGAGTGTCTTTGGTGTGGTCCCTAGTCTGCTAAAATGAAGTGCAGGCCCCTCCTTTGTTCTCCCCACCACTTTCCTTGTGGGCTCACAGCACTCTGAATCTCAAATGAGCTGCCTAATTAATCTCCATGACTCTCCTGTGGGATGGGAAGGGCCTGTCCATTATCTTCACTTTGCAGATAGCAACAATTTACAGGGCTTGGCCGAGGTCACAGGAGAATTAGCATCTGAGCCATAATAAAATTCCCAGTTCCTAAACCCCTCTCCTCTTATCCTGTTCCCTAGACAACATCGTTTCATCCTCTTGGTATAAAATCAGTAAATGCAGCCGGACCATTTTGTGTAGTAATGAACTACTGTTTGGTACATGTGACCTAGCGGCCATGGGGGCTTTTAGAAATGCACAACCTGGAAAGGCACTAAAACATGTTTATTTTTGGAATATATCTACAGAACGGCTTTTAGACCCTATGCACGAATCCATCTCCATGAAAGCAAAGTCATTCACACAAATCACCAAACATCCCGCTCAGGTATCCCCACGCCAGGTTCAAGAGAACATGTTGTCCCTCAGGTGTTTTCTTGCTAATAAAGTGTGGATGAAATGTTTTGAACTCATTGTGTGCTGCGACGATTGCAAACGAGGTGACCTGCACATGTGTTTTCTTATGTAATTTTGTTTGATGTCTTTCTCAGTGTGGTTAATGGTTACATTGTGGTAAGAGACATCTTTCCCCACATCACAGTAGGAGACATCTTAATAGCATTGCATCCCTGCAGTACAGCTCTGTATTTTTTTAGAACTAGATATCTGACAGGAAAGGATATAAATCCAAGTTGTATTCATTCAATTCAACGAGCATTCATTAAGCACCATCTAATGACAAGCCAGTGCCAGGGGCTGTGAATGGGATCAGAGGGAGGCAAATTTCCCAGGGTGACTTTCAGGTGACCTTTCCTGTGTGCTCATTTGAAAAATCAGAAGGTGATAATGATCTCTTGATTCCCTCCAGCTCAAATGTTCAGGAACACTGTGATCGCTTCAGATACGTTTATCTTATTTTGATGTTCAATTGACGGAGACTCCTAGGGCTAGACTCCCCACTCTCCTGTTAACAAGTAAACAAGTTCTTAAGCAGCTTATGGGAACTAACTAATGAGTAATTAGATGCCTTTCGTAAAGTCACTAGAATGGAATCCCAGGGTGGACCCTGGGTGAAGAGAGAGTTCTTTGATAATGCAAACACATTCTTTGGATTGCAGGTTCCAGCTGGGTTTCTGGATGGCAGAGCAGGGACCTTGCTTTAGAGATGGAGCTGGCGGGAGGAGGGCGTGTTGGACCCCATGGGCTGTTATCAGTTAAGACTATCCAGGTGGGATCACTGGAAACACCGAGGGAAAATTCTGATTCTTCTCGCATCTGCTTCAAGAATGACAGCAATTTTAATATCGAGATTATATTATTCTATACCTTCAGGCTTATTATCAACTTGCAGCACTGAAAATCTTTGAAATTATTATTAATGCATTTGAGTCAATTATGAAAGAAATATGCATTCTTTACACGTAGAAAATTGCAACCAATAAGCGGCATTCCATTTATCATGCATTTAACTTCTAAGACATAATGAATAGTTCTCCTGATAATTATCAAAGCTGAATGTTTATGGAAGAAACACCCTCTCTATAAATCTTAAAAATTGCATATCCTTACGAGTGAATCACATCTCAAAATTTGGAAATAATTGCAAACATTTATTGACTATTTAAAGCTGACAAAGGGTAGACAGAAACGTCATTTCTTTCATTCGTACAGCAAAAGCACCCGCGCCCCCACCAGAGTCTGCTGTTCCCTTTGATGAATTGGTCGATTATTTCAAACAATATCATTGCACAAATAGACATTAACATGAGTGATGGCGGCATGTCACTTCTTCGGAATTGCATCAGGAGTTTTGTGTGTGACAGCTCACACGTAGCTCAGGCCTATATTTATGCAACAAGAAAATAGGTTTTCTTCAATGGATCACTTCATCACAGGTGGCGTACCTGTCTGAAAGACATCCTCATGTCAGAATTGGCAGACTTTCTCATGCATAACTAACC
This sequence comes from Diceros bicornis minor, assembly GCF_020826845.1. Classification (NCBI taxonomy): domain Eukaryota; kingdom Metazoa; phylum Chordata; class Mammalia; order Perissodactyla; family Rhinocerotidae; genus Diceros; species Diceros bicornis. Next base: position 83,706,078 of record NC_080748.1, on the reverse strand, counting down.
CGTATTCCCACGAGAACTGAAGGGCATGATTAATCAGTTGAAAACAATTAATTTGTTTAGTATGTCAAACTCAAGAACAAGCCACAAGATTTATGTTTTACAGGAGACTGCACTTTTTCAACGTTTAAGAGAAAAACAAGAAAGAAAAGAAAAACGAGAAAAGAAAAGAAAAAAAAAAGAGAGGAAAGAAAGTCAATGATGTTTTCGATGGAGAGACTCACAGAGACCAAAAGTTCTCAAAGAACATCAAGGCCAACCCATTATTTTACATACTAAAAAAGTGAAGCCCAGAGGTGATAATAACTGGCACATTTACAGAGTGAAAATGACACCTAACAGACCCTTAATAATACTCGTTCCTGCTGGGGGAGACTGTGGTGAGGGGTTGTCACCTAGGCATCTCAGGTGGCATCAGATGGTGGCACTACTCAGATGAAGTCACCATGGTCAGGGTCTTGCCCTAAGCTTTGAACTCCTTCAAAAGCAAATCTGTCAATATTTCCACGATTATTTGGATTCAGGGAAACTGATATAAATGCCAAAATATTAATTCAAAAAGGGAAATATTGGGGCCGGCAAAGTGGCATAGTGATTAAGTTCACGCGCTCCACTCTAGTGGCCCAGGGTTTGCAGGTTCGGATTCTGGGCATGGACCTACGCACCGCTCATCAAGCCATGCTGTGGCAGGTGTCCCACATAAAGTAGAGGAAGATGGGCACAGATGTTAGTCCAGGACCAATCTTCCTCAGCACAAAGAGGAGGTTTGGCAACAGTTGTTAGCTCAGGACTAATCTTCCTCACAAAAAAAAAAAAAAGAGAGAGAGAGAGAGAGAGAAATATTGTGACTTTTCATGTCCTCTACACAGAGTACTCCCATTCTTATATCACCCTTATGACAGGAGGCCTCCTTATAATGCCTGAGACATTGAGTGAATTGGAAGGCTGTATGTGAGCATAGAAAGGGCCAAGGAAGGGAATGGTCTTAAGGGGGTGACGTCTGGTCATGTCAGTTTTACCACTGAGGGCACTGCTTTAGTCATGAGTTAAATCTGATCACATCACTGCCTCTTTTCCCTGAATAATCATAGCAAAACTCTGGCTCTCTGGACTTCCTTTATCAATAATCCAGGCTGGTTTTTTCACAGTTGATTTCCAGAAAAGGTTAAATAAAATAGATTTGGTTTCACTTGATTGGATTTTATTTACAATTTAATTCTCCTCCTTGAACCAATCACCTTGGTTGGAGTTCTGGGTGTTGTCTTGATAAGGATTCTTATGGGACCTTGTCTCTTCTGCTTGTTTGCCACTTCCCAAAGAAGAGGCTCTGAGGGCCCACCTTCCTCAAAATCCTGGGGTATCAGACCTTCCTCCAGCAAACACGACTGCTGTTGTACCTGCTGGGAACAGACGACAGGAGTGTTGCCCTCTGTCTACATGAGAGGGGACTCTCCTAGGACCCATGGTTGCCAGGTAAGGCCAACATCTTTCTCAACTGTTGGCATGTACTGTGCCCTGCTGGGGTGGGAGAAGCTCCCCAACTCTGCACCCCTCTTGGCTGCAGATGCTTTCCTTTCTTCCCCACAGGGTTGCTGGACAACAGGAGGCAGAATTAAATCTTGGTGGTATTTTTACTCAGACTCAACGTGTTTTACTCCCTCACTGGACTTAGAAATATAATCAGTCATCAGAATTATGCAAGCATGTGTTAAACATTTTGGTCACTTATTAGCAGATAATTTCTTAGTTTATTATCAAATGTAGCAAATAGTATTTGTCACATCTGTTTTTGGTTATTTTTTCTTAGCGGCAGCCTTAGGCCAATTCCTAGGGTGATGGAGATTGAAGAATACCTGACCACTTCTCCTGGGAGGGCCCAAATGAACCTAGTGTCATTGGGAATGGAAAAGAAGAGAAGGCAAGAGATTATATGGGCAGAATTCCGACAGTAACTAATTGGACGTAGCAGACAAGGGAGAAGACCATATCAACCTGATTATGGAAACAATGATCAAGAGAAGGGTTTTATGGTTAAAGAAAGCTTTGGGAATTGGGATAATTGTTAGGTGTTTACGATTATTTCCTGAACTAGACTGCAATTTCTCTCATAGCAGGAAACCTGTCTTTTGAGCCACATAAAGGGGACATCAAGTGGGTCATTGCCCATGATGGCAATTTATAAGGAATGCCAAAACATCCCTGGGAGATAGTGACATGGAGACATTTTACTCTCTACAACTTCTCTTTGAAAGATTCCTGTACATGATTAGAAATAATATTTTGGTAAAGTTCCTTGGATTGGTTATGGGAGTGATTTCTTCAAGGGGAATGCTAGCGTAATAACATATAATTGCTAAACACTCTCGTAACTTCAGGGCTTTTGTTCTGTTAAGTGGGCTTACAGGTGTGAGGGTTTCGGGCGCTTGGCCACAGCCCATGCACCAGCTCAGTGGTCCTTTCTTCCGTTTCTGTCTTCCCTGTTCATTACTCAGCTTCTCCTAACATGTGTCTAACAAACATTTTTAGCCTGAGGGACCAAATTGTTAGCCTAACAGGTGCTCAAATGTTTCCATCTGGACTTGTTTGTCCCTTTATCTGTCCTACCAGAGCTTCCAAATAAATATCAGTAATCAATATGATTTATAATAAATATCAATAATCAAAAAATACATCAAATAACTAAGAACACAGGCTGCCTGGCTAGGAATCCTGACCTTACCGCTTGCTGGTGATAACGGTTGTGGAATGTTGGGCAATTTAATCAAACTTTCATTGTCTCAGTCTTCTCATCTTTGTAAGGAGATGTTCAAACTCATCTCACGGGGTCGCATGAGGATTAAACGAGGTAGTGCACATAAAGCCCTGCTAATAATTCCTGCCACATAGTAATTGCTGAATAATGTTAGTTGTCAAATGTGCTCATTAATAACAACTGGATACCTATCATTCTCCCGTCATCTATCCTCAACACTGTGGACATTGATAGTATTTCAGAGTTCACATGATCACATTTCCTCATTGCAGTAGTCTTAACAAATAGACAAGGGATTATGATTCTTTTTTAACAACAGACCAAATTGATGATAGGAAAGGTTGAATGACTTGCCCAAGGTATATGTGGTTTGGTCTTCTATAAATGAGCCAAGTGATATTTTTCCGCATTATATTTTTTAAAATAGCTGTTCATCAATCTGCATAAATATCTAATCCATAGAACTTCAGAAAGTACAACAAAACAGGGTAAAAAAGTTTAAGACTAGGGGCCGGCCTGGTGGTGTAGTGGTTAAGTTCTTATGCTCTGCTTCAGGGGCCCAGGGTTCACGGGTTTGGATCCCAGGCGCAGACCTATGCACCACTGATCAAGCCATGCTGTGGCAGCGTCCTATATGAAGTAGAGGAAGATGGGCACACATGTTAGCCCAGGGCCAATCTTCCTCAGCAAAAAAAAAAGAGGAGGATTGGCAACAGACATTAGATCAGGGCTAATCTTCCTTGGAAAAACAAAAGTTTAAGACTGAACACTTCATGTTGATATACAAACCGAGGTCTGTGAGATTAAAAAACTTCTATTCTTAAAAATGAAGGGATATGGTAAAAACTGCCAAACTTTTAGAGATTCTCTCACAAGAGAAGCCAGCTTGTCTTAGGGAGCATTTATGCACATGAGGAAAAGGCATCCCCCCAGACATCTTATGATTTTGTTATAAGATGACACTACTACCCTACACTGAGAAACGTGGCAATGAACATGCCAATCTATAGTGTTTATAATGGGAACCCTGTCCCGTGGAATGTGGTCCGACGACGTGCTGCCCAGCACACACCACTGCAGGCAGCAGCCCTGAGTCCATGCCCATATAGATCTGCAAAGGCAGGAGCCACCAAGAGGAGCTGCCCACACCCGAAGGCCACAATCCCATATGAAAATGGGCCTACCAATTTCTAGTTGTGGCTGCACAATGGCAAAGTGCTTATTAAAAGTTATTCAGTGGGTTATTCTTCCTCCTGCGTGTGAATTCTTGGTTACATCTCTTGGGGCATCTTAGCAAAGGTATAAGTAAAAACGATTTTTTTTTTTCTTGTGAGGAGGATCGGCTCTGAGCTAACATCTGCCAATCCTCCTCTTTTTGCTGAGGAAGACTGGTCCTGGGCTAACATCCATGCCCATTTTGCTCCACTTTATATAGGACGCCGCCACAGCATGGCTTGCCAAGCGGTGCGTCCGTCGGTGCACGCCCGGGATCCGAACCGGCGAATCCCGGGCCGCCGCAACGGAAGGCCCGAACTTAACCCCTTGTGCCATGGGGCCGGCCCCAGCAAAGGTATAAGTAAAAATGCTTTAAAATCAACCTTATCTTATAGTAATTTTGGGTGACTTAGACTTATTATTTTCATGACTTGTTCAAACTCTGTACAAACACTGAAAATATTTTTGTAATGATCATGGTTTTTCTTTCTATCTTTGCTTCCTTCTTTCCTTCCTTCTTTCTTCCTTCCTTCCTTTCTTCTGGAATTTAGAGAACGTTAACTTTTGTCTACCTTTTTAATCTCAAGAGATCCATTATATTGTTAGAGATCCCAAAACTTCTTTTAGTTAAACTAATATCATGGCAAGGTGCTTTTAAAGACCTTACTTAAAGAGTTATTATGGAAATTTCAAAACTATGAGAAGTAGAGAGAGAAGATAGCATAATAATTTCATATACTGATCACCTAGCTTCAGAAATTAACTTGAGGACAGTCTTACTTCCTCTATAACCCTACCTCACCATCTATAACCACCCATCCTCCCTGATCATTTTGAAGCAAATCCCATACATCATACAATTTCTGCCATGAATGTTTCAATATGTATCTCTGAAAGACAAGGACTCTTTCAAAATGTAACCTCAATACTATTATCATACTCAAAAATTAACAGTAATTCCTTACTATTATTAAATATCCAGTGTTAAATTTTTCTGATTCTCTTTTTCCATCTTACAGTTTCTTTGATTCAGAATTTCCATAAAGGTCGATACATTGAATTAGTTGACTTATCTTTTAAATCTCTTTTAATAAATATGTGGCCTCTCCTTTTTTCCTTGCATTTTATTTGTTGAAGGAACTAGCATGTTTATCTTGAAGAAGTTTTTACAGTCCACATTTTGTTCTGTACCTATTGTGTAATTTCTTTGAATCCTGTATTTTCTGTAAATTGGTATTTAGACCTAGAGTTTTTTGTTTTTGTTTTTGTGAGGAAGGTCAGCCCTGAGCTAACATCTGATGCCAATCCTCCTCTTTTTGCTGAGGAAGACTGGCCCTGGGCTAACATCCATGCCCATCTTCCTTTACTTTATATGGGACTCCGCCACAGCATGGCTTGACAGGTGGTGCAACGGTGTGCACCCCGGATCCGAACCAGTGAACCCCGGGCCGCCGCAGCAGAGCGTGCGCACTTAACTTCTACGCCACCGGGCCAGCCACCTAGACCTAGATTTTTAATGAGATTTGGATTATGGTTTTATTTTATTTTACTTTTTATGCAAAAATTCCTCATAAGCAGTATTTTCTATTTCTATCAGGAAGCACATGATGTCTAGCCATCTTCTTTTTGTAAAAATAGCTGCCATTGATAATCTGCCTAGAATTGATCAAAAATAACTCAGGGGTTGCAAAATGGTGATATTTTAATGTGATCATTCCTTTTTTATTTATTGTCTATAAAAAATAACTTTCTCTCATCTATTATTCAATTACCCTGAGGTAAAATTCTTACAGAAAAGGCAATGTAAGTGCTTGATTATGTCTTCTTATTCACCACTTTTCAAAATGTTGAGTTATTTTCTTAACATCCTCTAAATATGACCGATGAGATTTAAGTATTATTATAAACACATGAATTAACATCTTTGATGTATTTCAATTTATTGCATTTATCAATTTTAAATTTACATTCAAATTTACACATTGTCAGCAAGGGGGAGCCTCTTGAAGGTGGCTCCTGAATTCTTTGGTCGTGGTCCAGTAGTCTTTGCCAGCATCTTGATTTCCAGTACTTGACTAGCCCTCTAGCCATAAATAGCTAGAAAAACTGTACAAAATATATGGTTTTTCAGATACGTTGCAGACAAAAGGTAGCACAGGAATATAATCCTTGACAGGGATATAGTCCACATAATGAGGTGATCCCTCGATTCCTTGGCTTTCTGCCTGAGTGATTCTTCTGGATCATGGCCCGTGAATGGGGAGCCCAAACAGAGCATGGGGCCTCACTAAGGCGAGGTGATAGAGATCAGAGTTCAGAGAGGCTGAGGTTGCTGGCTCAAAGGCAATTTCATAGGTAATGCACACTGGGAATTTGTGGGACAGAATACTGGAGAGCAAGGTGCTACATAAAGAAAGAGCTCCAGCATCACCTCTGAGTATCCCCCGAGTCTTTGTCTGAATATTAGTCTGAACTAATAATAGGGTAAAGAACAACTATTAAGGAAAGATAACTATCAGGGAACTACAAACTGAAAAAGTTATGAGGTTTCACATAGAGCTGGGAGATATTTCAGTTCTGTCTAGCCTGAGTGGAAAGACCTTACTGCAGACCCAGGATATTCAGTACAGGCAGACCTTGGAGACTGTCTTGGAGACATGCTGGTTCCATTCCAAGGTCCGTGCGGGACCTTGGAGAATGCGGGTTCCATTCCAGACCGTCGCAATAAAGTGAATATCGCAATAAAGTGAGTCACACGAAGTTTTTGGTTTCCCAATGCATAGAAAAGTTATGTTTACACTACATTGTAGTCCATTAAGTGTGAAATAGCATTATGTCTAAAAAAACAATGGACATACCTTAATTAAAAAATACTTTATTGCTAAAATATGCTAACCATCATCTGAGCCTTCAGTGAGTCATAATCTTTTTGCTGGTGGAGGGTCTTATAAAAAACGCAGTATCTGTGAAGCACAATAAAGTGAAGCACAATAAAACGAGGAACAGCTGTAGAGGCTCCAGAAAGGCCATACCTTAGGAGTAAGGCTGAAGGAGCCCTGGAGAAAAGCTAGTCTAAATCCACTCTGACAAAGCCTAAAAATACCCTAACAAAGACTTATAAGGGTTGCTGGGCTCAAATAAATTACCTTCCAGAACAAAGCCCAGTGCTCTTGAAAGGAAGGCAGGAATCTAGACACTGAACAATATTGATGATGTCAAGCATCTAGTTAAAATTACTAGACATGTAGAGAAGCAGGACATGTGGCCCACGACCAGGAGAAAAATCAAGTTAACAGAAACAGAGCTGTGCCTTCCTCATTATCAAACCTGAAGATTCAGTTTAGTTGTGATCTTCATACTTGCCATTGTGTTGCATGAGGCCTACGACCTCTCCACTCCATCCTTGGCTCCTGTAACACCAGACATGCCTAGTTACCCATTACTTCTACCATCCTTTCTTATTCCCCTTTGCTGGCTTTTGAGTAGGCCTTATTCCTAAATGTTAGTCTTCTTTGTGTTTTTTACTTCTTTTGCCTCTTTCTGACTGACACTACAAGTCCTCTTGGACAGTCTCATCTACTCCTATTCCTTCAACTAAAAATTTGTTTTTCAGAAGCTTCTACTTTTATAATAATAAAAATATTATACTAATTATTATACTGTCTACATGCCTTAGACTTCATCAAACATTGTTAAGTACATTATTTCCTTTGATTTTCATGCAACTCCTGTGTGATGGAAAATTCAAGAACTCCTTAACAAAGAATGACTTGAAAGCTCAGTGAGATTAAAGTATTTGCTCAAGGTCACCTGTCCGGGAAGTGGTTTGGCACAACCTAGAATCTAGGATTTCTGACTCCTTATACTATGCTCTTTGCAAATCTGTATTTTCCTAGAGTGTATCCTTCATAACCCACAAGGACTGAACACACGGTGGATTATTAGGTATTCAATAGTCATGACACTTGCTGCTAAGAAATTGGCTGAGGCATTCATTTAATTTTAAATAGGAAAGTCTCCTTTTTGGGCAGTGATGTGTAGACAGAGTTTCTTTGAATAATGTCTGTAAATGGACTGAGGCAAAGCCTGTCAGGTGATTCATGCATCACATTGACATTCTTGCGAGTCAGGTTGCACAACATGCTTTTGACTTTCTCCCTCTGAGCAATTTGAACTATTTGTGCTCACATGTCCCATCATGGAGCTATGTGCTCATGTGTATGTTCAGTTTCATTATAGACTAGGGTTCTTATCTGTGTGGAAACAGGCAGGAAAGTCTAGGGTAACTCCAATATCAGGCGTTGGGTTGCTTACATTTTGAATTCATTGGTATTCACTTTCTTTATAGGGAGCCCAGTGCCTTACATAACAAGCATTTGCCAATGGTGATGATAGCTTCCTTATATAGTTCATGCCCCATCACGGTAGTTAGGAATGTTACACACATTTTCTTCCCTCATCCCAGGAATTTCTAATATGCTCTTTGATGTAATCCCATAGTTTTTGTTTTGATATCTGACCTGGAATGTCAAATGGTTGGACACATTCTGACTTTTCTCAGTTTCCCTAGCACATTCAAATACGGGTCAAACTCAGTGGTCCTCAGGAAATAAATATCCCTCCTCCCACCTTCTACACACACATACACACACACACACACACACTCAACAACGAAAACTAAAACACAAACACACACACAAATAAAAGTGAAAAACACCCTGAGAAAACTAAGTGTTCATCGAAGCTCCTTTCTGTCCAGATCTATTTTATCATTCACAGTTTAAAGGCAGTAAGGCAAACCTTATGTCAAACTAGTCTAATAGCAATATTTTAATGACTGCCTCTGTTATGTGTGTGAATCTAACACACATCTTTTATCTTCTTCAGAGTAGCACATATGATTGCTTACTTAAATTCTGAATAATAACAAAATTAAATTTGTGTTGTTTTCAGAGGAGAAACAAATTTCATATTTATAGGTATTAGCATTTTAAAATACTGTAAAACTTATGTATTAGTGTCCTGTGCATATAGTGTTTATTTTAGTGGGGATGAAATAGTATTTTGTAACTATGTTTTTCCTTCTATGTAAAAAATATATACTTGTCAACAGAAAGTGAAAGTAACAGTTAAATGAGGAAGGATCAGGGAAAGAGTAAGTTGGTGGTGTCATCTCCGAATTCCGTTCACCCTGTGCCTGTATGGTATAGATAGCTCACTACAGTCAAAGTGTTGGTTTCTATTGGCTGTTGAGTTCCCTGTTACATTGGTCTCACACTTCATCACACCAGGGCCGTGCTCAGTGCTACCCAATTTTAAGTGTTTCTGTTTTCCTAATGTACAATCACATACCATGTGAATAGAATGTGCCTGGTGACAGGCTGTATTTCCTTTTGCAAATAGCCTAAACAAATGCAGTTCTATATGTTTCTTGCCACCTTGAAGCAATTAGATTTAAAATGGAATCTTAGAGCTAGTTGTGTCAATTAAGTTGGCATGAGAGCAAGATAGGGTTTTGTTGACTCGTGTTTCTAGAAAATACACAGAGTTGATTTCACTAGAAAAAGCATTTACATCAGCGGCTTAATAAATAGATTATTATGGGTTTGTTTGCCGGGATGCTCAAAATTTAAAGTGGAAACGGGTAATAAAATAGCACTATATGAGTCCCCAGATCTTTAATCGGGATTCTCCATGACCTTTGGCAGCACACACAGAAACTTTACATTCTGCAACACTGTAGTGACTGCACTGTTTTATCTATCTACTTAGAGCTAAGGACTTGATAACTGTCCCAGGAATTCTTCATGGGGGTATTATTATCTCCATCTTATAAGTGAGGAAACTGAGGTTCATATAATGTAAGTAATTTTTCCAAAGTTAGAAAGTGAGAAAGCAACAGAGATGACTCATTTCTTCAAAACTCATTTTTTTCTGTTTTAACAATCTGCCTCTCGCTAGGTTATTCTACATTTTTAAAAGAGGGTCTCCTGTGTTCATTAGTGATAAGAATGCTTATTCTAAGTCACATGAATATTTACATCAGGTTTGTAATAAGTCAGTTTATTTAGCATGTGTGAGTTCTGTTGAAATGATTCTCCATTCAAAGGGAGACTGAAGGGCTCAGAACCAGGAGTCAGAAAACTGGGTACAGAGCTGTCAGTGGCCATCACTGCCTGATGGTGTTCTGTCCTTGTATAAGCCTCTTAGGTTGCTTCGACATAGTTTCTTCATCTGTGTAATGAAGGAATTAGATAACGTAATCTCTATGATCTTCCATTGCTACATTTCTGTGATTCCATATTGTATCTCTTGACTAAAATGCATATTCTCTTTCTAGCTCTACTGCTTGTCTACTTCACAACTAACCAGATAGAATAGACACAGGTTTTGGTTAAGTAAGGTAGTATGATCTATGGGGATTTACCCCTGGTGGGCACAAGAATTGACTTTTAAGGGTGGCCCCAGAGAGAACTCCACGTGTCCCAGAGAATCCCCAATCCAAGGATGACAGATGGCCCACGGTCATATGGATGTTGCTTGCTGCCTCCAAAACTCCACCAAAATGGATTATGTAAATTTTTCTTTCTGATTTTTTGAAGAACTTACATAATGAAAACTTGGTTTTAGCTGTCTATTTCAAAGTAATAGATTATTTGGCTGAAAACTTCCCTCAATGCTGAAAAATAATTGCATTCAAATCAAACATTTAAAAGAAACAAAATGTTTTCTTCTATGCTGATCTGATATCAACCAAAGGAGCAGTGGCTCCTGTTTCCAGTACCCATTTTATTTCCTTTCAATATATTGATGTCAAATAAATATGTGGATTTTAAAGTAAATGTGATGAAAATGTTTAAGTATGTTACTGCTTTCTAAAAATATGTATATAACTCTATAGACTATATGTATTGTTCAATTTCAAAATCTGTCTTGATTCATTTATTTAATAAATATATGAGTAAATAAGTAAATTTATTATACAAGTGGGGAGTCTCACTCAAATAGGGGTTTCGTAATGTTCTTAGCCAGATTGCGAATGATAGACTGCAAACATTTCAGTCTCCAAATTCTAGTATCAATCAGGATAGAGGAGGCTAGACTACACTGTGATAACAGACCCAAAAATTTCAGCTCATGTGACACAAAGTTTTGTGTCTCACTCATGTCCCAGTCTGTCTTCCAAATGTGTATACCCAGGATTCTGTTACCTTAAACACGTGGGAAGGCAAAAACAGAGAAATGTACAGAGATTTTTATAGTCAGGCTACGAAGTGGCTTCTGCACATATCCCATGGGCCAGGATCTGGTCACATGGCATCACCCAATAAGAGAGGCTGGACAACGTAGTTTTTGGTGTGCCCAGGGAGGGAAAATGAGATGGGATTTGGTGAAAACACTAGCATTATGTCTGCTAAAATTCCTTATTCCAATTTAGCATGATACTCCTTGGCAATAACTCTCGAGAAAAAACAGACAAATATATTTTCTTCATGGCCCACAAAACCAAAGGAAAACTGAAGAACTGAAATTGTTTAAGAAGATGGCAAGACTGCTGAAAAAAAAAATTGTTGAATGACCACAAAAATTTTTCTTAAAAAGTTACCGTTTGTGAACTCAAAGTAACTGGCTCCTGAAAGTCAACAGAGGGCACCAACATTGATGCTTCTTCAGATGTACTCCTTTAAAAGCAATTATGCTCCAGACTGGGGAAAACTTCAAAAGGCAAATGACTTTGCATCTTCTAAATATAGTTTACAAGGAAAAACTGATAGATAGTGAGGGGAGGGGACACCAATACATCATACAATATTTAAGTGATATATCAACCAATTCAAATTGTGGATCTCATTTGGATTCTGATTCAAACAAACTATTAAAAAAGGTGACATTTATGAGAAAAGTAAAAGTTTGTACACTAACAGGATATTTGATGACATTAGGAATTATTATTAATTTTTAGATGTGATATGATTGTTTCTTTTAAATAAGCTTTTATTTATTTTAGAGATACATACTGAAATATTTAAACATGAAATGATTTGGTGTCTAGGATTTTCTTCAAAATAATAGAGGAGAGGAGTGGGCGGGGGCAGAAATGAAACCAGACTGACCTTGCATTGGTAATTTTTGAAGCTGGGGTGTGGATATGGGTACATGAGGATGTGTTTTATCATTCTGTCTACTTTGTTAATGTTTATTATTTCCCACAATAAAAAATTTAAAACAAACCCCCCCAAAACATAGTATTTTATTATTAGAGGATTAATTTTTTTACTCCTGATTGATTGGCTCTTTTTTTATATCTCTATTTCTCTTCCTGTGTACTTTGCTTTTTTTTAAAAGTGTTTCACTCCTTTCACGTTGACTATGGTTTTATCAGACTCATCTTAATGATTTTGGTAGAGAATGAAGATGTTTCAAAATGAGTACGTGCAGCAGAACAACATACAGGATTTACCCATCCTGAAGCTGCCCGACATAAAGAATGAACACTGTCCCAAGAATCCAGGATGTGAAAGTGAGGCGCTAATTGATTTGATTACCAGGGTGGACTCAGTGGCCATGGCCAATTAAAGACTGTTTCCCTCTTGCATGATTTCCTGAGCATCTCCCTTGAATTTTCATGATTGCTTGGAAAAGATTAATTTCCCTAGCAACAAAGGGTCACTTTCTGGAAAGAGTATTAAACTACTTAGTTTAGCAAACTTGAGAGAACCTCCCTACCAAAAACGAACTTTTATTCCTGACCTAGCAAATTGTGCCAATTCAATTATGTTGAGAAATATTCTTCTCAGGTTATTTTGGGTCTTGCTTCCAGTCCTGAAGTTCTTGAGATTAGCTGCTGACTATCACCTAGAACATTCTCAGGACAAGATTCAGCCATCTTGCCAGTAGTCCCAATAGTCTCTCTTGGTTGTCCCAATTAGGCCCAACTGTTGACTTTCTAAAGAAACAACATTGCTTTTTTTTTTGGCTTCAGCACTCTTTATCAAAGGAATAAATCTTTATTTTTGGCACTTTGAGTGAAGGAGGAAGATTTATGAGTTACAGCTCACAGTTTAAATCAAACCAAATGCTACCTGTTTTCCTTTCCAAGTCAAATTTCTCTCTCTCTGTCCTAAATCTGATCACATTCCTAAAGGATAGCACCTAATCATTGTATTGTATTTCAAGCCCTTTAATTGAACCACATATTATTCTTTGAATATGAGGAAAGCTATTTTGATGACATTTCAGTATAGGGAATATGTCTTTCAATGTTCTGTGATCCTTTCTGATTGAATTTCCACTGTATCTTCAATATGATTTTTTAAAAACCTGCTGTCAGAGAAGAAAATCCTCCATGATCTGGTCATTCTGAATGTCCAGGCTTTTCTTGTTACATCCTTCCACTCATTTAAATGACTTCTAATGTGTTGTTTGATGTCTTGTAACGAGCTCATAAAATGCCCTTGTGAACTATTAAGGTTGGAGTTTCACTTGAAAATAATGCCAGAATTAATTCAAGGAACTTGGAAGAAACCAATTAGCTTCCTCAAATCAACAATCCAGATTTGCAGGTAGTGTTCGGGGGATTCTTGATAATGAACACTTAGCAATATTGATCTAGAAAACTCTTTATATTACTTTGAATAAATCCCATTGGCTCCATAGACAAGGAAGTCAAACTAAATTTGGCAACTACTCAAACAATAGGAAAGGAGATTGTTCTGTAAACCTACTAGACTTTTCATAGCCTTTAGCCAATCAGTCACATAGAACGTGTCTACCGAGTTTTCACTTTCTAAATAAATACGTAGAACAAAATGACATTATTCTGGCTCCAAAGGACTTTAAGCGTTCTATATAGAATATAAAAAGTTGCAAAATCAGATTATACTGTGCCTGGAAACTTACATGCGGAAGGAGTATTGGAGTTAAGCTTTGAAAGAGTTGAGAATTACGGGTGATGAGAAAAGTAGTGGAGTAAAAGATCTATGTTGGGCGGTAATGAGATAGAAATGTTGATAGATGAGAGTATTTTTTAAAACTTTGCAAGTGAAACTTTGCAAACTGAATGTGTGAATCAGATGATCATCATCACCTTTCTTTTCTTCTATACGACAAAGGGGTCAGTTTCTCCTGAAGGACATCCACATCATTAAAGGTAGAGAACCAGAAACAGTGAGCAACTGAAAGATTCTCGTCGATCCTTGTGGGGTCCACTCACTCTAGCTGGTTCCCATTGGTCCCATCTTCCCCACTCCATTTCATTTTTCTCTCCCGACTGTCTGCTCTGCTAACTTCAAGCTGCAGCATCAGATCTTGGGGAAACGGTCGCCCATGGAAAGTTTCACCAGCACCCATAGTTGCCTGAGGTTAAATATCTAAAATAAATCCTTTGTTATATATAGTGGTTTATTATATCCTAGTGACTCTGCCTCCTTGACCGTACACTGACTCATTGAATCTCCAGGTCTCTTCTATAACCCTGCATTCACTTTCCACCTGGCGTTGTCGCGTGACCTTGGATACCACCCAGAGACTAAGCATTGCTTTCTTTGATCAATCAGCCAGTTGGGAGAACTAACTGAACAATTGTCTTGTGACAGTCACTCTGCTAGGCACAGGGATACAAAGATGAATCTTTAAGGAGCTCTAGTAAGAGAGACAGAGATGTAAAGATAAATATTTACTATGGAACTTCTAAATCTTGAGCTTTATACCTCTTCACCTTGAGAGAGCCTCTCCCAATGCTATAATTTGTGTTTCTCCTTACTTTTTTAAACAGCTTTATTTCGGTATAATTGACATGTAATAAACTACATACATTTAAAGTGTGTAATTTGATAAGTTTTGACGTGTGTATATATCTGTGAAACTATCAAAACAATCAAAATAATGAGCACACCCCTCAGCTCCTAAAGTTTCCTCACGTTCCATTGTAATTCTATCTGCCCCTCCCTGAGTCCTCAGGCAATCACTGGTCCACTGTGTGTCACTATGGATTAGTTTGCATTTTCTAAAAAGGTAAATAAATAGAATAATACATTTTGTACGTTTTTGCCTATCTTCCCTCAGCATAATTATTTTGAAAGTTATTCATATGGTAAAGTGTATCAATAGTTTATTCCTTTTTATTGCTGAGTAGTACCCCATTGTATGGATATACTGCCATTTGTTTATCCATTCACCTGTTGATGGGCATTTGGGTTGTTTCCGGTGTCGGGCTATTGCAAATAAAGCTACTATGAACATTCATGTACAAGTCTCTGTAGGGACATCTGCTTTCATTTCTCTCGGATAAATATAGAGGAGTGGAATGGTTGGATTATATGATAGATGTATGTTTACATTTTTCAGAAACTTTCAAATTTTTTTCCAAAATGATTATATCATTTTACATCCCCAACAGCAGGGTATGAAAGTTCAAGTTCCTCTGCATCCCCACCAATACTTGATATTATCAATCTCTATAATTTTAGCCATTAAATTAGGTGTGTAGTGGCATAATATTGTGGTTTTAATTTACCTTTTCCTAATAACTAATTATGTTGAGCATCTTTTCATGTACTTATTTGCCATTCATATATCTTCTTTGATGAAGTATCTGTTTAAATTTTTTTCCCCCATTTTTTATTGGGTTATTTGGTTTCTGATTACTGAGTTTGAGAGTTTCTTGTATATTCTGGGTATACATCCTTTATTAATTTGTGATTTGTACCTCTTTTGTATTTATAATCTCTATTGTTCTGTGGGATAAATTTAGGATTATTATATACTCTTAATGAATTGAGCCTTTAGAGAAATGACTTTCTTTATCCCTGGTATTCTTTGCTCTGAAATCTACTTTGTCTGATATTAATGCAGTTACTTTAGTTTTATTTTTATTAGTTTTAGCATAATGTATTTTACGTACTTTTACTTTTAATCTTTTTTGCATCTGTATTTAAAGTTCATTTCTTTTATGCAGTTTAGAGTTGGGTCTTGGTTTTTTGTCTAATCTGACAATCTCTATGTTTTCCTTCCTCTTTTTGTTTTTTCTCCCCAATGCCCCAGTACGTAGTTGTATATCCTGGTTGTAGGTCCTTCTAGTTCTTCTATGTGGGACACTGCCTCAGCATGGCTTGATGAGGGGTGAGTAAGTCCATGCCCAGGACCTGAACTGGCGAATCCCAGGCCAGTGAAGTGGAATGTGTGAACTTAATTACTACCCCAAGAGGCTGGCCCCCAATCTCTATCTTTTAATTGGGGTATTGAGAGCATTTACATTTAGTGTGATTATTGACATGGTTTAAGCTAACCATTATGTTACTCGTTTTCTATTAGTTTCATCTGTTCTTTTATCCATTTTTCCTTTTTTTTTTTTTCCTCTTTTGGATTGAGTATTTTTTAGACTTCTACTTCATCTCTTATGTTGGCTTATCAGATAACATTTATATTCAATTTGTTATTTTAGTGGTTTCTTTAGGGTATATAGTATACATTTTAAGCTTATCACAATAAAACATCCATGATATCATACCACTTTACACATGCTACAAGAATCTCACAATAGTATACTTCCATTTTTCCTCTCACAATCTTTGTGCTATTGTTGTTATACATTATATTTATATCAATGTTATGAACCCCACAATACTCTGTTAATTTTTTGTTTAAATATTTAATTTTCTTTTAAAAAGATATTTGAAATAATAAAAATATATTCTGTACTTATCCATTTAATTTTAATTTCTGGTGCTATTTATTTATTTATGTAGATCCACATGTCAGTCTGGTATCAGTTTCCTTCAACATTTCTTTTAGGAAGGATCTGCCAGTGACAGATTCTTTCAGCTTCTATATGACTGAAAACGTCTTTATTTCAGCTTCATTTTTGATAGATATTTCAATCATTATTGAATTCTAGATAGATAGTTTCTTTTTCTTTCAGTACTTTAAAGATGTTGCCCAGCTGTTTTGCCACTTGCATTGTTTCTGATAAAAAATCTGCTATCATTGTTTGTTTTTCTCTGAATAATTTGTCTTTTTTCTCTGGTTGCTATTACACTTTAAAAAAATCACTGTTTTTGTACAATTTGATTATGATGTGCCTTGGTACAGTTTTCATCATGTTTCTTGTACTTGGGTATGCTCATTATTTTGATTGTGTCTGTAGGTTTCTTATCTTCATCAAATTTGGAGAATTTTCAGGCATTGTATCTCCAATTTTTTTCTTCTTTCCCTTCTTCTCCTTCAGGGAGTCCAATTACACATATTTTAGGATGTTTGAAGTTTCACAGCTCAGAGATACTCTTTATATGTATTTTTAAATTCTCTTTTCTGTGTTTCATTTTGGATGGTTTCTATTTCTAGGTCTTAAAGTTCGCTAAACTTTCTTCTTAATATCTAATCTGCCATTTATCCCATCCAGTATGTTTTTCATTCCACACAGAGTAGTTTTCATCCCTAAAATTTAGATTTTGTTCTTTTTTATATTTCAAATACATGTACTTAACTTTTTGAATATATGTAATACAGGTATAATAATTGTATTAATGTCCTTGCCTGCTAATTCTTGGATCTGTGTCATTTCTGAGTCAATTTCAGTTAATTGATTTTTCTCTTCTTTATGGATTGTATTTTCCTACCTGGTAATTTTTAACTGAATGTCAGATATTGTGAATTTTATCTTGTTGGGTGTTATAAATTTGTGTATTCCTATAAATATTTTTCAGCTTACTTCAGGGATACAGATAAATTGTCTAGGAAACCATTTGACCCCTCCTTTTACAATTTGTCAGACAGGATTGTAGTAGTCTTCAATTTAGCCTAATTATTCCCCTTTACTCAGGCAAAACTCTTCTAAGTACCCTACCCAATGCCCTGAGAATCACGAGGTTTCTAGTCTGGCTGATGGCAACAGGCATTGCTCCTGGTCCTTTGTGAGTGCCAGATACTGTTACCTCTAATCTTTGGGGGATTCCTTCCCAGCCTTGGGGAGTTTTGTCACATGCATGTGAGAAATTACTCATTAATCAGCTGAATCTCTGAGGTGGGCTTTCTGCAGATCTCCAGAGTTCTCTCTCTTTGCAGACCCCTTCCATTACTGTGTCCTGTAAACTGTGGTCACTTTGGTCTCCCAGCTCCTTTTCCTCAACTCAGAAACCATCCAGATCCACCTCAGCTCCCAATTCCTGATTTGTGGCTTGGAAACTCTCTCAAGGCAGTAAGCTAGGCAACTTTAGAGCTTATGTCATTTGTTTCCCATCTCTCAGGGATAACTGTCCTTCATTTTCTGATATCCTGTGTCTTGAAAACCATTGTTTCATATATTTTGTCCATTTTTTGTTTGTTTTAGGTAAATCCAGACCTTGTCCTTCCATCTTGGACAGAAGCAGAAGTCCCATTGGGTACTTAATGTTGTATTAATAAAATTGTATTCATTTTCTTAAAAGTCCATCTGTATCCTAATGCATTAGCCTCCATCCCCACAAACCAGCCCCCCCCCCCAAAAAAAACCTACAAAACCAGTGAATAGACTGGGGTCTAACATGCTAAGTATAGTAATGGGTGAATATCTTGCTAGCCTCTCAGACTGTTCGGAAATGGGTGACAAGAGCACGGTGTTGGAAAACTTCCCAGAGAAGGTCACCCTGGAGTTGTTTCCAAAGAGCAAATAAGAGCGAAGATGGATGAGGAAAAGAGAGTAAGAGGCAGAAGGGAAAGCTAAGGAGAACCTAATACTGCCCTCCGAGGCCTTATTTCCTAAGAGGCAAATGCAGTTTATTGTAAAAAAGAACATAAGAAAATAAACATGTCGTGTATAGCCTGGCATCTTTGTCAGGGAAAAAGGAAGGGGAAGGAGACAGTTCACTTTAATTCAATTGACCTTTCCAATTCTTGAAACTATAGGTCATTTTGAATTACTGTTACCACTTAACTCCTATTTTATACAGTAGGAAGAAGAAGGAGAAGGAAAAGGAGGAAGAAAAGTAGGAGAAAGACGAAGAAGAGAAGGGAGAGAAAGTAAAAACCTCAGCCTAATTTAGAGCACACGAATGAAACTGTTCCTTAAATATGAGAATTGTTCTCCATAAGAACCAACTTTCCCACAGACTCTGCTCCAAGTCATGAAAAGACAGTGAGTTTGCCTCCCTCAGTCTTGCCTGTCTATAGGCTTATCCCTCAAATACCACCTGGGTTACTGTCAGGTTGTGTTACCTGGTCTCCCCATCGTTTTTCTCAAAGACTTTGCACACCTTCCCTTAGCACAGAATTGGAGTCTCTGAAACAAAGTGAGTCCCATTGACTGGGGACGTTCCGCTCCTCACTCACTTTGCTCTCGCTGTTCTGTAGCAGAAACAGATTTTCTCTTTCCTGTTGACAAATGAACTCTTTTTGCTTTTCTGATGTTAGTTTACATGGTGGTTGCTGTGTGCTGACTCCTTTTATAGAAGCAGGAACAGAAGAGAACAAGGGGAAAGAGTTGTAGGAAAGAAGCCCCCAAGAGTATAATCACCTGTCCCCTTTCATGCTGTGCCATGTTTGATGCTCCTGGCTTCCTGCTATCTAAGGCCCAGAGGAAAATGCAGACATAAGATGTCAGCCTCCTTATTTCAGAAAAAAAAAAAATCCCAGGGCATCACAGTGCAATAATAGGTCTTATTATTCCTTAACATTTAATAAAGCCCACAGTAATGGATGCTGAACATATAAGAAGCTGGTGTAGTGTCTGCTTTTTGAAAAGCTGAAACTCAAAATATACCAGAGCAGGCAAATTATACAGATGGACAAAGGATTGAAGAAAATAGGAAGGAAGAGAACAGAGACAGATGGCCAACGCCTCGGATCTTTTTTTCCTGCAAGATAATTCTTCTGGCTAAGGACCCCAGGACATTCTGAAAGGGATTTTTTTCCTTCTTTTTTTTTTATTCCATGTGCTTGTTTGTATTTAATCAAGGTTTGCCGTAAACAGTGAAGCCAAGCTTCTCTTAATCATGCTGGCCATTAGGGGGTATAAATACAAAACTCCTACTTAAAATTACAACTCTACTTTGATGAAAAACCTTCCCAACCCACTCCATTTTACATTTTTCCCATTGGTTTTCTAAAATAGGACTGGAAAGTGCTAATAGAGTGTTTTGGAACTCAGAGTTCTTTGTGGTTTTCTAAGTCTCTTTAAAAAAATCAGTGCTCCTTACAGCCTTATCACCACTAATCAGGGCTTATGTGTGACTGGAAAATTAGAACCTTCACACGTGGCAGGCAGGAGACACAGAGGCAGGTCTCAAAGAGAAAACATCTAAACAGTGATGTGATTACCAGGGACAGAATATTCCCCTGTACCCGTGTGGTTCTGGAAGTCATCCAAGTTATTAATAGCTGTGGTGACAGGACTGTACATTATATTGTTTCCTCATCGAAGAGAACGGAATGTTAGGCGGTGGGGATTGTGACATGGAAACTATGTGGCTTGGCTCTGTTGTGTTTTATTTTCTCCTTTTGAGGGCTTTCTGCCCTCTGTACTTTTTACCAGTGCTTGTGGGCAAATATCTTCGTGGATGATGAACAAGAAATGACCTCATGGAAACAGTCTGGTGACCCACAACTGATTTAAGGTGCATGCGATTTGATCACCCTCCAATGTATACAGAGGGTTGTGAAGTGACTTGGTTCCCCTAGTGCTGGTTTGATTCACTGAGAGAACAAATCTGGACCTCTTTACTCTGAATCATTGAGTTGAAATGCCTGTCCCACTCTAGGCTGGCCTCAGATTTCCATCTGGTCAAAAAGAGGGCTTCTTTGCTGCTACTGAGGTTGACATTAACTCAAAAAAGGGAGCACAGATCTTGATGGCCCCAGATCCCACTCAGCCTCTCAGACAAAAGCCAACTCTTGGCACAGACACACAGTTAGTGCTCTGGGCCAGGTCAAATGAAGGGATGAAGGGCACCACTACACAAATATATATAGATTTTTAAGTCTGAGCTGGCATAAAATAATTCACTCCTTCATTAGTTGTTAGTGCATTTCTTCATTATTTGTTCAAAGGGACATTACCTTTTGCATCCAGCACACAAAATTTGAGAATTTTTGCAGACATTGTATAAGACTCTACATGAAGCTATCTCATGAGCCTTCATTTCCTTCCGCTTCTCCCAAGATTTGAATGGCACATGGCAAGCTGGGGAGGCACTCTTCTCTCCTCTAGTTTTAGAATTAATTTATTGTTCTCTCCAAGTAACCTATTCTCAAATGGCTAGATTTTGATGCTTTAAGCACCAATGCTGCTGTTCTTTCACTCAACAAGCCAGTTATGTACTCAAGACCTGGAGGTCTGGGTTTTTTTGTTTTTATAAACCCTGGGGCCACCATAAGCTTACCACTTAGCAAATGCTCAAAAATGTCATTGATTGAGCTAAGGCATTCTCTTTGGAATTATTATGTATGAACTCATTCACTTTGGGTTTTTTTTCTCTCAGAATAATCAGGAGGAAAATATTATTATCGACAAAACAAACATAATAAATTAACTTGAAAAAAGTTATACTGTCCAGCTAGTTCAATTTCAATTTTAATAATAGTGTGCGTATTTAAGATATGCAATGGGACAGTAGCTGAGGGCCTTTGCAATTGCTTTGATTTCAGGATCCTCCTAGATTTCACAGAGACTCGTACACTAATTCTTTAAATTTTCACTTTACAGTTCTTGCCAGAGTTTTAGATTTCAAAGTAGCCTTCACAAGTGTGGCCCCATCCTAAAAGAAATGTGCATTTAAGAGCCTTCGTATCCTCCTAAGTTCCCCACATGGTCCAGTTAAATATTCTTTTCTATTCAATCGTATTTTAAACCCTACTTGCAGTTTTGAAAAGATACTGTTTGACTTTGACAAGCTCTGGCACTCTGAATTCCTTGTATTTCTTTGTCTTTTTCCTTGGGCTTGCTTGAGGCAAGGTCTAAAACTGTCAAATCAGTAGGGGGAGGGCTTCATTTCCAATTTCAAATCATTTTATTTTCATCACTCAAAAAGAAACGCCATGTCTTGGGGATAAGTGTCAGTGACTACTTTGAAGACGGTGGACTCATGTTTCTAGCAAAGTTAATCCTTGAAGTCACTTTCATGTTGTTGATTTTTTAAACTTATATATATATATTCTTAAAACTGACTATTACCTTGAATGAGTTTCATTCTTCTCTGACTAGAGACATGCCTTTTCCTCCTTTAGGATCTACCATCACTTTTATGCTTTCTGCTTGGGACAAAACAATCTTTTGGCTATTATATCCCATTTTTTAAAAAATGTCAGTTATTCTATTATGATAAGAATCGCAACATTTTAGAATTATCGTTTAGGAATTTACTATACATCCTCTCACCTCTCTGTCCCCAACACACACACACACACACACACACACACACACACACACAAAACAAAAAAAACGCAAGCTAACTACTAAGCCAGGACTATCACCTAGATTCCTATAGTTCCAGGCCGGTGCTCCTTAAGAATGCATGGATATCAGACCCTTCCACTCTGCACATCATAGTGGCTGGCCTATTAATTTTATCTTTCCTAAGGTAAAATAGAATAACAAATAGGACACATAGTTATTCTTTTTCTTTCTTTACCTCAGGGCTGTCTGAAATCAGTTAAGAAAAGCAAAAGTTAAGTATTCTTTTGCCATTTAAAGAGCCACTGATAGTTAAGTAACAAAGCAGTAACTCTAGATGAAAGAACTAATATTTGCACAGTTCACAAACTACTTTCACATGTACCATCTCATTTAATGTTCACTCTGACTGTGTATGGTAGATGGAAATATTACCCCTGTTTTATTGTTGAGCATGTTGAGGATCATGACAGTTGAAAGAGTTTTTGTGTTGAAACACTTGTACATGGGAAGGCAGTATATTCTGACACCAAATTCTACTTCAGTTAACTGGATTTCTTTTCTTCTTTCTCTTTCCTTCTTTACTTTCCTTCTTGTTTTTAAAACATAATTTGAATTTCACCATCATTTCATAAGTCAACATAATCTACTCACATTACTGTGATTTTGTATGTGTTTGGAAACATCTGATATTCTTAACTTACGCTTTTAATCTACCGTGCTTCCTAATTGTTTATTGATGTTTTATGTCCTGCCTGTCTGTTATTTAGTTGGATTAGTTTTCCTTTCCAGGTTTGAAATTTTTCTTCTATTTGTTTGAAGTGTAGACTGTCTATATGATTTCTTGCAGTGTTTCTCTTAAAATTTTAATAGAAAAGCCCCAAATTTAGTCAATGGGAGCCCTTTCAAGCCAGCTCCGGTTTTGTGTTGACATAAGAACTTCCTTGCATCTGATCCAAGAAGCTGTTCCAGGCTCACCACCTAGTTTCTCTGCCTCGCTTGGAAACCTAGCTCTATGTGCTAGGAGTACTTGCTGCTAATAGAGTTTATTATGTCTAGGCCCTTTCAGGGGATGGAGCTGGGGATTTCTTTTATGTTTTATTCTGAAACCTCCCAATCAAACCTGAAACCACAGAACTCTTTCTCGTCTTTCCTCACTCTGCATTTGTATCTTCCTTCTCATCTATTCCCAAAAACATGAACACGTTGCCCCATTTGATCAATCCTACCACAAAAACAAAACAGTTCAGAATTATTTTAATAATATCATGTTATCAACAGAGTTGCTAAGTAAAGTTCAAGACTTCTCTGAAGTTCTTTCTGTCTTCGGACTATATTCTAGTAAAGATGTACAGTTAAAATACTTGTTCACTAGTTACCGGAATTAATTCCTTGATTGTA
This sequence comes from Diceros bicornis minor, assembly GCF_020826845.1. Classification (NCBI taxonomy): domain Eukaryota; kingdom Metazoa; phylum Chordata; class Mammalia; order Perissodactyla; family Rhinocerotidae; genus Diceros; species Diceros bicornis. Next base: position 83,682,352 of record NC_080748.1, on the reverse strand, counting down.
TATGTTTGATTGGTATTTCAATATGCATCTTTGTTGATTTGTACCTGTTTGTATTTAATTTTAGAGTTTACTTTTTATTATCTTCATTACATTTTACTTTTTAATATGTAAAGCACTTAGATGTGTCAAAATTATATAAAAAGGATACTCAGAGATTTATTATTCCCAATTCTATCCTTTCAACCCATTTCAACCAATCTTCTATCACATTTTATTAGGTTTAAATTTATCTTATTCTTATTTCCCTTTTGTTTCTGACATAAAATATAGCCTACCTCATATTTTTTTGCAGTTTGCTTTTTTCATTAAATGGTGACTTTTGAAATAATTCATACCAGTTGGTAGAGATCTTTCTTATTTTTGTATAGATGCATTTTTATAACTTTTTAGTAACTTTTGAATGTTTGAAAATCTGAAAAGTAGAAATTGTATTCTTTTTCTATTCTTAAACTTGAAGCAACAGTAGTAACAACAGCATGCTCCTGCTGAAGTGACCAGTTCTCTCTCTCCACAAAGTAGATCCAACCTTTCCTGAACCTTGTGTCCACCTCTGGATGATTTTTATTCCTTTTCTAGTTCAGTCACAACATGATTCAATATCCTGTAACCTATGAACTCAATTTTAAAATTCATTGCCACCACTACACTCTACATAACTGAGTAAGGGAAAGAAGATAGGAAAAATATGAAAAATTGGAAACTCCAAATTTTCTTATTATCCTATCTATCTATATTCGTATATCTATTCATCTGTCATTACTTTCTTTCCCTTCCTCCCTTCCTTCCTTCCTCCCTCCCTTCCTCCCTCCCTCCTTCTTCCTTCCTTCCTTCCCTCCCTCCCTCCCTCAGTTCTTTCTTTCTTTCTTTCTTCCTTTCTTTCTTTCTTTCTTTCTTTCTTTCTTTCTTTCTTTCTTTCTTTCTTTCTTTCTTTCTTTCTTTCTTTCCTTCCTTCCTTCCTTCCTTCCTTCCTTCCTTCCTTCCTTCCTTCCTTCCTTCTTTCTTTCCTTCTTTCCTTCTTTCCTTCTTTCTTTTCTTTCTTTCCTTCTTTCTTTCTTTCTTTCTTTCCTTTCCAGCTATCTTCCACTAATATACATAGATATATACATAGTAAAGCAAGCGAGATCTGTGGATAGCAAATTTAGTGCTCATTCTAAGCTAATTTGATATTTCTGAACTGAGTTTTATAGCTTGCCTTTTCTATGACCTCCCTTGTGTTCCATTTGCCCCCAGCCAATCCCATAAGTAGCCAGGACTCTTTGCTAGTGGAGCACCCAGCTCTCAATTTTTGAAAGGTCTAAGAATCCTGTATGTATAGTGTTGTTGCACTCTATAATCTATCTTACACCACCGGAAATGCCTATAGTAGGATATGACCTATAAGAGTCCTCTGACTCCAGACATTCTTATTCCTACCCCATTGTGTTTTCCCATGATGATAAGGACCAATGATTGCACTTGTACAGAATCCATTGTTGGTCTGGTTGTATAAAGAATCTGCCATAGTCATGTGACATGTGCATTAGTGGAAAAGTTTCTTCCTTGCATCTAAGACCACTAAATTCCTGGAGCCCAATGTTGACATCACAAGAACTTTGTGTGTATGCTATTAGGTGTAAGGGTAAGTTCCCATTCCCATTTTCAATCTGTGGATTCTTTACCCATGTGTTCTGGCTGTGGGAGAACTGGAATCACATATTGGTCTCTGTTTTAGGAATGTAATTGCATTTTATAGGACAACACTCTTTCCTCACATGGTGCTGCATATCAGTTGGTGTCATGACTAGATTTCCAATAGAACATCTCATCATTCTTCAAGGAGGTGCTGCTTTTGGGTGATGAACGCCAGTAAATCCCATCAGCGTCAGTCAATCGCCTTATTTACTTTCCTGTAAAATGAGGTTTTGGGTCAATAGTGTTTTACGTGACACCATGATGCCTATAAGGCATTCTGTAACCTCATGCACGGTGTTGCTGGGAGAAGCTTGACAAGAAAGGACAACAAATCCGTAAACAGAATAAATGTCAGTTCCAGGGAGGATAAATCTCATCCTCCTTGACAGAAGAGTTCCATTTTAACTGAGTTTCCACAGATAAGTGGCTGCTGCCTAGGGGATCATACTGAGTGCTCAGTGTTGGTCTCACCTTCTGGCAGATTGGGCATTCAGAAGTGCCAGTAACCAGATAAGGCTTGGCGAGAAGTCCATATATCAAGCCATGCTTAATAGCCATCATTACTGCTGTGGCCATTTTGCTCAAATGTCCTTGGAGATAGTCCTTGGGATGGCTGAGAAATGAGGTTGACTGACATTCATAGGGTGATCTCAATTTATGTAACACCTTCCAAAGTGAGTTATTTTGGTAAATATTCACTAAGTGGCTCAATTCTGAAAGTTCAGCTTTGTAATTCTGTCACTAACCTCCTTGTCACCAAACCTCCTGATTTTATGTTTTCCAAGTCCCAGACTATCTAGCCAAAACATTAGACCTTGCCCATGAATTCATATAGATCCCTACCTCTCACTAGCTCATCTTCTAGGATATGGACAAGATTTGTCTGTCCACTAGGATGATTTCACTAATCCTTGTCCTCTTATATTCTAATATGGAGACAGAAGATAAACTAAATAAAGAGGCACGATAAAACAAACACGTGTCAGATGGTGATAAATGTTACAGAGAAAAATAACACATAAAGGCAAATGGAGAGTGTGGAGAGATGGCAGTTATGATCAGGTTGGTCAGAGAAGGCCACCAAGGAAAGCAGAAAGAAACAAGAGTTGGTAGAGGAGGGTGTAAGATTAACTTGAATCCCCTTACAGCAGTGGTTCTCAATCTTGGCTGCATCTTGTAATCATCTGGGAAGCTATACAAATTCTGATGCCTGGGTTCCACCTTCAGAGACTCTGATTTGTTTAGTCTGAGACGTAGTCTTGGTGTTAGGACGTTTGAAAGATCCCAGGTGATCTTAATATGCTGCCACAGTTTTGAAACACTGCATTACAGGGAAACTCCCTGAGGTGAGTTTATCCTAAGGTCTTTAGGTGGGATAGGAACAGTCTCACGATAAAGGATAGAAAGAACATATCTTGCTAGCAGGGGAGGTTCAAGGGTTTGGGGTCTTTGGGTACACAGAGTAACTAATTTCTCCCATTAATCCCAGTTCAAATTCTTTGAATCTCATGTTTTTGCAACCAATGCCTTAGTCTTAAGAGTGCTGTGAGTCTGCAAACTCCAGACTTATGACCAAATGCTGACTTTTTACTGCGTCTGCCTCACAGCCATAAAAGATAAGAATTCTTGAAGACATAGAGGCTCCCCGGTCTCCTGACTATGCCATGAGCTGAGAATGAACAGCCCTGAGCTTTTCATTTTCTACGTTGTGATCACTAATACACTTGAAAACAACCAAAGAATCCACAGCTATCTTATTCCTCATCTTGCCATGCTGATCTATGACAGCAGCCATGTAGCCCACCAAAGCTTTTCCTTCATTGGGCACTTTATTTCTCACAATTCCAAGGGATAATTTAAGTATCTCCTTCACCACTGGATACCATGGACTACCAGTATCCCATCCTTTAATGCCAGCAGAATCTTTGCTGCTTTCAAATCTAACTAGGTCAGAAAAAACATTTCAAACTGTCATTTCCCTGCAAGTCTGTTGTCTGCAGCTACCTCTGGTACCAATTACTGTATTGAAGGAGGTTCAGGTGAAGAAACAGCCAACTGTAGCTAGTTTCCCCCAGATTTTTTTACAGGATATTAAACGGCTTACAGAATCTTTGGGTGGGCCGGAGAATAGTCTCTAGATCATGCATTAAAGATTTCTGCACTCCAAAACTAGGCTGCAGGGGAGATGCTGAATTTGACAAAATCAGGAAGATGCCTGCGGAATCAAAAAGTAGCTCCAGAGCCATCTCCCCACCTGCCAAGTTGGAAAGCGGTCCCCAAATTACCTACTAAATACTTACGTCAATGTAGTTCTACTTGTTTCCATGACTGTTCTTCGGGCATAATTTCTTTCTTTTGTTGAAGTCACTGTCTTTCTTTTCTCCGATACTCTGTGATCTTTGATTGTGCTTTCCTCTTATGCTGAGGCAGGTAGATGTTCTGCTGAATTTGTTTGTGCTGCCACCTTAGGGAAGGTGTGAAATGTGCAACTATGGTTTCCATTTGAGATTATTTTCATGGGCAGCTGCGAGGCTGAATGTATGACCAGATGATGCTCCTTCTTGACTAGTCTGAGTGGCCCCAGGATTCCTGATACCCAGGGCGTTGTCTTTCTCTCTGAATGAGCCTTTACTTGCACTGATCCTATCAATTCTGCACGGCCAATAGTATACACAAGGGAGATGTCTTGCATTGTTTTGCCTGGCTTCTCCTGCTGGGCTATCCCAGTTAACCCCTTCCAGGTGGTCCTGGACCGTATGTGTGTCCATGGAGTGCTGTGGAATCTGCTCCCGCCGTTGGCAGTGACGCTCTCCTGCATACAGTTTAGGCTGTAGTTTCCTTTTGCAACTACATTATTACTCTGTTCTCCTTTTCAGGGATTTCTCACATTTCCTGGTCCAACAAAAGCCCTAAATAGTGATTTAAGTATTAAAAAATGTTTTTTATATTATTTTTAGGGATTTGGGATGGGAGCAGAATGATACCATAAGCGCTGTAGTCTGATACCTTGAAAACTCTTTCATTCATTTATGTGTTATTTCATTTGTTCATCCATTAGTAGTAGGTTGCTACATTCTGTGTGCCAAAGATTATTCTAGAGTCTGAGTAATACCAAGGTCTCTTAAGTCCTCATAGTTTAGTGGGAATGACAGATATTAGGATACCAGTTGACAGGTGCTGTAGTGGAGGTATATGCGGAAGACTTGGAGCCCTTGAAAAGGAAGAGTCATTTAGAAGAATACAGATCATCTGAGTTTATTTCCCATTTCTGGGACTTTCTACATTCTACACAGCAAACAAGACATATACTTTTCTCTTCATCCTATACCTGCCCATTTATGTCTCAGTATAAACACTATTTTATAAAATACTTCCATCACTCCTTTAAGTAAATTAGGTTTTTCTTTAGATTTTTGTAATACCATGCTCTTTGCCGTCATAGCACTTGGCAAAATCTCTCTCTCTCTTTTTTTTTTTTGTGAAGAAGACCAGCCCTGAGCTAACATCCATGCCAATCCTCCTCTTCCTTTGCTGAGGAAGACTGAACAGGACCACGTATCCAATGCCAAATATGCTGAGGAGGAGCTTCAGAAATATATGTTTAATTTTGAATAAATGAAACTGGTGTTAGGTGTTCTGTTCATAAAATAAAAGCATCTTCACAGAGAAAATTTCAGTGGGCTTCTCTGTGAATTTGGTACCAAAATATAAGTTCTATTTTCCAGTTGAAAAAATACAAGTAGCAGGTGTTAACTAACTGGGTCTCATTCTCTGCTCACGACTAGTCCAAGGTGAGAATGCAATGGTACTCTTCCCACTGCTCTCTCTTCGCCTTCCTCACTGGCTGAAGAGAGGAAGAGGAGGCTCAGCTCTTTGTCAGCTCTACACCTCCAAGCAGACCCCGGGACAGCCATGCAGCAGGAAGGGGAGACACTGCCTTCACACACTGCTGTCAGTGCTGTGGTATCACCTCTCATCAATGAATTATCCACTTCACAGTCTGGAGTGAGCGGAAGCGTGGTGTCTGACCTGTTTTCTTGTAAAGGCCGTAAAGAGGAGAGGACAGAAAGAGACTGCAGGTAGAGGTAAAATAAAAACCACAGAGAGGAGAAAGTATTCAAGAAGTAAACATTGGTCAGATCCTTGGAGGTGTGGCTTTAAATTTTGGAATATTTGTCACACTGATTTATTTTCTACTGGTATGTTTCTCAGGGTAAAAGATTCAATTATGTTTTCTCATTTAGAGATGGTACCAAAGCAGAGACCACATGTCAACTGAATTCATCCAGAGCAAATTTGTTTTCGCTTCATTTCACCTGGCATTAATGGCTTGACAGGAGCCATGGGAAGACTTGTTCTTGATTAAGAGATGAAAATTCAAACCAATTCAGTGTTAGGTATAACATAAACACCTGTAAACAAATTTTAGATAGAAGTTTTGAACCAGGAATAGTTATAAATGAAAATATCAGTATGACTTGAAACTAGCACAAAGCAAACTACTACTTAAATACTGAGAGTTGTGCTGAAAACCAAAAACTAGTGACATATAAGTTATATCTGTAAAAATCATCACGTGTCAGGGGCCAGCCCAGTGGCGCAGGCGGTTGAGTGCGCGCGCTCCGCTGCGGCGGCCCGGGGTTCGCTGGTTCGGATCCCGGGCGCGCACTGACGCACTGTTTGGCAAGCCATGCTGTGGCGGCGTCCCATATAAAGTGGAGGAAGATGGGCACAGATGTTAGCCCAGGGCCGTCTTCCTCAGCAAAAAAAAGAGGAGGATTGGCGGATGTTAGCACAGGGCTGATCTCCTCACAAAAAAAAAAAAAAAAAAAAAATTATCACGTGTCAGACTGTCACAGCCCCCCAAAATCAGAGTGGGAGTGCAAGCATTGGAGACGGAGCACAGTGATGACTAGAAATGCTCCTGCAAAACCCAAGCTGTTGTGAATGTGTTTTCTCATGAGTGTCCCTCTCTGAAGTTGGACTTAAAGTGTATAGAAATTCAAAGTTTTGGTGGATACTTCTGCCTAGAAAGACATTTGGAATTAAGAAGGGGCGCTTCCTATGAGAGCGGGGGGAGTGAGTTATGGGTTTCCTGGTCTAATGCAGATTATAACTCTCTGCACTCAGTTTTACCCACAGGAAAACTTTTGGTGACATCGTTCTGCCAAGTGAGCATAGAAGATGGTTTGAAACCTGTGAGTCATGATTTCTTTAGCTTCAGAGTGATAAAAATGGAGACATCTTTAAGGAGGCATATACACTGCAATTAATAGCAAAAACCTGTAAACAATACAACTGGGGTGAGGCTGTCAGAGCCATGGGGACTTGGTTAAGGAAATTTCATATTTCACATACTTTTAAGGATGTATCTATTACAGGGTATTAGATTGTGACTCTTTCTGCCTCAGTTTCCACTAAAAGCCCAGAGTGACAGTGTTGGGGCACCACAGTGAGTCTGAGACCCTCTCTATAACCTGCTTCCTGTCACCTGGGCCCCTCAACAAGATTAAAGGTACAATGAGGGGTCTAAGAGAGGATCGATCAGGAAAGACTGATGGAAGTCCCCATCCCCACCTTCGGGAGGGGTTTGGGATGCCTGTAGCTTTCCGTGCTGTGTCTAGTGAGAGGAGCTTCTCGAAGATCCCCAGGGAGCAGGGGGAAATATGTCTCTGCAGTGGGGAGACGCAGAGCCAGTGCCTGGCTCATGCCTAATGGAACTCTGGTGGGGGTGTGACACCCCTGGGGAAGCCTAAGGGGCTGGAGTTTACTGGTGCATGCTTTAGAGATGGGGCCAAAGAGTGTTTCTGCTCCCAGGCCGGCCTGCCCTGCTGGGGTCGGTGCTGTATGGGGGTTCCCCCAACACCAGGTGTGGGCCACGCAGAGGGAGCCGGCATAGGGCACATCCAGAGCAGCGCTGCTCACATTTCTGCGTGCACATGAATCACCTGCAGGTCGTGCTAAAATGCAGACTCGGCCTCAGCAGGTCTGGGAATGGGCCCCCAGGTGACGTCATTGCCGCTGAGGGGCCGAGAGCACTGTCTGATGGAGTCTCCCGTAGAGAACAGATCTCAGGGAAGAGAGGCATTCCTCCCGATGCCTCAGTCACACAGCTGAGTTCTGGCCAGTGGAATGCGAGCAGAAGGGACCTGAGCCACTTCCAGGCGGTGGAGACTGCCCCGTGTACGGCTCCCTGCGCTGGTATCTCCATCCACTGGTCAAACAGGAACATTCCAAGGACCAGGAGGAGGTTGGGGTCAGGAGATGGAAGGACCCTCAGTCCCTGGATGACTGCTTGGGGTCAACATGCACAGGACTGTGACTCAGGGGAGAAAACTAAATAGAAATCTAGGTTTATTGTGTTAAGTCACTAGATTCTGTGGTGTTTATTAACACAGCCTACTTGAGTTATACACGTAGTAGGCAGCGTAGGAGACTCAAGACAGTAAGACAATTGCTCACCTGGGCCCAGTGCCAACTGTCAGGAGTAAAACTGGGAGATGTAGCAACTTGTACCTCTAATGAGTTTTTCCTGTGGGTTACTGCTGGCTCTTGAATGCTCTGAGCACCAATATTCTGTCTTTGTAGGATTTACCTTTTCATCTGGGGCTGAAAGGTGAGTGTTCCTGGTGATCAGTAATGAGACAATGTCACCTCCAATTCCCTACTTCCCTACCCTTGATGCCTTCAGTAGTCGAGGCCATTACCACGTGGATTTCCTGTGGCTTCTCTTCCCTTTTGCTAGGGAACTTTTCTGGCTTTTTGAAATATGGAATGTTATATTTTTACAACAGCTTCTAAGCCCAAGGGAACGACAACAGGTCTCCAATTGCAAAATTTTCTGAAGAACTGTTTCCCCTACAATGCACATGTATGTACAACATACTTACGTGAAAGCATGTCCAAAAAGTTATTTTTGTAATATTAAGATTGATTATTCTGTTCAAAAATAATGTCGATGAACCATAATAAGGACTCTGTTGGGTGGACCTGCCCTTTTTGTTATCACACAAGACCCAGTTTGATTGAATTCAGTTTAATAGATCCCCCAAAATAGGTTCAGTAAGGAAGCGCCTCTTCAGAATGTGACAGAATTTATATACTTTTCAACCAATTGTTTTAGATCATGGACCTCCTTGTTTGCTGAAATCTTAAAAGATCAAAACCTCAAATTGAATTTGGTTTTATTCTATTTTTCTTTAGAGCTTTGATCTCCCCCTTGGAATTTATCAATAGTTTCATTCTCTTCCATTTTCTTTAGACTTTTAAAAACTAAGTGGTGACATCAGGAAAATGTCATCTGGGCCAGCTCACGAGACTTCCTTTGAAGCAGCACATGTTCCCCGGGGCTATAGCAAAAGGCAAGCTAGCAGATACGCCAGGAAGTCTGTCAATGACTAATTCAAAGGAAAGAAAAGACACATTTGATGCATTCCTATTATAAAACAACAATTGAAATGAATGCATAGATTGATTCACCTTTAACATTTTCTTACGAGAAGACATCCAGATTTTCTTCTGCCATTGTAATGATCTGCTAAACTACATAAAATCGGGATTATACTGTGTTGATGTCAAAGCATACAAAAATGATATTTTAGGTATAAACAGATTTTTTAAAAATCTGAGAAGTGATCTGAAAAATTAGGACAAGTGATAGAGATGCACCATAGGCATCTAATAAGACTTACCCTTTGAAAAAGTCATCTTTAAAGTTTTACAAAGCATCCTGGATTTTAGAGAAACTTACTGAAACCACAATAATGGAGCATCCCAGGGGTCTGCAGTACTTAGGTAAAGCGAGAAACTACAAAGGTAATTCTTTCCAGTCTGTAACTCAGCATGCTACAACCGTTTGCTATATGGGTATCTTTGTAACTCACATGGGTAGAACATTGTAGTAGAATTTATTTGATAAAGTCATTGCTTATGAATAAGATGTAAAGGAAGGAAAATGGGGGTGGAGAATATATTTTCAGTTTTTTGATAGCAGTGCTGCTGTTTTGGGAAACCATGAGCATCATAGAGAATTTACCATTGTACAATAAATAGAAATATAATTGCTTCCATCTTCATTACATGGATTTTTATGTGCAGCTAAAAACGAATTGAAAAATGTAATGAAATTACCCTAAACTTTTACTTGGAACACAGGTTTTTTTTTTTTTTTTTTCCCCCCCAGCTAATTTAAGAATGTTTTTTGTTGAAAATTTCCTGATGAGAATTAAAGTAAAAATAAATCCTACTAACGTCTAACTAAAGATATACATTTAAAAGTTGGAAAAAAATTAGCAGTGCTGGGTAATAGGCAGTGGGTGAAATATGTCCCACTGTAAAATGTTATTATATAATAACCTCATGCCCTTTATTGTGATGTAAATTGAGTTTGATGTCTGGCTAGAAACTGACAGCAATAGAACTTTGACAGAAATTTATCCATCCTTCTAGACTACGAAATTCCGAATATATTTTTTTGTCCAAGTTATGTAATGTTCATATGTGAAGTTCATTTCAAATCTAAGATTTTAATTGGTTGTTGCTTTTATTGGACAGATTTATGTAAGCATAATTCTACTAAATTAGATACCACTCTTTAAGAATAGTAATGATATATTTTTCCACAGTAGAAAATATATTTTAAATCATTTTAACCCACCATAAGTATTTTGATGGTAGTTTTTAGAGACCTCTCATAAAGCATTTTTTAAAAAAAGCAGCAAAGTTGGGCAGTGTTGAAACATAGGGTAATAATTCATACCAATTATATTGCTAAACATAAAGTCTCAGGCTCCATAATATATCATAATTCATACCTATGGTTTGATAGCAATTAAAATACCATCATTAAATATATTGCAAACATACATAATTGTTGAAATCTTGCTTATATGGAATAACATTCAGTGCTTTATTATCCAGAATAGTACCTCTGTTCATTTTCTTGACAATGTTGTAACCATTAGAGAACTGTTCTGAGAGTACCTTTACTACACACAGACTCAGACATTCTCTCCTATTATTAGGACTGTTCAGGTTGTTACTACTTTCATGGCTATTAATGCTTTTGAGTCTCTGCTGATTTTTCTACCATGTAAGTAGAACAGATACAATCACGTGGTCCTAGAGTAGTGATTAACAGATACCTGAAATCTCTCTGCGCTGTGGAGAAAACCAACAACTGAACACTAAGACCTTACTTAGGACTTAGGAGACTCTGTTCTAGAAAATATTCGAGGGATTTGGCTTCTAGCTCCAGAAGGTCAACACACATAAGATGAGACAAAGGGACTACTAGACAGATTATTCACCATTGATGAGGCTCATGGTACTTCCAGCAGGTGATGGTCAGATTTGGCTGATGACCATACAAACCCTAAACTGTGACCAGGTTAACAGAGTAGAGAGGGGTGTAGGCTGGACCCACTTGTGCTCAGATGCTTCCTTCATGGGAGCTTTCCCTGTAATAGCCTTCCATCACAGTTTCACACAACTATGTATCCCCAAAAATGTCACTGAATTCGAAGTTTTTGAAGATATATTTTGATAAAATAAGTGGAAAATTTCTGTGTATCAAGTTAAAATGGCATGGACTTTGGAACTGTAAATATAAGGGTTCATATTCTGATGGGCTACTTAAAGCTCTGAGCTTCCATTTCAGGATCAGTACACAGATGATAGTAATTACCATGGAGGTATGAGTTAGTGTTAGGATAATATGTGCAGAGCACCCAGAACAGTCACAGCAAGTGCTTAGTGCACATTTGAAACAAGTTCTCACCAGGTGCCATGCTTGAACAGTTCACTTCTCACTCTGGAATAAATAAATATCCTGTGTGTGTATTGGGGGGGAATCTAGTTCAAACTTTTAATTCAGCCTAGGTCATTAAGTGCTTACAATGTGCCAGGCATGGCCGAGGAAGCCATGTGTGCTGAGGAAAGTTGATTTCTTCTGTTTAGTGGCTGAGGTTAAGAGGTCAGAGGTCAGGGAGATAGGGGAGAAAGAGGCAGGAGTGGGGCCTGGTATCGGTCATGTTGCCAGTTAACCAGCATTAACTGTGTCTTCTTATTTTCTGTATCCTGATGCTTTGGCATCTGAGCCTTGCTGATCCTGGAGGAACTGCCCCTCCCAGGACTATTCAAGTCCTAGGGATAGTGAACAACTCCAACCAACCCAGAGCCCACACCTCAACCACCCCCTTTATTGGTTTCTCCCACTCCAGGCCACTATGCCCCTGCCCAGGGCCAGGAACCAGATAAGCAGAGACAGCCTCTGCACCCCAATGTCCTCTGAAGTTATTCAAAGCTGCCAATTCTATGCCTGGATACCCTGCCTTGCCCATTCCTTCCCATGGAAACCACAAAAGAAGCTTCAGCCCACTGGTTCCCTCACTCTTTCTGCTTCATGACCCACCCAGGTGCTTCTCGCGTGGCTCCCCCTGGCCTGGCATGGGACTTGTGAGTTTAACAAACTATCTTTTCTTTTTTTTTTCCTTCTAGGAGGCTCCTGCCTCCATCTTTTTTTTTTTTTTTTGTGAGGAAGATCAGCCCTGAGATAACATCCATGCTAATCCTCTTTTTGCTGAGGAAGACCGGCTCTGAGCTAACATCTCTCCTTTTTTTTTTCCCCAAAGCCCCAGTAGATAGTTGCACGTCATAGTTGCACATACTTCTAGTTGCTGCATGTGGGATGCGGCCTCAGCACGGCCGGAGAAGCGGTGCGTCGGTGCGTGCCCGGGATCCGAACCCGGGCCGCCAGTAGCGGAGCGCGCGCACTTAACTGCTAAGCCACAGGGCTGGTCCCACAAACTATCTTTTCAATAGCAGTCATCGCTTGATCTGTTGGCCTATTATTATTCCTAAATAATAAACATGTTATTCCTAAAAGTCACACATGCATACATGGTAATTATATCTGAATAACCAAAAAACCCTTATTTTAAAGCAAATTACCAGAGCCTAAAGCTTGCAAAATGCCTTGAAAAGAATATATGAAGGGAGTCTGGATGAATGAGATTGTTCAGCCCCTATTTATCTGACCAGTACAGAAGCATTCATGGAAAGCAACAAGAAAAATAAATAAAACCACAGAAGAACATAGTTGTACCCTTTTATTGGCACAGTAATTTTTCAAAGGCTGGTATGAATAACAAATTCCAAGTAGCAAGATGCGATGGTCTTATGCCACAGCTCAGAACTTCCCAACAGCCAACAGAAGCACATCAATAAACAAGGCGGTTGCATTACAGGAGTGCTGAGGATATACAGCAGGTGAGCCATGCAGTGGAGCTCTGAGAGGACAGTCGTCTTGGAATGCAGCATTGCTGCTGGAACCAGTAAATCTGAGCGTGCTTATTTGTACTGTGTAGACCTTTGAATAGATATGACCCTTGCACACCACCCGCTATGAATTTGAAGTTGTACGTGTTTAAGTGAGTGCCACATAATTTCCTGTAACCTACGCTGAAGCCAGAGATGAGATTTAACTAAAGAGCTCACAATCCACGTATCCAGAAATACAGGGCATAGGAAGGAATTGCCTCCTAACCAATGAATGAATTATCAAACACGGGACTTAGTCCACACGTTTGCAGGGCTGACACTGGCGAAGCTAAAACAGCAGCATAGACTTGAGAGCTTTAGGTACTTTAGGTTAAAAAAAAAGATGTATGGAGGGAAAAAATTGTAGAAATGATTTTTTTAAATCTGTATTTTGAAGAAAGGGAGCACCACCAATTGCGTAAAGTTATAAAATACAGTAATAAACATGTAAGTAATGACTGGGTTTGCAATTCCAATAAAACACACATACCTGCAGAGACATAAAACATACATCCTGTAGAGTGTATCAGACTAAAATGACTGCAGTACTACAACAGACATGTGGTGGGACCATATAAAACCCACTGTACAGTGTGGATCCCTCCCTCCTCCACCAGTCTCTTTCCCTCTCTCGCCTCATCCCACAATTTTCCCAGCCTTTCTCTTGCTCCCCAGGGGTAGCATGGCCCTATAACCATGGAGCCTGAAAATCAGAGTGTATCCCCACAGAATGGGTAAGAAAGAGCACACACACACACACACACACACACACACACACACACGAAATCTCATGTAGTTAACTTCATTGTCCTGTGCTTGTTTGTGTAAATGTGTGGCGAGAGCACCCAGCCATATCAGAGGCAGCCTTCTGTCGATGCAGCCTGGAATTGCTAGGCAGTCCTATTCTGCGAGTCTGCAGTCCGGGCCACATCAAATGGTGGTGTCCCAGAACTCAGAAGGCAGCCGGCTGCAGGAGGCCCCCTCAGGCTTCTTCAGAAGAGTCGGCTTTTTGCAAGGAGGTGGGGGAGGCGCCCTGGGCTCCGGGTGGTGCAGGATTTGCTGCCAGTCTTCTCTCTCCTCGCAGAGCTTCCGCCTCCAGTCCAGGAGCTCCTGCAGGGCCACACTTTCATTCTGCGAGAGCCTCAGCTGATGGATTACCTGTGGGAGGAAAGAGGGAAAAGAGTGGCACCAAATATTGTGAACAAGAGAGAAACATAATAGCAACACCTGGATGCCAAGGCGCTGGACCAGTGGAAAGAGAGAACACATGTTCGCTATAAAACCTCCCGGCTTTACTCCTCGGGAAATGGCAGCCACCTAGGTCAGCTGTGAACTGCTGAATTAAGATGATGAATGGAACAAAACACTCAGGATGGCTACACCAGTTAACATATGATATACCTCCAGGGAATACAAGAAAGACTCAGATGTCCGTTTGCCCTTTGCCCTCTGTTATTACAGATATTCTTATGACATCTTGTACTTTCTCTTCATTTATCACAATTGTAATTCTGCATGTAATAGATGCTTCTGGATTTCTCACTCCATTCTAGGATCACTCCTCCATCTACGCACAGTTACTAGTCAACGTCTCTTAAGGTAATGTGACCCCACTCTGACCACCATGCATTCACCCAAGGCTGGACCCCTACTCAGGAGGGCCCACTCACATCAGTGTTAGCAGAGGACCACAGTAACATCGAAACTGTCTCCAAGAGTTAGGTGTGGCAGGGACAGCCACTGAAATATCAAACGAGCTCAGTGGAGGCAGGGTAGCCACCTCACTGGGGTGTCAGTGCACGCTCGGTTTTGCAGCAGGATCTAAACTAGCAGCTGGTGTGCTCTCTCAGACCCTGAGCTGGCAGAGATGGGAACTTTAAGGGTCTTTGCAGGAGAGCATCAAAACGTGCAACTGGGGCCAGTCTCGGGGCCTAGTGGATAAGTTTGGCGCACTCCACTTTGGTGGTCTGTGTTTGGTTTCCGGGCGCAGACCTACACCACTCGTCAGCTGCCATGCTTTGGTGGTGACCCACATACAAAATAGAGGAAGATGGGCACAGATGTTAGCTCAGGGTGAATCTTCCTCAGCAAAAAAAGAAAAAGAAAACCATGCAACTGTTTCAGCTACTTCCTCTCCCTTTCTTAGGGTACCCAAAGACAGACACCCTGAAGACTGAGCTTGTCCCCCCACAGCAGCTGGGGCACTTCAGGACAAGCAGGTTGCATTGCTGTGGACTCCCCCTTCTGCCAGCAGCCAGTATTCTGTAACAGCTGGACGTTGCAAAAACCAATTTTTCTGTCAATTCTAAAGTGAGTACGCTGGTTTAACAAAATGAGATTCTGGACATCAAAATGGGAATACCGGGGAGAATTCCGAGGAATCAAGATGGCTCATCCCACCCCCAAAGCACATACTGCTGTGTCCAGTGCCCCTTCCATCCTCTCCATCGAAACAAAGAGAATAAAATAAAGCAGGACAGAGCGGTTGGCTCTAATATGAGAAAAGTCACTTGAAGGCAGACAGGGTAGCCAGTGTTCCAGGAAAATTCTAAAACCAACACCCTCACCTGGACACCCGAGCCTATTGTTTACTCCAGAAAGAAGATGTTAAAGCCTAGAATCAAGGAGATGGGCAGAAGGTTGAGACACTGTGTTAAAACACAGAAGCTGTGGAGGTCAAATCCATGTCCAGAGTGTATAAGTAGATTTCTGGAGCTGGTTATTAGCAAAAGAAGTTCTCCCAATTTGAGTTTATAGACAACCAGAAAAAAGCCCTCAGTGTGATTGTCCAAGCTCTGCAGTGACCTCCAGGCATCCGCAGAAAGTGGGCTGCTAACACGGGACGCCCCCTTAAAGGGAACTCCTCTAGTCTCTAGGACTGAGGCAGAAGGACCTGGGGATGAGACATCCTCCTGCTGGGCAGACTCTTGTGAAAGCCAGATTGCCTCTTCTGTCAGGGAAGTGAGCCAAGAGAGGGAGGTGGAGGGTGTGCATAAAAGTTACTTACTTTAGTCAACACTTGAGAGTGCTAAATATGCACCAGGTACTTCTCTAAGCACCTTACAAACATTAAGTCATGCAATCCTCCTAAGGACTCTATAAGGCAGTGTTAGCATTTTATAGATGAGGAAACAGAGAGGTTAAGTAATTTGCCCGAAGTCACATGGAAAACGGTGGAACCAGGCCGTCTGGCTCCAGAATCTGTCTTCTTAACTATTACTCTACAGTGCTCATCATTTACTGAACAACTGCTGTCCAGGATCTGATGTAGGCTAAAGACCAACATCCCTACATCATCTTCCTTTTTCTTTTTCTAAATGAGATTTGGTGAAATCTTTATGTTTCCTCCACTAATATATTTCAGCTCTTCTATTTTCTCCACTAGTGTATGTTGTGGTGATTACATTTAGCTTCAGTCTCATTTACTCTATGGATATTCAATATCTGTACATATGTTTCTTGGCAAACATTCAGCATATAGGAGCAATCTCTGAAAAATACTGTCACTGGATTTATTCTTATGAGAGAATATTTAATTGATTGAAGAATACCTCTATCATCTCAGTTGATCATATCCCCAAAACTTCCTTGAGATACCACCTTTCTTTTTTTCCTTTTATTTTTTTTTGGTGAGGAAGATTGGCTCTGAGCTAACGTCTGTGCTAGTCTTCCTCTATTTTTTTTGTATGTGGGATGCCACCACAGCATGGCTTGATGAGCAGTGTGTGGGTCTGCGTCCGGGATCTGAACCTGCGAACCTTGGGCTGACAAAGAGGAGTGCATGAACTCAACCGTTATGCCTGGCCCCCCATCTTTGTTAAGTAACACAACTTCATATTGATCTATTGAGAAAGAAAACAGGAAACTTCCATATCTGCAAAGGATGTTGAAGGTCATGGCAGGTTACTGCTCCCACTGTAAAAATGAGAAAAAGGGATAAATTACAAAAATCATATATTTAAAACATCAGACAGCTCTGGCAAAATTCTGGATGGAGAGAATTTTTCTGAGTGAACAGATAATTGCCAATTGCTTTTTTTTTTCTCCAGGAACTGGTGCCAATTCTGAGTTCTACTGTAGGTGTAGAGGGCCCTTTCTAGAAGAAAGAAAAACCATACAATATTTTGCAGTTGCATGAGACTAGAGACACAAACTGGAAACTTGAGGACCCTCAAAGGCACGGTCATTTTCCCCAAGAGACATTTGTTAAGTTCCTCAGCTATCTGAATGATAGTGCCTTAGGCCAAAAGCCTATAAAACCCAAGTGGAATCTCCTATAATGACACAGGTGCTTCAGAACAAAAGTCTGACAGGGGAGATGATAGCCGCAAGCACCTAACTAGACTCGTCTTCCAGACGTGCAGATTCTGAAAAGCTGCCACACAGCGGGACAGCGGGGCCAGGAGCCCTGAAATGCAGAGCTGGAGCCACTGTAACCTTTCAGTCATAGGAGCAAGGACCTGACAGGCTCTCAGTCACAGTGCAGCAGGGCGCAGCCTGAGGATCAGAGAACTGGAGGTGGACTGGTTCTCCAACGCAGCTCAATTTGTGATGGGACTGAGGTGGTCATCCCTGGCCTTTGCCTCCTAACAGAGGACGGTAGAATCCTCTTGGGGAGAAACCATCACCTATAGCGTCTGTAGTTTGTTTACACACAATGCTGACCATGTAATCAGAAATTACTAACCATGCGAAGATACAAGGAAATTTACCAAAAGATAAAACAGATTCACAGAGGATTCAGATTTAGAGTTAGCAGGTAAAGACTTTAAAATACCTATGATTAAATGTTTAAGAGAATAGAGAAAAAGATGGGCAAATAGAAGAAATAGTGGAATAGACATAAGCATGAGAGCAGTATGAGAAGTGGAAACAAGATACAGGACGTGGCAAAGCAATCTTGTAAGAGGTAAGCTTCCAAAACTCGTGAATGCCATCAATATGCACATTTAACAAGCTCAGCAAACCACACAGAAGACAAACACACACACCACCACCACCAACAGGAAGACACAAGGTAGATCACATTGAAAATGCCCAAGGCCGAAAAAAGTTTTAAAAATCCAGAGCAAAAAGACACATTACCATCAAGAGACAACAAGGAGAGTGACATTTGACTTCTAAACTGAAACACTGGAGGCCAGAAAACAACGAATCACAGGTTAAATACTAAAAGAAAGGAATTCAACCTAGAACTCTATACTCAATAAAAAAACCCTCAAAAATGAAAGTGAGATAAAAAATTCTTGGACAAACAAAAATGACGAAATTTGCCATCAGATGTCTTGAGTCTCTTGTTTTAGAGTGAATGAAAATGATCCTGGATGGAAAACTGGAAATTTAAGAGAGAATTAAGGACACCAGAATTAACTCCATGGGTCAATATAAATTACATGCTTAAATATCTTATAGCCTTTAAATCATGTGTGGAACAAGAATGCATGCCAACAGCAACTGTGAAAGCTAGGAGGGGTTTATGGAGTTTAGAGGTTCTAAGGTCCTAGCAGTATTAGAAAATGGTAAGAGTAATAAAATCTGTTAAGATATAATAAGTCAGGGATGCACGTTTTATTCTTTAGTGAAACGATGAATAGAATAGTGAGAGAATGTATAATTAACAAGTTAATATGAGGGAAACGTGACCTAATAAATATTCAATTAATCTACAAGAAAGCAAGAAGGGTACAAAACAGAATATAAAAATAGAGGCCAATTCCTAGCAAAACAGAGTAAAGCATAAAATAAAAAAATAAAACAGACTCCAGATCTCCTCCCGGAAGTTGGTGTGGCTCTTCTACAGATGGACGGCACGTGCTGGATTGATTTTTGTGCTGGGGTGTTCAACAGACAGTTCAGCTCTGTCCTCATTCCAAGCACAAATACATCCATTCTCTACTTCTTCCCAATCCTAAACTCTCTGCAGCAGCTTTTCATAACCACCAAAAGCATACACCAGGTGTGACCCTCTGCTAAGACCTTCACGATAGGAACAGATTTACAGATTGAGTCGCTTCACAGAAGCAGTGCCAATCTGCTGAGCGACTTGCAGCGGCTGCTGGCCTGAATTAGGCTTGTAGGGAGGGATTTTGACATAAAATGTCCCAAATCCCCTGAGGCATTGCTTTACTGTTTGAAAAAAAATACTCTCTACCCTTTCAAATATTCTCAATGTTTACTAAAAATATCTGAATTCTCAAGTACATTATGAAAGGTGAAACTTATACTCACAAACCATTAGGGAGCACTTTCTTAATGAGGATATCGATGTCTTGAATAATGTGGTGAGTACAGAAGAAGGCCATCTTTGAATCAACAACCAAGAGCTCTCTCTGCTTACTTGATGAGCAAAAATGTGACTGATGTTTGCAATAATCAACTAATGCTCAGAATAAACCCTTTCATTGACAGATCCCATAGAACTTTATTGTCTATTATGGAGATTAATAGGTATTGAGCAAAATCTAATAGGTACATAAGGATGGTTGCCAAAATGACATAAATGAGATGCTAAAATATTAACATTATGATCTTCATTTAAAAAAAAAAGTATCTTCACAGGTTATGTCTTAAATGAACATTAAAATTCTGTGTAAGGATATATGATAGGTTATGTTCAACATAATGAAGTTCAGAGGGCATTTTAAAATTATGATCTGTGAGACAATAAATAGAAGATCAGAAGATGAGGACAGTACGCCCTGACTAATGACGTTTAATCTGCTTTATTTAGATTTATTCAATTTATTAGACTGTGCGGCACAAGAATCATATTTGTCACAGATAGTTAAAGAACTTTAATATTTTATAACAGCAAACAAATGCAACTATGGGTGTTATTTCAATGGTGGTCAAGTAATATATAAGCAATAAACAGAAAAAGTCTTTACAATACTATTCAACACTCTAAAAACATCTAAATCAGTGTTTCTCCATTTTTAAATTTTGTGTCCTATTGGTAACAACAATAACCCTCCCAGCTTCCTTTACCATTATTAGATATTTCACAATAAATTAAATATTATCATTAAAAAGGCAATAATGATTTTGTAACAAAAATTTTAGTTTTCGTATTGAAAGGGAACCATTTCTTTTCAGAAAGAGAAGAAATGACCCTGGGGATTAGGGATGCTCCTGGAAATGTGAGCTTGGGGTCAGCTGGCTTCAAACCAGGACTCATTTACCCTGATTTGTTTGTAGGATAAAAGATGTCATTTTGGTGTCTTTTAACTTAAAGCTTATTTTCCATTGCTTTGAAAGATATAACTCCACCCCATGTCACCACTTCAGATAGCTAGTCACTTATTCATTTTCTTTTCTGGCATGTTTTATATGGCAGTGTTTGCACACAAAATCATTATCGTTCAGAACCAGAAGGCAAGTAAGTGTTCAAGTGGAAAAGTAAAAAGCGTCTGCACCTATGAACATTGGGATGCCTACACCGTACCCTCTGTGCTCCTTGAATCTGACAGATGTCCCGCTTTGAAAGCAGCTGTTGGACGTGCAAAACACATAAGTATCTTAATCTGCTGCACATGGAATAGACATGGAGCGGGTCAAAAAGTTTTTTTTTTTTAACCTTTTTCTTCTTTTTAGCCATTTACTTGGGAAAGGGGGCTATATGGAGGAAGGTCTGGAAAGACTTCATAGAGGAGGTAAACTTTTGATCTGAATTTTGAAAAATGAGATGGTCCTCAGTTGGAAAAAGGGGAAAAGTAGGTGGAGAGACGGGTTTCCACAGGGCTTGATGTAGACAAGTGCCAGTGATGACATTAAAGTTTTTTTTTTTTTTGTGAGGAAGGTCGGCCCTGAGCTAACATCTGCCAATCCTCCTCTTTTTGCTGAGAAGGACTGGCCCTGGGCTAACATCCATGCCCATCTTCCTCCACTTTATGTGGGACGCCACCACAGCATGGCTTGACAAGCGGTGCGTCGAGTGTGCGCCCAGGATCTGAACCGGTGAACCCTGGGCCACCGCAGCGTAGCACGCGCACTTAATCACTTGCACCACCCGGCCGGCCTCGACATTAAACTTCCGTAACAGAGAATCACAACAGAGAACCACAAGGACTTTGACGCTGGTCTAGGCAGACACAGTTGAAAACTCTGCACTCTGAAGTCAGAGTGCCTGGATTGGAATCCTCAAGTTGGCACCTAATGGTTGTGTAACCTTGAGCAAGTCTATCAGCCTCCTCATCTGTGAAGTGGGATCACGGTAATAATCTACCTCAAAGGGACAGGCGAGGATTACATGAGTAACATGCGTGGCTACCGGAAAGAGTACGTTAAAAAAGGAGTGACTGCCGTATAAATGTGGGCGATTAGGATTTTGTTAGTGTTAGCTCTTTGACTTGAGAAAATCCCTACACATTGCTGAATTATGATTATCCTGATGACTAAATCAGATAATGTTAGATGAAAGCACTTCTCACAAGTTACGGCCCTATATAAATATAACATCGTCTCTTCCTTCATTATTAAACAGAGGCTCTCAAAATACTGAGCAACACACTGGATTTATAACATAACTGATCTATACATGATTTAAAACTAAAGAAAGCTAAACAGGAAGAAAATGATGGAAGGTCTGGAGGTTGTTTTGAATTTTAGGAGTAGGATAAAAAAGGGCATACACAGATTTTAGTGAGTAATTTAAACAACACTTAAATGCAAGTTTCTGAGATTAAGATTTGTATAACATATTTTCAGGGGTCCTCAAGTTCTTGGGACAATCAAAAATTTTTTGCATTTTTATTTTCATAATATTTTTTAAAGTAATGTAATCATGCTTTGGATCATTTGAATACCGACTTTTTAAGCTAGTGCTCAGCGAGACTTCATTTTCTGCCTTTGTATTTTATTTACAAGCAGATTGATACAAGTAGTATTATTTATATTGTTATAAGTTAATGAGAAAAGAGTAGGTGGATTTAATATGCAAATAAGGCATTCTCCTCCAAGAAAAAGCTCAGCGGTAGTACAGCATAGGGTAGCTTCAAAGCTTGCTCAGCAGTTCAAATAGAAAAAGTAGATTCTCACCACATGAAAAAACAATTCTGAACTATGTGTGCTGACGAAAGTTAACTAGACTTATTGTGGTGATCATTTCGCAATATATACAAATATCGAATCATTACGTTGTACACCTGAAACTAATATGATTATATCTCAATAAAAACAAATAAGCAATCAAAAACAAAGTTCTGTGTCCCTGAAAAAAAAAGTGGTAGAGACTTGGGTTTAACGAAGGGCTCAAGATGGTAGAAACGAACCGAAGCTCATGGAATCTGCCTGAGCCAGTACCACAGTCAAATGTTCAACAGTAATTTCATTTCAGCTAAACAAAATTATGCATAGCATGAATGCTGTAAATTTTATTTTTGCTTTTGTAGTTTTTTTGTTCTGCTGTATTTGTAAATTTGCTTTGGTTTACAGCTGTAATGAGAGCTAAAAAGATAAAGAGATTTTATGTAACAATGTGTGTATATAGTTATTAACATTATAATGAAATAATTAAAGAAATGTTAAGGGTCAAGGAGAATTTCTTTTTCATTTAAAAAGCATCATATGTATTATGCAAGCGGGAAAAATGTTGATCTATGTGGGTAAAATTCCCTGTGGGTAGAATAGTTACTGCTTGACGAAACTAAGGGTGTCCTTTAGAGTGCAAAATGAGTAAATTAATCTCTACCCAGCACAAAGCATACAGAGTATGCACTTAGAGAATTTAAATCGAGCTGGTATGTGAATACCTGGTTGCACATTTGAAAGAGGGGAGAAATGTCTTCACAACTATTAGACTTGTAGTTTTATTTTTTGTAAACTCAGAGGCAATTGGGCACCTCACCTTTATCAAGGTCAGGAAAGGGAAACTAAGAGAGTACCTTTATATAATGCCAGACTGACCTGAACAAATTTTTATACTTGAGATGTAGTTCACACTTCACAAATTCAGGTAAGGCCCTTTCAAAAACTATAAAGCACTGGGGACTTGCTAAAAATGCTCTGCTGCTCTGAAATCACATAGGGTATGGGTAGTCCCAGATGCATTAGTTACTCTGAATTCAGACATGCCTTGGTGGGTTAGAATGGCTAGTGAGTGGGGCCATTGAAAGAGAGTGGGACAGTCACCATAGACTTGGGGATGGCCAAAGACTGCAATGTTTTAGGTAATCAAATGAACTTATCCTATGCAATGGCCCACATGTTTGTGTGCCCCCCAAATTCACATGTTGGAATCCTAACATCCAATGTGGTGTTACCTGTAGTTGAGGTTTTGGGGAGATGATTAGGTCATGGGGTGGAGCACTCTTGAATGGGATTAGTGCCCTTATAATAGAGACCCCAGAGAGCTCCCTCACTCTTTACACCATGTGAAGACATAACAAGAAGTTTGTGACCTGGAAGAGAGCTCTCTCCTGACCATGCTGGCATCCTGATCTCAGACTTTCAGATTCCAGAACTGTGAGAAATAAATTTCTCTTGTTTACAAGCCACCCAGTCTGTGGTGTTTTGTTATAGCAGCCGAACGGACTAAGAGATCCTATACCCAGAATTATTATTTTTGGATGGCATGGGCAAAAATGGTACTATTCTATAAAAGATACAAGACCCAGGCTTCTAGCAAAGGGCACAGGCTATCGCACCCGGGATCCGAACCTGCGAGCCCTGGGCCGCAGAAGCAGAGCGCGTGCACTTAACCGCTACACCACTGGGCCAGCTCCTATTCTGTGATTTTTATTTTTAAACTTGACATTCAAAAGAGATCTGAAAGCTTCAAGCTTAGGGGCAACTTGTGATTCAGTATGAGAAAGCAGAAAGTCACAGTCCACGGTGAGATGGCACAACCTGACCCTTCAAAGAAATTGACAAACGAATCCATTCCACAACCACGCAAGAACAGGTAGTATCACTCGAGCCACCCCGACGTGGGCTGCACTGAACAGGAGCTCAGCAGTTTTAATTTACCACTTCCTGTCAGTCTAGACCACCTAAAACGTGGCCTGGGTTGCACCTATTGCCCCACGTTCTCTTTCCTGCTCTTAAGGAAGGTTTACCGAAGGGAGAAGCTCAGCCTTCTATGTTCAGTAAATAGGTATGCCTCTGAACAACCCATTCAAGCTCCCAGCACGTGTGAGCAGATACATAAATGACTGTGGTCCAAATTCAGTTCCCTGTGGGCTGGAGCACTCATCCTTGAACAAAATCCCTGCAGGTTTGTAACAAGAAGATTCCTTCATTGAAACAGGAATCCTTAGAAAATAGTGCTACGTAAGACACTGGCGATTACTACCCAGACAACTCAGTACGGGGGCTAAAAAAATAGTTTATTCTGTTACTGAGACAAACTTGCTGATTTGATATTTAGAAATTCAATGCATGAATCACGTTTCCATTTCCCCACCTGGGTTTGTAAGGTATTTTGTGTCCTCTAACCTCCAGGAGGTATCAGTTACATATGAAGACAGAGTTTGATAAAGGGATGTAAAGACTGAGTTCATGTAAGCTCTATATCTAAAGGGGGACATTTATAATCAGTTTGCTTACTTTCAGGGGTTAAAATCCACTAAATATTTCACAACCTAGAGAGAAATACAACATGAAGTAAAGGCTTAATGAGGTTTATTACTTATATATCTATTGACTAATTTTCAATAGTTTCCTATGGTGTCATTAACAGAGTTCTAGGAGATGAACTAATTAAAAAATGAGAGATAAATTTTCTTCACTTCCTGTGGCTATGCATTTCTATGAATAGTATTAATAAATGTAAATTAATAATTTGCTGCTGATTTTACCTTAAGTCTTTCCCTTCTAGGATAAAAATAGCCTTTGTTAAATAATTCATATGTAAAATCATGTTGCTGTTCATTTGTCACAGAATTGATTTTTCTATTGACTATTCACCCAAAGGTGAAAAGAGCCATTTACTGACATTTATGGAAATTAAAAGAGAGAAGTGTCTTGGCTGACTGAATAGTGAATATTAGTGTTTAAAATGCAAATACCGTTTCCACTCAATGCTAACAAGATGTTGAAGGAAAAAATATTAAAAAATGAAATTTTAAAATCACAGTTTGTAAAACCAAAGTCTACCTAAATAGATGCTAAAGATGTGGCATAAAATAAAATGTGGTTCAAACAAGTCTTTGATTAAAGGGTTGTATACTTTCATACTTTTAAAAAAAAAAAATCAAGAAAATGATCTGAAAATGAAAACAGCATTTCTGGTTTGGACAGAAAAGAGTTGATCTTTCCTGATTCAGAAATAGTCATGTATATAGCAATCCGGTTAAGTTCATTCTTGCTATTTTGTTTCCTTTGTTGCAAAGGATTACATAAAGGGAAAAATATCCCTTCAAAGGCAATTAAAAGTTCTGTTGGAAACAAGAGTAGCTATACCTGGACAGCAGGCAGGGAGGGAGAGGAGGGAGGATTTTAATTTACCTTATCTGTACACTTTGATTTCTTTAAAAAATTAACAACGGCTCTTTACTTTTATAATAAGTAATATTATATTGGAACACATTTAATATAATTTAAATGGACATTTATTTGCATTTTGCAGCTGATTTTAAGTTCATAGCTATGAATAAAAATAGACTCTGGTGAGTGAATGTGTTTCTTCCTATTAATGGAGAGATATAAAATAGAAATTTATGATTGTACTGCACTTCATGCAATATAATTAATTTGTGACATTTTAGGATATGGATTTTGTATGAGCTCTGGTCTCTCACCTCAATTCATTTTAAAAACATGGCAGTATCAGTATAAGTGACTAGTAGATTGTAACTGATAACATATATTTAGAGTATGTTTATAGTAATGACACATTATAGTAATAGGAACATATGGAAAAATAAATCTATTACATTGGAAACAAAGAAAGTAAGAATATTATAATTCCTCTTAAAATATTTTTCTTGGGATTATATGGGAGACTCACTGCAAATACCATGAGGTATTATTGAGGACAATTAATCTACTAGATTTTATCTCTCCAAAGAATAAATCTGTTCATCTAATTTACTTGTTCAAAAATCTTCAATGCCAACACCTTATCCTGGCCTAAACAACTAAGTCCACACACCTTAGCATGTTACAGAAAGTCCTATATTTTCTAGCCACACGAATTATTCCAGCTTCATCATCATACATTCTCAAGTACAGTCTATACGTCAGTCCAATCAGATGGACCCAGGACGTCCTGTGTAATTATATTTATCTTCTCTACAACAGTCCCAGTTTGTACACCCAAATATAGAACCATCTGAGGTTTCCAAGGCTCATTTCTAGCATCATCTTCATGATATTATTTTATACTCTTAAAGCATTTTCATATGTTCTTATTCTAGTAGATTCTCATAACCATGTGAAATAAGCAAGTTAAGTATTCTTAGCCTCGTTTAATAGAAGACTAAATTCATCTTTAAAGCCTAAACTCGCTTGCTGATAAGTGATACGGTCAGAATGCAAATTCAAGTACATTGAGTTTAGTTGACCTTATTAGATACTAATTACATTACCTTCCACGAAGTTTTCCTTGTCTGCTGATCAATTAACTAATGTGCTTTACACCATTATGAAATGGAAGATGCTGTGATGAGTTCTACAGAACTTAGAAAGAATCACACAACATGACCTGCTCCTTCAAGAGGCTTCCATTCAAATTGGGCAACAAGACATAAAAGCATAAAGAGTTAGATAAGTAAAGAAGCTTAAACAGGACATGAACACAAAAATGTCACAAGGCAGCACAGCTTTAACTGACGAATGAGCTATATACATAATTACTGTTGTTGGAGTACAGAGGAGACACGAGTCAGTTCCAAACAATATGACCAAGAAATTCATATTGGTTGTGGATTTGTTCTGGATGAAAAGGATGAGCAAGACACAAAGAGAAGAAAGGACATTTGGGTGGAGCGGTATAAGGAATGGTGTTCATACTTTTGTTCACATCTACATTTACAATTACAAAAAATACAAGAGAAAGAAAATCACCGTGCGATGGGGTATAGGATTTGAACTTGCAGCAGAGCTGTGACTAAGTCAGAAAGGAGGGAGGCATGGGTATGAAAGTGAGGGAAGTCAGGATCAAAACCATGGTAGCCAAGTAGTCCACAGCCTTCGGAGGATGGAGGATCCTAGTGGAAGGACATTTCCCCCACTTGTTCAGTTAGCTAGTGTCTTAATTTGCATTGTGATGTAGGACACAGTTTACCTGCTAATTTATTAATTTCTCAAAATATTTTTTCCAGAAACAACTACAATCTGTGTGTTATGGTGTTAAATATAACTAAATAAGAATGAGGAAAATTCATTTTATGAAACTGGATTCTAATAAAACTATTAACCCAAATCCAAATAGATTCTAAAAATCAGCTATGATCAGCAAGGCGTAGAGTTTAGCGACTCCCCTGGCCATGGAATTTACTGCATGGGGGAAAGCATCTTCTTTGTCATCAACCTTGATTCTCCCTCTAAAATTTAGTTACCAGTTAGAGTCACCCACTTGAGAATTAGAGGTAAGAGAGGCAATTCTTCATAATCACTAAATGCACCAAAAAGGGCCTAAAAGTACGAAAACATTTCTCAGGGTCCCCAACTTGTTATAGGGGACTGACTTTGTCCCTGAGGAAAATTAAGTCCATTGATTTTGAGGAATTTCTGAGAGACCAGTTGTTAAGAGTTACAAGCTTTGGTTTTATATAAATATGGCTTAGCTGGAGTGCTATTGGTCATTATTTTGTATCAGAATGTCTGATAAGCAATATTCCAATAATTCTATCATTAGAAAATATGAACAGGCATGATTTTTGCTATTTTAAAGAATAAAGATTGCTAAATAATGGAGGCTAAACTTAGTTAATTAAGTACCATAAATAATAATGCTCAGCAGCAACATGTAAAATAGTAATCCAAATAAATAATGAAGAGGTACTAGTTAGGGTTTTCCAAGACGCTATAACAGGAAAACCACAAATACCAGTGGCTTGACACAAAAGAAGTATATTGCTCACATTGAGGCCAAAATGGGTGTTTCTGATCAGTGGATGATCTTCCATGTGTCGTGAGTGTATCTTGCACCTTCTTGGGTCTTAGAGTATTCTGTTTCCAGCTTTTGGATGGGAAAGGGCATAGAAGACCAAGCAAAGGGAGGTTTATAGGGATCAAGCTTAGAAGTGGCTCACATGACTCTAGCTCCCGTTCTATTGGCTATATCTCAGTCACATGACCACTCCTCATCACAAGGGAAGCTGGGAAATGTAGTCTAGCTATGTGCTTAAGAAAAAGAAATGGATCTGGTGGCCACTGTGACCCTGGGATCATTTACAGTGTCTTCAAGACATAGTCATCAAATTGTGCAAAATACAAGTGCTAGACAAAAATAGCAAAGAGGAAACATGTCAGGAAGGGTTAGGATGGAAAAGAGACAAGATTTTGCCAAAGTAGGCAACATATGAGAACAAACTTTTTAATCAAAACTTCTTTCCAAAAATAGATAATAAAAATCACCTGCAAGTGTATAAAGTTAATTTAAATCCACTTGGGCTTCAAAAATCTAGGCTTTTTATATCATTGACTTCATGACACTTCTTTCCAATATCATAGTTCATCTCTTTTAGAACCTATTTCTGACAGAGTTAGTAATACAAAATGACAGTTTCAAATAATAACATAATCAGAGAAATCAGAGAAGAATCAGGTCTACGAGGTCTGCTAAGGTCATAAAATAAATTCCTTCACCAATGTTAGCTGATTACATTTCAGCACAATGGAAAACTTTCTGTGCGTCTAGCCTGAATTTTGCTTTCACAATTGTCAGGCCACATTAGTGTCCAGAGCACTATATTAACAAGTCAGGATATGGGGGGCCCAGGTCCCAGGTGTCTCTCTTCCAATGCTCTGTTTTCTTGAGCAGGAAAATAGCTATTTGTCTCATATTTTCCACTTACAGAAAAGGCAAACATTTACCCTTTAATTAGATTCTGAGTTGACCAAAGTTTCCAAACCTGGTAAATGGTTTTGAAGAAAGATAACACAATACAGTCATAATTGATATTTCACATTCAGCCTCATGCTGCAGTTTATAAGGTAAAAGTCTCCCTTTTCTAGAATTAACACATAACTAATGCTAATTTCAGCTTCTCTTCATCTAAACACCTAGTAATATGTAGGGTTTCCCCATTCCAGCCACACGGGCCATCTCACAATTCAGGTGTGCTCCTGTCTCAGGGCCTTTGCTGTCCCCCACCTGGAATGCCCTCCCCTAACATCAACATGGCTACCTCCCTGACTTCCTTACTCTGTCTTTGCTTAATGAGGCTTTCGTTGACTGCCTGATGGAAAATTGCAACCCAATCCAACATTCCTCCACATCGATCTTGTCACTCCCAGCCCTGCTTAACATTTTTATATGATTTATTTCTTCTCAGTATATTACACATTTTACTTTAATATTGTTTGTTGTTTGCTTTCTCATGCTAGAATTTAACTTCCACTAGAGCAAGGATGTTTGTTTTATAGACCAAGGTGCCTAGACCCGTGTCTCACACAGGAAAGTCCTCAATAAATGTTTGTTGAATGAATGAATGAACGAACCTCAGAAAATTCAATTTCATGCAATACACTTTCTTAGAATTCAAAATACTATACATATATTATTATATGCTTTAAGTTGTTTTACACATTATGCATAAATACATGTATATAATTGTAGAGCTGTATACATTAAAATCATGTATATTGTTCTTTACAGGCAATATAAGAGATCATATGCAGTCATTTTCATTGCGTGTGACTTTCATATTACATGCCAACTTTAGAAACTATCATCATACAAAATGTGACTTTTAACACCCTTCAAGCAGTGATGCAATTGCCTGCAACCCTATTGACTAAGTTTGTTGGTATATACACATATATTCTTTTTTTTTGGCTGAGGAAGATTTGCCCTAAGCTAACATCCGCTTCCAGTCTTCCTCTTTTTTTTGTATGTGGGCTGCTGCCACAGCATGGCCACGGACAGACAACTGGTGTAGGTCCACGCCTGGGAACCAAACCCGGGACACCGAAGCGGAGTGCTCCAAGCTTAACCACTGGGCCACTGGGGCTTGCCCTATTGGTCCATTGTTAACACGGGGCTGAATGAAAATATTTGACAGAGTTAGGAAATATTTTATCAATCTGCTTCTCTTTATTCATCTGAGGCTGCTACTGGTTGTTAATTACATTGAGCTGGCAATTTATTGAGTGCTTGGTGTTTGGAATATGAAAATGATTAAAATGTATTCAATGCACCCTCTTTGCCCTTGAAAGTCTACCAGGGTCTGCACACACACATGATTATAACACAACAAAATAAGTTGTATAAAAGAGACATGCATTATAGACTTATAGGAATCAATTTACAGAGGCCACTATTCTGCTTGGAAGTGGTGCTCAAGGAAGGCCATCAAGAGGAACGTAATATTAAGGAAGCGTGTGGAAGGCCAGAGATAAATGTGAACAGTCCACCTCTGGCAATGTACTCAGCATTAGAAGGAAGTCAGAAGCATGGTCCTACGTTGTAAACGGTGTGGAACAATTGTTATCAGCCCAGAAAAATGTGAAATTACATTTCTAATTTACACTACTCTCAAAAATAAAGTCCAGGTAGCTTAAACTTCTAAATGTGAAAACCAAACCTAAACTTTAAAATAAAAAATGTGTGGGAAGATATCTTTGTGACAGCGGGGTAAGAGAGAACTTTTATTTTTTTTAATAAGAAAGATTTTCTTGAACAGGACAACAAAAGCACAACCCATAAAGGTAAGGATCAATCAGTTTCACTATATTAACATTACAAATTTATGTGTGATAAATACATAAGGTGGGCCAAGATGAAGTAAGCCCACTACAGCCTATTTCTCTCACTGATTATAATTAAAACTTTGGATAAAATACACAAATGTCTATCTGAGGACTCAGAAAAGTAAACAAAAGGAGGTGAATTGTGGAGAGAATCAAAACTTGGAGAATGAAGGCAGAGTAAAGTGCTCAGATTAGAGAAAATGAGGGGAATTCAGTGACCTGCTGTGAATGAGCTGCTAAAGGAAGTGCTTCAGGCTGAAGGAAATGATACTAGAAGGAAACTCAGAACTCTAGGAATGAAGGAGAGCCAAAGAAATGGTGAGTACTGGTATAACAAAAAGGACAATTTTTCTCCACTGAAGTTGTCTAAAACATGCATGACTGTTGAAGGTGAAAGCTACAACATGGCCCAGGAGAAGATATTCAATGTATGTAGATGCAACAGATGTGACAAGTATGTAGATGTATGTAGATGCAATGGATGTGACAACTATGTAGACGTATGTAGATGTAATATATGTGACAACTATAAAGTATGTAAGATCAATAGTGGAGGATAAGGGAACAATATGGTTGACTATAAACAGACTGAAAGCTAGGTGTGCATATATTACAATCATTAAATCAACCACCACAAGATAAGACATATAGCCAAAATACCAACAGATAAATTAAAATGGAATCCAAAAAAATATTCAAACAATCCAAGAGAAAGCATCATAGGGAAACAGAATAATGAAAGCGGTGATAACAAACTAGAAAAAAAATAATAAAACTGCTAGACCTAAATCCAATCACATCAATAATTGTACGAAATGTTAATGGTCTGCACACACCAAAGAGAACACAGAGACTGTCAGACAGGGTGAAATAAAGAAAGACTCATGGAAGGCTCATCTATCTGCCGTCTGCAAAAATCCCATGTTAAACCTCGAGACACATAGGGTAAAAGTAAAGGGAAAGATTTCTTTGAACAGGAGAGGGTAAACAAGTTCTAAAAAGTTCTAAATTGTGGTGATAGTTGTACAACCCTAAGAACTTACTAAAAAAAATGGTATTGTACACCTTAAAGGTGTGAATTGTGTGGTGTATGAATTATATCTCAATAAAGCTATTTAAAAAAATTAAAATGATGGAAAAAATATACCTTTTAGACAATGATCAAAAGAAGGTTGGAGTGGCTATATTAATTTCAGACAAAGTAAACTTCAGAAAAAGGAATATCATCAAGAATAAAAAAGAAAATTACATAATGATAAATGGATCTACTTTACCTGGAAGGTGCAATAATCTTAAAGGTCTGTGTACCTAACAATAGAACTTCCAAATATATGAAACAAAACCTGACAAAAATTGAAAGGAAAAGTAGATAAAGTCACAATTATAACTGGAGACTTTGGGGCTCTTCTCTCAGTATTCAATAGGAAAAGTAGACAGAAAATTAGCCAGGATATAGAGAAGTGAACAATACTATCAACCAACTTGACCTAACAGATATTTCCAGACCACTCAATGCAACAACGGCAGAATACAGATTCTTTTTAAGTGCACATGGAAATTTCACCAAGATAGACCATATCCTGGGCCATAAAACAAATCCTAATATATTTAAGAGAATTGAAATCATATAAAGTATATTCTCAGATCATAATGGTATTAAACTAGAAAGGAATATCAGAAAGACATTTGAAAAATTCCCATGTATTTGGAAGGTAACAACATTGATCAAAGAGAAGGTCCTAAGAGAAATTAGAAAATATTTCCAATTGAATGAAAATGGAGGCAAAACATATCAAAATTTGTAAGATGTAGCTAACACAGATATAGATAGAAATTTATAGCATTAAATACTCTTATTAGAAAAACAGGAAGGTATCAAATCAATGATCTATGCTTGCTATTTAAGAACTAGAAAAAGAGCAAATTAAACACAAAGCAAGCAAAAGGAAGTAAATAAAAAGAACAGAAATCAATGAAACTGAAAATTAATAGAGGAAATCAATAAAATCAAAGCTATTTTTTACAAGATCAATGAAGTTGATAAACTTCTAGCTAGAATGATTAAGAAAACACCATAAGCAAAGTGTTTGTTTGCCGTGTATACAACTGGAAGGAATACTACCTAGAATGTGTAAAGAATTCCTACAAATCATCAAGAAAGTTTCAAAAACCAGTCAGGAAATAGCAAAAGGATGCATTGGACTACCAGGTCTGAGAATGTGGGAAAGCATTCCACACACCAGGGAAATGTCAACGAAAATCACAATAAGATCCGTGTTACCCTTATCATATTGGTAAACAAATAAAATGACTCATTAAACCAAGTGTCTACCAGAAAAAAATGGGAAACATTCCCTTCTAGAGGTGTATAAATTGATTCGACCATTTTGGGGAGTAACTTGGCAAAGACTGCAATGGTAGAAAATGGTGCATACCCAGAAACTCGGCATTTCCATTTCTAGGGGAAACCTCTGGCAATTTTCTTTTTTTCTAATTACGAGTTGGGGGCATGTGCAGTGGTTTTCATTGCAGCATTGTTTGTAACAGTGATAACTTGGAAACTTGATTTTGATAGCTTTCTACCCCATTTTATCACACTGTAAACATGTTTTTCTTAAGAAATGTCATGAACATACATAAAACTTACTTCTGAGAAAAGTTTAAAATGGAGGCAGCATGTTTACACCTAAAGAATGAGTAATATAATTGTGTGTGTGTGTGTGTGTGTGTGTGTTGAAAGAGAGTTTATAGAGACACCAGCAGGCATCTATGCTAATCCCCTGGCTGCTGTAACCTCTAGCCCTCTTGTGCAAGTTTGAACATAAACGCTGTATTGTCGACGAGCATCCAGCATCATCTCCCTGCATCTCTCCTGGAGATGGCTGGATTAGGTTTTCTGTGGACCAAGCGAGACAACTCCAACTGCCTTGCCCAGATCTGGAGGAAGACAATCCAGCTGCCAGAGGCACTGCTGCCCCCTGGGGCCAGAGGCAGCAGGTAGGGTGGTACCCGCCCTTCTAAATGGGCTGAGTCCCTACTGCCCTTCCTCTTCCAAGCGGCTTGCTTCCTGCTGAGTTTGCTGAAGGAATATGAATGATTGCTGCCTCAGTGCGTGCCTGTCATCCGGAATCTCCCTTCTTACTGCTCCCTTGGTCATCTCGACCTTTGGGCTTTTACATTTAACCTTGAGCTAATACTCAAAAGAAAACAACCAATAAGACTGAGATGTATCAAAATGGAAAAAAAGAATACCACTTCAACAACAAGAAAACAATTTGCAGAATAATCTGCAAGGAGTGATACATTTATTACGCTTTAAAACCATGCAAAGCATCAGTTATTATTTATGAACATTATATAATTTCAGGGTACAACTGTACTTGGTGAAAGTGCAAAATGGATGGAAGGTTATGCACTAACTTCAGGATGAGGTCCAGCTCGGCATGGCAGGCAGGGATGGGATCAGGAATTGGAATATATACTTCTCTAAAAATATGGCGCCAGAGTAAATATGGTAAAATGTAAGATTTATTGATGTTGGGTGTTTAGGAATCACTGTGCTTTTTTCCCTAAGTTCATAATATTCCATAACAAAATGTTTTTGAAAATCACATACATGACATACTTTATCAAAATCTCAGATAAGTGTTGGGTCCTGCTGATTCAATCTAATCTCCAACATATTACAGATAGCATCTACTATGTTCGAATCAGAATTGAGGTTCAGAATATGGACCTTGAAAAAAAGAGTACTATAATAATAACAGCAAGCAGTTTTTTGAGCACTTATTATATTGCAGGCAGCATGCTTGATGTGTCACATATATATTTTTTTAATCAATCTGAAAAATAATTACTACTCTCTATACCCACATGTTAAATAACAGATATGGGATTCAAACCTAGTTCTTTTC
Source organism: Diceros bicornis minor (assembly GCF_020826845.1). Taxonomy (NCBI): domain Eukaryota; kingdom Metazoa; phylum Chordata; class Mammalia; order Perissodactyla; family Rhinocerotidae; genus Diceros; species Diceros bicornis. Next base: position 83,647,592 of record NC_080748.1, on the reverse strand, counting down.
TTTTTTCTTTTCTTTTCTTTCTTTAATTTTAAAAATTAAATTACATTAATTCATATTGAAATGCTTAAGTCAACTAGAATTTATAGTTCACCCCATTTTCTCAGTTGCATTGCCACTCCCTCCCTACATAAGAGTGTTGGCTGACTGCAGTTTTCCCACCTGAGAGGGGAGTATGCAGTCATCACAGGACCTTTTTCCTCTTTAAAAATATAGCCGCAATTCTGGTTTCTCATTCTTTTAATATTTCTTAAAGTTGAATTCTCCTCATTGATAACAGTCAATGTCTTCACTAGAAAAATACTATGCATTTGAATAAATTTAGAATATACATACAGTGCAATTTTGTGAAGGAAAAAAAACACAAAATATAGAATTTGTTTTTTATTTTCCAAGTTTCTATATATCGATATAGGCTATGTCCCTTTTCTGTTGAAAACACTGCCATTTAACTCACACCATCAAATTAATTTACTGCCTTCATTTCTTGCACATAATATGGAAGTCACGAGTGGTGCATACTGATTTCCTGAAACCTCAGCTGTGTGAAAGAGCATTCTGTGCTAGATCTCCTTCTGTTTGTAGCCTATAAATGAAATACATATATATTCCTTTTGAAATAGTTATCTAGTTTCTATTTTCTACCATGTGGTTTAGAATTATCCCTCAATGATTAAACTAAATGTGTCTACATTTCGTTATTTTATCTGACACACTGTTTCTACTCTGTGCCACAATATATTTTAAGCAGTCCATGTGACAAATAAAATAAATATAGAAAGAAGGCATTGGGTTTATTTGGTGTACTGCAACTCTTCATTTTGTTGGTATGTGACATTACAAACAGGTTTCTTTGATGGTTCAGTAAAACAAACCACATAACAATTTGTTTCTTGATGTGGATCAATTGCATATGGATTAGGTTTATGGTTTTCATTGATGGCTGGGTTAGGAGTGGGCTAGGTATTTATTAAGCTCTCGGGTGCTGGATTTCCACTATTTTATCAGAGACCATCAATGATTTCTTACAATAAATAGTTGAATATGATATATTAATAATAACTTTTGATGCTCTTAAAAAAAACAAAGAATGTAAAAAGAAGTTTGCCAAGAAATATGACAAACGCCCACAATGAAAATCAAAGATCGTAAACCACACAATATTATTGTGGAGAACAGACAGCTGAGAGGAATAGAATGGCATCAAGTGAAAGCTGAGAAAGCTAAAATGAGAATGTAAATACAAATAAGCTGTGCTCAAATGAAAAGGAAACATCTCATTTTTCAATGTCAAGAGTGGACCCCAAAACAGATGTGTAACTAGCAATTTTATGCCAAGGGCAAGCTCTAAGCATTCTATTTTATCCATCCCCTCCTGGTACCCTCCTGCCTTCAGGACCCGCCCTCCTGCTCTGTCCATGTTTTTGCTCTATTTATAATCCATGGGCTCTCTGTGTCAGGTTACCCGGCCTTCTGAGTCAGCAGAGGATTGCAAATACAGCAAAACCCTAAGAAGTTCATTCTGGGCTGGAAGATGTTCTCAGTGTTTCATTCACTGCGGAGTCTTTCTCCACTGACTTACTTCTAAGGTATCTCATCATGCCAAGTGATCAAAATAATAATCAAAATGATTTTACATCTCATAAAATGGCAAGTTGATAAATGGCATATTATTTTTATAAATGCTGTCTAATTCCAAAACCAATCTGACATCGCTTCTATAATCTAAGAAATTCCAGATTTGAGTGCTGGGAGGTGCCACAAAGCCCCCCTCCAGGGCCAGTGTGTGGAATCCCAGGATGTCACACATTCACTGCTGATTGTATTCATGCCTGAGGGCTGCAGAAGGTCATGAATATTTGATCTTGGTTCACAGCAGGGACCTACCAAGCCTTCTATATAAGGACCATAAATAAACACAGCCACATACACGATATGGCTAGTGTCTCAGCTGTCACTATTTTCAAATATTTTGAGTGAAATTAATTTTTACTACTTTCATGTAAAGTCACTATATCCTGCAAATTAATAAAACATTATGACGGAGTATAACACAAACTACATTTTCTATATTTTGTACTTTGAGGAAAGAAACAACTACTATTTATCGAAGTGCTTCCCCTATTAGAAAATGTTTTACATCTGTATTAAGAACAGTTTGTACATTTTATGTAAAAAATATTTGTTCAGATATAATGTGAATTTTATGGATAATAACAGTAAAATCAGATTAGTGTGTCAGTTAAAATTCTTATTTGCCCAGTAATGGAAGCTAACTCTGGACATCTTAACAGGTAGAATCTTTGTTGGAAGGCAAAAGAAAGACATGAAGTTGGAAGGAAAGATGTGGCATGGGAGGAACCAAGGAGGAGGTAGTGGCTGGCAGTAGATATTTGCTGATGGTGATGCTCAGGGCAAGCTACCCCAGGAGGCACCACTCTGATATGCGGATTATTTCGAGCTGAAGACAATAAGGACTCAGAGAACTCAGGAAGAATATTTGAGTTTCCCCTCCCAAACTGCCTAAAGAATTTAAAACAAAAGATCTGTTTCAGGAAGGAGTTATTATCATGATGGCTGTAAAGATAATGTAGGATAGAGGTTACAATGGGAAAGGCACCAAGCCCCTTTTATCAAAAACTCTATCTCTCCCTGACCACATTATCTATAGATGACCCTGAGAAGAGTTGTGAGGCAAACATTTGCATTTCTATCTCCATGTGAGTTGTCTTCTTGCCCTCTGAGGTCCCAGACCACTACCCACCCCCAACACCTTCCTGGCCTTTAGCTACAATACTTAAGCGGGCAGCTTAGACAGAGGGACGAGTTGCTCATTTCTGAGCTTCTCCCATGTATACATGTTATTAAACTTGGTATTATTTTCTCCTGCTAACCTGTCTTGTTGATTATTTGACCAGCCATAGAACCTTAAGGGAAAGGGCAGAGGGAGATTCTCCCTCTCTCCCAACACTGACTAACATCTACTGCAGCTGGAGGGAGCCACCAGTGCCAGGTGCCATCTCTATAGTGACAGCTATTCTTCTTGTCCCTTCCGCTACACGTCTCTCACTCCGTAATCCATGGTTGATAGATTGAGCCCACCTCACATACATGTGTCTAGCTCTCAAAGGAGGGGAGGATAGGGAGTCTCTCCCCTCATATTTTCACTGTGGTAGGTGAGAAACTTAAATATGTGGCTGGCAGTTAAAAAACCAAATCATAAACGTCCACTATGGCTACTTAGATTTTTGTCTTGACCAAAAATTCTTCAAATTTTATGAAAAAGTTGGATCACTCCTCCATTCCTTTTAAGGAGTTATGCTAAGTTTATTTTCAGAAACAGGACATAGGATCTTGACATCCATTCAAAGAGTGGACTCTGAATTTTCCCTATGATCTTTGGCAAATTACTATATCTATTTCTTATTTTCTTTATCTACAATAATACCCATTCATTTTTATCTTCCTTAAAGGGATTTTAATAAAATCGCTGATGATGCTAATTAAAATATAGACATCTTCAGAGAGGGTTTCAATTTTTAGTCAATATTTAATTTTACTGCTACATGCCCAATCAGTCCAGAACTGATTTTATAGAATTTCTATTTAATTGCATTAGTAGAAAATCTAAAATGCGATATGCCTGTATGTGTCCATACCTCCTCTATAAATGTCACACAAGAGGCATTTATGCTGAAAGTCGTGTGGCCATCAAATGCAGAGTTTCACATAACTCTTATGGCTTCTCAGCAGCGAGGAATGTGTCGTACCATGAGAATGCCCACACTTTTGCGTGGAAGAAAATGAGTCTGGTTTTCCACTTCCTTCAAAAAGTGCACCATGAGATAACGGGAGGCAGGGATTGTCTGCATTTGAAAACAAGACCCTATTGAAAACTGGGAACAGAAAATTATTCCTGATGACCTTTCCCATCTCTCCTTGCTTCTTGGCCAAATCCATGAAAGATCAGAGGAAAAGTTACAGAGAGGCCTATTTTATGCATCGTCTTTCAAAGTTAACCCTTTTCTCTATGAGCCACATTGTAGTGGCACCCCTGGAAAGGCTGTCAGACAGCCTATCATTAGAACGTACAGGAGTCAACCCTGTAATAAAGATCAAACCAGTGTTCATCACAAGTAGGTTCCTCTGTGAATTATCTTAGATAGAGCGTCTGTAATGCTTCCAAGGTAGAGTAAATGCATCTCTAAGGAACAGAGGGGAGATGAGGACAATCTATTATCGCAACCAATCAGCATTTTCTTTCTATTTCAGTGTAGATATATCAGTCTAAGTGATTTCAGCAGATTGCCTCCTGTAAGATTTAGTTTTAAGATTAAAATTATTGATTTTTCTTACTACCTCATCAGTGTTATTTAGAAAAACCTCAGCTGATAATACGGCCAAGCCTACATAATGCCAAATATTCAAATGAAAGCTGATCATTAGCTGGATAGTTGATTTCATGGAAACATCTGGATACTTGACTGAGTTTTTAAAAGATTTTTATGTAGATATTTGACATAACGAAAGTTGTACCGTAACTTCATACAAAATAAGAATTCTGTTGCTATACTTTGAATATACTGATGATAAAGTCTTCGATGTATTGTTGTTTGTGCACCATCTTGAACGCAAAGTCAAATCTTGTTGAAGATAATTATTGAAAACAGTACTTCAAAATTCAACATAAAACGAATACTAAATTATATGATATAAATCCTTTTTCTTTCTAAAAACACTAGTGTTTTTTTTTCTTGAAGTGATAATCTTTTTCATTTTGGTGAACTTTTTAAGGCCAACTACAGAAAGCATATATGCAAAATCACAGAAACACATCGAAACACAGCTTTGAGAACTGTCATCTCACTTTGATTCTACAGTGCTCTGATCAGATGTTACATTTTGCATGAATCTGGATTACATGGAATTTGGAGGTAGTAACTGCTATGTAATGGTCTGCAATAAAACCACAGGTGCTTCAAGCGTTTTACCTCCACATTGTCGTCACTTCAAGTCCTCCTAGCTTAGCTGAGGTCAAAGTGGAAAACATATTAACACCATTCAGTAGATTTAATATCATCGCCACCGGACAGTGATTTTAAAATATCACATCATAAACTGTCTACAATATTCTGCTTAAAACCGCTTATTAATTTTTATTTGTTTTGGACATTCTTCTTCTTTGCTTTTTTTAAACCAGCAGAAAACTGGAGTCAGCTAAGACAGAGGAGAGAGAAGAAGGTCAACCTGGAGAAACTTAAGGCAGAGATGAGAACAACTGCCTTCTCTAGTCCAATAAGAAAAGACATTCTTGGTCAGACCCGAATGAATCTCTTGTCCCCGTTTAATTTCAGTTATTACAGCATGTGTAAACTTCTAGGGTCATTACCTGAGTGGTGTGACTCTCCCTGTGTCTCTGAAATGATGAGGTCCCTGTGCCACTCACAGACAGCCTGGAGCATCCCTCCTCTTCAGGTAAACCTATTGAGGTCAACACAAAGTAGCAGTTCAGTTGTGTGTCCTTTCCCCCGAATGAAATAAGTTGCGTACTTATTGTGATAAACTAAAATTGTTGTATTTCATGGATTGAAATGATCATAAATAAACACAAGTTAAATAATAAATTTTCTAAGGAAATATGGGACTGTAAAGTATTGCTGCAGCTCCATTTAATAAAAGAAGAAATATACTGACAAAAGAGATAAAATGATGGTGAAGAAATACATCATAACAGCACAAAAGTGAGTACAGGAGTATTGGAGGGGAGAAGGGAAACTCTTCTAGAAACCGAAAATTATTTGACGAAGCATTGATGGTGGAAAGGGAAGCATGTGGACAAAGGAGAGAAATGGGTTCCCTGAGTGGCCACAAAAGACAGAGTTTGTATTCTATTTTTGGGTAGCAGGGAGGCAAAGAAGGGATTAGAGGACAGATAAGACATAACTAAGTATATGTGTCCAATGAATTCTATTGACTCTAGTTCACTTCACAGACAAAGGGAGGGAAGAGATTGGGTGGACTTTCATGAGGAAAATGTCGGGGTAGCTGCCCATTCACAACAGACCAATTCATAACCAACTATATAGGATAAATGGTGGGTTTGAGGAAATTTACACCCCCTCCCAATAACATAGAAGTACCTATGAGGCACCAAAGGATTTTATTAATTATCCCTCATTATAGAAGCAGGGTTTGTCAACCTCAGCACTGCTGGCATCTTGGGCTATATAATCCTCTGCTGTGTGCCGTGGGGCAGTCCTGTGCATTGTAAGATGTTGAGCAGCATCCCTGGTCTCCACTCTAGATGCCAGGAGCACCCCCCAGTTGTGACAACCAAAAATGTCCCCATACTTTACTCAATATCCCCTGGGAAGCAAAATCACCCCTGGCCGAGAACCATTGTGAGAGAGGGATCAAGTGGCTTATTAATAAAAATGGAGAGATAAAAAAATAACTACCCACTGGAACGAGTTCAACTCGGAGAACTTTCAATCCTGAAGTGATTGCTACTCTCATCTGAAATCATAATTAGCCAGCATGGTGTAATTGATTAAACATATACATGATTTGTAAATTAAAAATCATTAGAAATCACTGCACACTTTTCCAATTATAGGAGAGAGTGAGTTCCTCAGGGAAGTCCACAAAATCCTTCTCAACATAACAAGGCCTCCCGATTGATTTTCCTGTTACATATACAAATACCTTGGTATGGAGAGGATGGCTTCATCGAGACGGGGCAGACTAGGGCCAGCACCTGGAAACTCACACCTACAGATGGGGGTCACGTGCTGGAGAATGGGTCATAAGCAATAGCAATGTCTAAAGTCGGCTAGGGGAATATTGAACTAGAGACTGTGGTGGAAGGTGAACGAAAGGTTCCAATCAAGCAGTCAGTGTCAGAGTGATCTAGAGTCTAAACAGGTGGAAGGGAGCAGGGAAATCTAAGATCAGGCACAAGGTGGAATTCCAGGCAACTAGATCAGCAGATAGTCGGCAAAAAAATGGGGATCCGGGTAGCAGGGCATGGCAAAGGGTTTGGGATTCACAAGGAGGGGTGTCAAAGGTGTGGGAGGGACAAAGGGTGATTGACAAGCAAGATAAATGTCCACTTCCAGAGAATGTGGTTCACTGGACCTCTTACTGAAACTAGGAATCTGAGAAGGGGAAGAAAATTGTGATCCGTTTTTCAAAACGAAATTATAAATTAGAAATTTGCTCTCTGAATCAAAACAGAAACTTCCTTGAGTGAGGATACATACTCAGAGCCCAATCAATAGCATATGGTATCAATTAAATAGGTTAAGAAATATTTATGGTCACCCTCTCAATAAGGCACTGGATAATACAATGAAGAATAAAGAAAAGTCTCTACTCTCGAGGAGCTCAAATTTAACGGGGATGACACTTAACCAGAACACACAACAGAACGATTTAAGGGAGTACAGGTGACACTGAGCAGTATCTTGGAGAAAGCAGGGATTAATTCTGATTGAAGGGGTTAGAGGAAATGTGATAGTGGAGATGCCAAAGGATCTGGGCCTTCTAGGATGAGAGGGGTTTTGAAAGGTGAAGAGGGTTGGAAAGGGCCAGCGTGGCTGAGAGAACAAATAAGATAAGGCAATGATGCGAGATTGCTCCTCATCCAGGGTCCAGGGGAGGGGCCTGTATGAAGGTACAGCCAGAGGGAACCTGAGGATGTGTTGGAAGGTAAAGCAGGCCAGGTGTTAAAGCACTTTACCACAACATTTCACAGCAATTTGACAATATTTTGTAGGCAATGGGGAGCACTATAGATTTCTGAGAAGGGCTGTGACACCATTTAACCTACCTGGTAAGCTAAAAGGCATTTCTTATCTGTTGACTAAAGAAATCACCGACCACAGAACCTGTGGCAGGGTCAACAGGATAGGGACAGATGGCCTCCCTTTGGGGGAGGTCAATGTGTGGGATGGAGAGCCAGGTGATGACAGCAGGGAGTGAGACGGAAGAAAGGGGTAGCAGAGAAACTGCATGAATAGTCCCTCCTCCTGTGAAGGAGGAGGTGAGGGGAGTAGCTGGGATGGGAAGTCTGCGGTGGACTACATCCTTCATGGCGTAGCAAACAGGTGCGGGAGCTCATCATGGCTAATATGCCAAGGGTGTGTGAACTGGAGGGAGTAAAGTAACAGCAGGAGGCATCGAAATGGTAAGGAGGTTAGAGGGCAGGATATTTTTTTTTACCAACAAAATATTTTATTTTGCTGCCATATTGAAAATAGTACTTTTTAAAGGCAAATGATCTAAAAATGACACCAAAGGCACAAACTGTGAAAGAAAAAAATGGATGAATGCCTCTACTCGAACATTAAAGATAAATATATGTTAAAAATATCATAAAAATAAAATTCAAATTCAAAAAGAACAATACAGAACATTTAAACACACCGACTAAAAGGCTTTATTATTTTTGAAACATCCTACAAATCAAAATAAAGGACTTACCCTCAGATTTTAAAACATGGGCAAAGGATATGTTTAGAAAGTTAAGAGAATATAAATGACCACTAAATAATAAACATGTTCATTTTCATTAAATATTCAAAGAAATGTACATAAGACTACAATGACTTACCCATCTTACCTATCAGGGTAACAAATATTTCAAACCTTTTTATTTCAGAAATTTCGTACACATATAAAAGTAAAGAGAATGTGTAGTGAAACACTGTATACCCAGCACCGGGCTTCGGGATTTTCATTATTCCAATCTTGTTTTATCTATTTCTCATTATCCTTTTTAAAAATTCCAGAAACTATGTCATTTCACCTGCAAATTGTTGAGCATGTGTTTCTCATGCAGCTGAGGGATTTCTTCATGCTGCTAAGGGGAACACTGTTATGCAAAGACCTCAGAAAAGCCCCAAAGTCTTGGGGTAGAGAATTCCACTGTGCATTGCCACAGGGTTGAAGATTCCAGGCAACGGGGAGACATTTAAGGTTAACCTGGAGGCCCCTATTTGTTGACTTCCATTGGAAGGTAGGTTTCCATCACTGAATGATTGCTGACACATAATCATGAACTTGCTCTAGTTTTCTCACCGCCACTGCCTTCCTCCCAGACCAGACTCTGAGGTGACACTTCCCAGCTTACACAGTTCTGTGCCCCTTCCTCAACATATTCTTTCTATGGCACCAACAGTGTGCCTCAAAGTGCTAAGCAGGTCCATTTGATAAGAAACCTTCATTTGAAAAAGCCACACTTGCCCAAATTACAGCAAGGGCCAAGGTCTTCTGAAACAGTACCCAACCTTCCTACCCCCAGATACCCAGCTCTTCTGCTCAAAGAAAGCATGCCGAGGCTTGGGGAAAGTCATTCCTCACATGATGATCTGAGCCACATAATTGATACCGACACTCCATAGAACGGGCTGCTCTTCGCTGGAGCTTGGCAGAGTGGCAGTCAGGAAGTTGTCAGCCTTGAGTGAAGGTCCAGGCAGAGGGAGGAGGCTCTGCGCTCCCCTTGTGTAGTGGGTGCTGCTGAGAGCTTTAAACTAACCCTTCCCCAGGATGTTCAGGAGGAATGGCTTCAGGACATTCTCCTCATCGGTTATGGTGTGGATCCAGCCCCTGGAGGTCTGTGAGATTTGTAAAGTGATTTTGAAAAGTAAAACTCTGAGATCATGAAGTCTACAAGAAGAGCCCAATGGGTTTATTTAAAGTCTTCTAAGAAGAGAAGAGTGGTGCAGACTGTGAAAGGTGGGAGACACTACATTTTAGGTGGTTAACCAGGTAGAATCTGCTCCTCAAACTCCCTGTCATTTCGTAGGGACCCAAATTTGTTTAGCCAATAGCAACGAGATCTGGATTCTCTTTTCATGTCCTCCCAGCTTACCAAGTGCTCCCTAATCTTTAAATCCATGCCTCCCCTGGTTTCTAGGAACTTGGACCTCTGTATCCTCCTAGGTCTTTGACTGTTTATTCTGTAGCTCCACGTCTGCCCTTCTCAAGGTTTATTTCTCAAAGTTTGGCACTCTACACGGTTTTGTGGTCAGATTTTTTTTCCCTCATTTACCTTTATACTTTTTTCTCTGATGCTATAAATGATCCCCATTTCTCCAGTTTCCTTGAAACTTCTGCCTCTTCTGTCTTTCCATCCTGGAACCCTTGCCTAAACCCCAAAACTATAATCGTCATTTCTGTAGCAATCATCTGTAGCCAGACATCCTTCTGGGCTCTTGAACTCCAAATCCAACCCAGGAATTGACCTCCTCTTAGAACTTCCATCTCTCTGTTAAACGGTGAATGCTTCTCCCATCTTTAGTCTCAAGTTCTTGGAGCCATCTTTCACTCCCTTTCTCTTGTCTTTATACCAATACACTCTTGCTGGGTGTACACACCCTGCAAAGGCTCAAGTGGAGGAACATAAAATCGGAACTCCCAACTTAAGTTTTTTTCCATTGTTCACCTTAAATAATGCAATCAGGTAAATTTCTCCAAAATAGTAGATAGTGCCCCCTCCTAACAAGGACAGCCCTTTCAGAGACATTTTGTCTTGGCATTCAATGCCCTGTACACTCTTAACACTTTCTTTCCTATCTTATTTACTTACCCATTCCATGAAAGCAGTCCATTCACACTCCTGCCACAAAGACATGGTAAGGTAAATTTTCTTTGGGGAAAGATGTACCCTTCTTGTCTGAATCCTACTCGTTTTGAAAATCCCAACCTCCACGATGAAGTTTCCTTAACTACCCCAGCCCACAGGAATCTCCTCTTCTATATAGAGGCAATAGAGAATCATTATTTAGGTGGTTGGTTTGACATCTGTCACTGGCTGCCCTATTTGTGACCTCTCAATATGAATTGTCAACATTCTATGTATTTTCCCTGTTCACACAAAGAGCATACCATGAGTTGCTTAGATTTCCTATTGCTCCCCATGCATTGCACATTGCCTGCATGCAACTGGTGCTTAATAAATGCTTTGATTGACAGATGTGCACCTGGTTTTCACTAGGCTTCCCCCTGCCATTCTGCCCTTTATATTATTTTGAATCCTCCAACCTAGGGATAAAATAGATCCTTCAGGGGCCGGCCCGGTGGCACAAGCAGTTAAGCGCGCACGTTCCGCTGCGGCGGCCCGGGGTTCGCCGGTTCGGATCCCGGGTGCGCACCGATGCACCGCTTGTTAAGCCATGCTGTGGCGGCGTCCTATATAAAATAGAGGAAGATGGGCATGGATGTTAGCCCAGGGCCAGTCTTCCTCAGCAAAAAAGAGGAGGATTGGCATTGGATGTTAGCTCAGGGCTGGTCCTCCTCACAAAAAAAAAAACAAAAAAAACAAAAAAAAAAACAGATCCTTCACCTGATCTCACACATATATCCTGAGTTCCATTCACCCCAGAGGCTCCAAACTGTAATGTCTGTCATCACCCTGAATACCAGTGTAGGCTATCAAAATCATACACATGTTTGACTATACACATGTGTATATTTGGGTCTATGTGTAAATAACTCATAAGGCATTGATTCTAGCATTACAGCCTCTATGGTCTTGGAGAAAATTCACTGCCTTGTACTTCACCTACCTCATATATATGATTTTGGGGTTTTTTTGGATAAATCCTCAGAGATCTTCTGGCTCTAAAATATCTAAGATTTTTATGACAGCTGCGTATAGGTAATGTTTATTGGGCACTAGTCTTGTCATACTAAATCCTCAATCAAAGGTAAGTCCTTTGATTATGCCCGTTTAACTAAATCAAATGTAAGTCCTTTGATTATGCCCATTTTTCAGATGAGAAAACTGAGAACCTGAGAGGTTAAGTAATTTTCTCATGGTCATGGGGTTAGTAAGCATCAGAGTTGGAGTCTGAACCCAGGAAAACAGGAGTAATGTAACACTGCTGGGAAATTCAAGTTGGGAGTACCAATGTGGTATTCCTCCACTTGAGCCTTTGAAGGAGGCTGTGTACATCCAGCAAGAGAATTGGAGAATGTATTGGTATAAGAGGCAAGAAAAAGGGAGTGAAAGATGACTCCAAGAACTCAAGACAAAGGATGAGGGAATGGTACATTGTTTTTTTTTTTTTTTTTGGTGAGGGAGATCAGCCCTGAGCTAACATCCGTGCTAATCCTCTTTTGGCTAAGGAAGACCGGCTCTGAGCTAACATCTATTGCCAATCCTCCTCCTTTTTTTCTTTCCCAAAGCCCCAGTAGATAGTTGTATGTCATAGTTGCACATCCTTCTAGTTGCTGTATGTGGGACGTGGCCTCAGCATGGCGGGAGAAACAGTGCGTCAGTGCGCACCTGGGACCGAACCCGGGCCGCCAGTAGCGGAGCGCACGCACTTAACCGCTAAGCCACGGGGCTGGCCTGGAATGGTACATTCTTTAACAGACATAAGGAAATGCAAAGTCTGCACTTCAATCCAGCCATTTTCAACCCTGACTTCTCAACTACAGTGGAGGAAATTTAATTAAATGAAGTCCAAATTAGAAATTATTTAATATGGCTTTAAAGTATTTTTTTTGTGTGAGGAAGACCAGCCCTGAGCTAACATCCGATACCAATCCTCCTCTTTTTTGCTGAGGAAGTCTGGCCCTGGGCTTATATCCATGCCCATCTTCCTCTACTTTATATGAGATGCCGCCACAGCATGGTTTAAGAAGCGGTGCGCAGGTGCGCACCGGCATCCCAACCGGCGAACCCCAGGCCTCTGCAGCGGAGTGTGCACACTTAACCGCTTGTGCCACCTGGCCAGCCCCTTTAAAATATTTTTAACTAGAAGGAGGAGTGGGGAAGGGCTTTCTAAATGCCTGGGGAGCTAGTTTTATTTGCAAAGCTACCTTCTGTTGCTTAAAATAGATAATTGCTCAATATTCCATATTGTCTAGTGAGGGCTTGCTTCCTCTGGCAGGTAGCCTTCGAGTCAGACAACAGTGTGAATTCCAAAGAAGCTAGACAATTCCCATAAATAAAGTGATGTGGTAAAACACACATCTGAATATATTTCATGGGGTCCAACCAGAGGTTCCAATCATTACCAATGGTCTGGATCTATCTTGAGCCATGGCTGATGAAAGCCATTCTTTGATGTTCCCCAAATCAGTGTGGTTTGGTGTTCCAATGGTGCTAAGTTCAATAGGGTGCTGGAGTCTATGCAGAGCTCCTGGTTGCAGATGGTTTCACTCAATCCTTCCCTGTGAAAAGCCCTTTATCTCCACAGATAATCCTTACTGTGCACTGAGGATAAACATAATGTAAATAAAAAGAAACAGTCTTCACAGAAGATAAATGTAAAATCAAATATAATGACTGTATTCTTTAATTGCCATTTTTCCTGATGCCCAGCAATAAAATGTATATTCATTGAGCAGTAAGAAAGGAAATCATCCTGAACATAAAATGGCCTAGTTGGAATCTTTTATATCTATATTTTCCACAAAATAAACATCTTTATATTCACAATATTTTGTTTGATATAACTAAAACGTTCTTACACTAAAAACTGTTCTCTAGTTTAATGATAAATAACCACAAGTCCAAGGAATAATTAAGTATACAAAAAAATATCTAAGTCTGTGTTCACATCAGTAAAAGGATGGCAATTAAAGTAAGTGATAGCTATAATTACCCACACATAACTATATTTCAGCAAATGAACAAACAGATAATTATTTCTGGGAAGCAGAGGTAGCATGCAGATACTGGCATTCAAGAGAGAAATCGTTTCCTAGAAAATAACACTATTTCTGATTCAATTAGAACTTCAAGTTATTTTAAATATTTATTTCCATCTTGTGCCTTCATTTAGAAAGCACATTGAGTGTACGTTGTGAATTATGAATCAGGACTAATAACTGCTTTAAGAATTATAATGATCATGTATCCCTCATATGCTGCACATGTGTAATATTTGTTCAATTTTTAACATACTGACTAGGAAAAATTTTCTGACTCGGCCCCCTACATAGGACTTACTGGTTCATATGTAATATGCAACATTGCTTCAATCAGTAAATATTTACCTAGTGCCTAAGTGTCGAGGGCATTGTGCTGGATATTTTAATAATCTTGGGAAGGTTTCAGGAACCCAGAAGTTTATGGTATTCACAAAGTAGATCAACATAAACATGTCAAGTTGCTTTGAAAGATTGAAATCCCAATTGAAATAATTTTCCTTTTATGTGCATAACTCTTGAGATTTTCAAGTTGCCTTCAATGAATGACAACAAAGAACCAGCTTTATTTTAAAATCTGGTCCCTAAAAGCATTTAAGGGACAACGTATGTTGTAAATCTGTGTTCTAGGATTTGAACGTACACTATTTGTTACATGCAGAAGTTTAGAAGCCCAATATTCCCAGAGATGTCACTTTATTATTAATTTCAGGGTCGTATTCCACAGAAATTTCCATTTTGGCCCAGAGGATTTTTTGTTTGTTCTGTTGGTTTTTGGTTTTATTTTGATTTTTAGAGTAAATCACAGTTTTTGTATTAAGTTTGCTAGGACCATTTCCCAAGTCATAGCTTTTGCCTTTTGACTCAAAACACAAACAAATTAAATATTTTGGTGAGGGAACTTTCTATTTTCTCTTTCTTTGTGGTAGGATATACGTCATCCAAGGTGAGAGGCCTGCCAGGTGGCATAGTGGTTAAGTGCGTGCACTCCCGCTGCAGCGGCCTGGGGTTCAGATCCCGGCACGCACTGATGCACTACTTGTCAAGCCACGCTGTGACAGCGTCCCATATAAAGTGGAGGAAGATGGGCTCGGATGTTAGCCCAGGGCCAATCTTCCTCAGCAAAAAGAGGAGGATTGGCATGGATGTTAGCTGAGAGCTAATCTTCTTCAGACACACAAATCCAAGGTGAGCTAGGGAGGATGGCATGGAGTGAAATTTTAGCAAAAGTGCTGAGTATAAGGCCATTTTTCTAAAATATTTGTGTATTCAGTTTTGATCATTCTAATACATTTTAAATTCCCTTTTCTGTTTAGTGTTTATCCTTAAATATCCCCAAATTGCAACTAAAAAAGGAATTAATTACCTTCTTACTAGATATATGCAACCTTTGTGAAATATTCTTCTATTACACACTTGATGGCTATTGCTGTTACTCAAGTTCTATTTTTATTATTTTAGGAATATTCAATTTGAATATAAGGGCATACAATGTTTTTCTTATTTTTACCTCCTTGCAAAGGATTATTATCAGAGATTTCAGAAGGCAATCTTTTTTTTTTTTTGCAAGGAAGATTTGTCCTGAGCTAACATCCGTACCAATATTCCTCTGTTTTGTATGTGAGTCGCCACCACAGCATGGCTGCCAATGAGTGGTGCAGGTCCGTGTCCGGGAACTGAACCCAGGCCACTGAAGTAGAACGTGCCGACTTAACCACTAGGCCACAGGGCTGGCCCCAGAAAGCAATCATTTTTAAAAAAAGATTATATCTCTGTATTTCTAACCATACACATAAATCTGAACATTACACATTAACATGGAAAGTTTTACAAAATGCCTATTTTAATCAAGTTGGGACAATATATCATAAACAGTGTTATTTTAAGGGTGGAAAATTGGGAGATAATTTTAATATCTAAAAAACAGGGCTTGGTTATTTTAAATCATCCTATATGATGGCACACTATGCACTGAGCACAATTAATGGCTAGCTGTAAACAATGCAGATCTATATTTGTTGACTAGAGATAAATTACATGATATTTCCAAGGGGGAAAAAAGCAGATTATTAAAACTATATGTACAATATAACTCAAACTTTATGAAAATAAACCAAATACATAAACTATGCACAGAATATTTGTATGAAAAATTAAAATTCTACACTGTGGAATATTAGACATATTTAGAGTATTTCTAGGTAATAGAATTGACGGTAGTTTTTATTCTTTCTTTATCCTTTCCTATGTTTTTCAAATTGTCACATAGAGCATGTGTAATTTTTATAACCTGAACAAAATTATAAATGTCATATGAATAACAATATATTTTTTAAGAAAGCTGCTAAAGTCAGTGAAGAGAAAATGTTAAGAAAGGACAATATTTTGGGATCCTGGGAGCCCATATCACTCTTTGCTGAACTTTTGTGTGTTCTTAGTAGTAATAAATATTGGGTAACTGCAGTTCCTTTTTCTAGATGTCTCTCTTGCTGGTTTAGAAAAGCTTCTGTATCTTACCTGTGTCATTACTCTCCCTTACCCTGCACCAAAAAGCCTCCGCCTTGTGAGTGGAATACTTGTAATCATAACATGTAATCCCTGCTTATATGGGGGGTAAGCTTCAGAAATACTTTTGGGATTTTTCCTGTGTGTGTGTGATTAAAACAATCTTTTTTTCTGAGTGCCGACAGAACATTCCCACATGACTCCAGAGACTTTAATGCTAAGCTTGAACAAACCCTGCCCCCACCAACTACCCACCTCCAGACTCATCCCAAATAAAGTGTGACTTACGATTAAAATTCCCCGGGCTAGTTTTTATCCTATATCCATTCTCCTCTTCCTCCTTGATAAATCAGCAATGGACACCTTTGGTCAGCAGTATGCTTAGCTGAAAACCTACATCAGCACTGACGTTGAGGGCAGCCAGAGACAGGATGGTGAAGCCCAAGTCTCTGATGGCCATGAAGTTCCACAGTCCAGGATGCTTAACATCCATTCTGAAACCTCCCTTCCTCTCTCTTCCTCTATTTTCCCCAATATTTTTAAATTGTAACTACCACATAAATCAAGGAATAGAACATTGTCAGCTACGCAGAAGTCCTATCATTCTGTCTCCAAATCACTGTTGGCTCTTTCTCCCCCAAATGAAGTCACTGTCCTGACTTTTGTGGTAATCCTTTCACACAGCTCCTCATCCTTGCCAGTCAGTCTGTGATTCTATAGGGCCTGTAGTAGAATCACGTTGTGGTTTTAATGTGCATTTCTCTAATTACTAATGAGGTTGGACTCTATTAAAAACGTTTATTTTGTTGCTTATTCATGTATCCTGTCCAATTTTCTATTCAGTTGTCTTTTTTTGTTTTGAATTTAAGGAAATTCTGAATATAACCCTTTGTTGGCTAAATGTGTGAAAAGTATTTTCTCCCTATATATATATTCTCCTTTATGGTTAGCACTCTTTTGCATCCTGTCAAGAACTGCTTCTTTCTTTTTCCACCTCTGAGGTAAAAAAGATATTCTCCTGTGTTTTCTTCTATAAATTTTATTACTTTACTTTTGACATTTAGATCTATAATCTACCAGGAATTGTTTTGAGTGTAAAACATAAGGTAGTTTCATTTTTTACTCACTTAGATAGCAATCAATTACCCTTCCCCCAGTGCCCTACAATGCCAATGTTGTCATAGAGTAAGTGGCTATTTATGCAAGCTGGGAGAGTTTTAGTTCTTTTTTTCTCCTTTTTTTTCATTTCTATTCTCTGGAAGACTTCATGTAACATGGGCATTATTTCATCCTTAGAATTTTGAGAAAACTTACCAGTAAGCCATTTGGGCATAGAGTTTTCCTTGTATGAAAGTATTCAATTACAATTTAAAATAACTTAATATTTATGTTACTATTTAGCTTTCCTATTTCTTTTCTCCACTTTTGTTAGTGGTGTTTTTTTTTTTTTTTGAGAAATGTGTCTGTTCATCTAGATTTACAAATTTATTTTGGCATAAAACTGTTCATAATATACTCATTATTTTTTAATTTCTGCAAGGTCTGTGGTGGATCCCCTTTTCCATCCCTAAAATTGGTTATTTGTGTACACTTTCTTTATTTCTCTATCAACTTTGTAAGAGAATTATCAATTTATTAATGACTCAAAGATGAAGTTTTTCAAAGAACCAACTTTTGGCTTTGTTGCTTGTTTTATATTTTAATTACTCACGTTCTTATTTTTATTTCATTTTTCCTTCTATTTTCTTGGTGTTCAATTTGTGGTTCTGTTTCTAATTTGTCGACACTTTTAGCACCAATTTTTAGCCTTTCTTCTTTTGAAATAGTATATTTAAAGGTATAAATCTCCATGATTTAATACATAAGCAGTTTCCCATAGTTCTATCATATTTTGATTGACATTAAAAAGTTTTTTTTGTGATTTCTTCATGCAACTATTGATAACTTAGAGATGTCATTTTTTTTTTTTTTTTTTTTTTGTGAGGAGATCAGCCCTGAGCTAACATCCGCCAATCCTCCTCTTTTTTTGCTGAGGAAGACGGCCCTGGGCTAACATCGGTGCCTATCTTCCTCCACTTTATATGGGACGCCGCCACAGCATGGCTTACCAAGCAGTACTTCGGTGCGCGCCCGGGATCCGAACCAGCGAACCCCGGGCCGCCGCAGCGGAGCGCGCGCACTTAACCGCTTGCGCCACCGGGCCGGCCCCGAGATGTCATTTTTATCTTCCAAATAGATGAGAATTGTTGTTGTTTTTAAATACTTGCATGCTATATCTTTTCCTTTTCTATTCCTTTATATTCAAACTTTCAGTATCCTCATGGTTTACTTGTTCTTTAGAAAGATTAGGCTTTAAAATATTGTGTTAATCAATTTATCTTTAATGTGAACTTACACTAGATGAGAGTCTTTTAAAGTTTAATGTAATTCAATTAAGTTTAATTATTTTCATGTATGCTTTTACATTTACCATCTAAGACCTTTCTATTTGTCTTACCTTTCAGACAGTCCTATTTTTTTTCCTTTTTTGCCATCTTTTGGGTTGATTGACTCATTATTTTATTCTACTGTTTCTATTAGTTTGGATATTATACACCCCACTACTATTCTTTCAGTGGTTACCTTTGAAATTATAACCTGCTGGTTTGATTTATCAGTGTATAATATCAAATATCGTTTTTGCCCTCTCCTGACTTCACTACTTTTTAAAAATTGTTCTTTATTCCTTCTTGTATCTCTGAGCATTCTGGGTCTGCCCATGTTTAATTCTTTCAGTTTTTATTTTTTCTAAAAATATCCCTAACTCCCCTTCATTCTTTTTTTTTTGTGAGGAAGATCAGGCCTGAGCTAACATCCATGCCAATCCTCCTCTTTTTGCTGAGGAAAACTGGCCCTGAGCTAACATCCATGCCCATCTTCCTCCACTTTATGTGGGA
Organism: Diceros bicornis minor; assembly: GCF_020826845.1. NCBI lineage: Eukaryota > Metazoa > Chordata > Mammalia > Perissodactyla > Rhinocerotidae > Diceros > Diceros bicornis. The sequence goes on along the minus strand of NC_080748.1, from coordinate 83,628,489 downwards.
TGCTGCCACAGCATGGCCTAACAAGCAGTGCGTCGGGGAGCACCCAGGATCTGAACCCGGGCCGCCAGCAGCGAAGCATGCACTTAACCGCTATGCCATGGGCCGCCCCCCACTTCATTCTTACAGGAGTTTCTTTTTATTGTTTATAAAATTCTAAAGTGGCAGTTATTTTAGTTGAGCATGTTAAATATGCACGCTTGGTTTTTATTTTACCAGTGTTTCACTATGATATGCCTGGGAGTGGTTTTCTTTTTATTTATTCTACTCAGCCTTTGCAGTTTTTTTTTTTTTCCACAAAAGTCACATTTACAGACAGAAAGAGTCACTCTTATTAAATGTACACACCTATGAATCCACAGGAGCACATGACACACGTATTCCTGTTTGTCAATAGTACCACATGCCCCTTTCCAGTGTACTGTAGTCTGAATGTTTGTGTCCCCCCAAAATTCATATGTTGAAATCCTAATCCCCAAGGTGGTGGTATTAGGAGGTGGCGCCTTTAGGAGGAGATTAGGCCATGAGGGCTGCGCCCTCATGAATGGGATTCATGCCCTTATGAGAGAGACCCCAGAGAGCTCCTTCGCCCCTTCTGCCATGTGAGGACACAGTGAGAAGTTGGTAGTCAGCAGTCTGCAATCAGGAAGAAAGCCCTCACCAGAACCTGACCATGCTGGCACCATGATCTTGAACTTACAGGCTCCAGAACTGTGAGCAATGAATTTCTGTTGTTTATCAGTCACCCAGTCTATGGCATCTTGGTATAGCAGCACGAACGGACTAAGACAACAGTCCATCCCCTGCCCCTGTAGCCAGCCTCTGGCAACCACGTATCTGCTGTCTGTCCCTACAGTTTTGCCTATTCTAAAATGTCATATAAGTGGAATCATACCTACAGTCTTTTGATTCTAACGTTTTTCACTTAGTGTGACGTGTTTGAGATTTACCCATTTTGTCATGTGCAATTGTAGTTCATCATTTTTTATTGCAGAGTTTTTCCATGTGCTAGACAGCCTGCAAAATGGCCCCTGATGAGTCCACCTCTAGGCACTCACTGCATGTGATCCCCTCCCATTGAGTGGACCAGATGAATAACTCGATCCAACAAATGGAATGTGACAGAATTGCTGGATGTCTCTTCTGAGACTGGTCTGTGTAAAGACTGTGACTTCCATCGTGAGTGCTCCTCCTTGCTCTCTTGTGGATTGCTTGCTCTGGGGGAAGCCAGCTGTTCCACTGTGAGGCCACCCTTATGGAGAAACCCATGTGAGTGAGCTGGGAAGCGGATCTTCTGAAGGCTGCCAGAAGCCACGTGAGTGGTCCTGAAAATAGACCGTCTTCATCAAGTGTCAAGATGACTATAGTTTTGGCCAACAGTTGACTGCTGCCTCATAAGGGACCTTGAACCAAAGGCACGCAGCTCAGCCACCCCCAGATTTCTGACCCACAGAAACTACAAATTAATAGCCATTTGTTGTATAGTATTCCGTCTCTAAGTTCTGGGGGTAATTGTTACACAGCAGTAGATAACTAATACAACCCATTTGCCAGGTGAAAGACACTTTATTATTTCCAGTCTTAGGTGATTATGAATAAAGGCACCACAAGCATTTGCATACAGGTGTTTGTGTGGACACCATTTTCACTTCTCTTGGGTAAATAGCCAGGAGTGGGATTGCTGGGTAATACGGAAAGTGTATGTTGACCTTTATAAGAAACCACCAACTGAAATCTGTTTCTTGATGCTTGCATCAGTATTGGAAAATTCTCTAACATTTCTCACCAAATCTTTTCTCTTGCTCATCTATTCTCTCTTCTTTCTCTAGGACTCTAAGAACCCTTTTCACTGTATCCTTTCTGAATCTAAAGCATTTTCTGGAATTTCTATTCTTCTCTTTGGCTTCTTTGTGTGTCATCCTGGATATTTTCTGATTTATCTTTCACTTTTCTCATTTTTTTAAATGACTGTCTAATTAACTTTAAACTCATCCTTTATTGTACTTAATTTTATGACTGTATTCTTCAATTTCAGAATTTCCATTTGACACGTTTTTATGGTTTCCCATTTCTGCTGAGATTCTCATTCTTTTATCTCCTTGGGCATAGTAAACATACTTTAAAAGTACGTGCTTTTGAACGCCAATCTTTTGAGCTCCCATGGATATATTGCAATTGACCGCTATTTCTGCTTGTAAGTTTTCATCTTATTTTGTGTTCTCATGTGCCTGGTTCTTTTGGACTATGTGTTGAACATTGTATTTGCAAAATGGTTTCTTAGAATATTTTGAAGCCTTGGATGCCGTGATTGTCCTTCAGGATAGATTTATATATACATATATACATACTTCTCCTAGGTACCTGTGGGCCTGTCTATCCTAGAGGACCTCAGTCCAACTTCAGGGAGTGAGATGATTCACAGATGAGCTGTGGTTTCTGGTTCTGTTTCATCTGACCCTGAGGATGGATACGTCAAGCCTCACCTCCAGCCTTGGCAGCCCTAGACTCTGTCCCCACAATCCTAGCAGGCCGTCAGAAGCACAGCCTGGCCTCTCAGCTGCCTTCTGTGGACTAGGCAAGTGCCCTGAACATCCATCAGAGAAAAGCCTAGAATATAGGCTTCCTTGCTTCACCCCCATTGCCTAACATACCCCTCCTTCAGTCCCTTCCCAGTATTTCGTAGTTTTGATAGTTTTCCAGTGCTTTTAATCAGATTAAACAAACAAAAAGAAATGTCTTGTCCAGCTCTTCTGGATATTCTCTGAAGAAGATTGGTCCGAATCTTCCTGTCAGCCATTACTACAAACTCTGGGCTTCTCTTATGTGTGAGAGAAGTAAGCTAATTGTGTAAGCCACTATTAGTTTTTGGATACACATGATCAAGCCAATTTCTAAATGATACATTCATTGATACACTCAAATTAAATACTTAAAACCAGTTTGGTGCTTACCATGTCTTCAATATTATTTTCCTTCACATTTTTTAGGTATGAGAAGAAAAAGATTTTTTTTAAATTAAAAATATTGTTAGAGTATCCATCTCCTCCTTCTACTCAGTATAAATCTCATTTTATACTGGTTCTCATTTTATACTAGACCAAATACCTCAGAAAAATCTCTGAAAAGTCAGCTAACACCGAACACAATATTAATTCTTTAACTTAACCAATAGTATGTTGACAATGTGCTCTACAGCGAAGTTTCATAGTTTATATTCTATTTTCCAGTTTTTAAGCCTAATTCATTTTTATGTTTTAAATTCTTTCTCTCTTAGAAAGTTGATACAACTTAAAACTTCTGTCTATTTACTTCTGAGTTTAAAAAGTGCTTACCATTTGAGAAGGAATTTCCATTTTCAGCAGTGATGGCACTAGAGAGTGAATTAGATAATTGAATTCCATGGTTATTTGCATTTCTATCTTGAGTCTCTGATGCAATTTCTGATGTACCAGGATCATCTCGGCTAGTTAGGTTCATGTTAGTTTCAAAACCTAAAATAAATTTTAGAAAAGATTATTCTTTTCTGATAAAATGTACTGAATAAGTTGAATAAAATATTAGAAGGAAATAACACAACTTATCAAATTAAACACTAATTACATTTGAAATAATAATAATCCTTAATCAAATCTATGGCCTACAAAATATTCACCAAGTTTTGCCACAAAATTGTTAAACATAATAAAAAATACTAAGTGGTGATAATCAATTTCATAATTTGTTATTTTCAAACATATCTATACAAAATTTTTGATGTCACAGGTCAAATGGCTTGCTATTATAGTACTGTCCATCTTGAGAAGGCTACTTCCTAAAAGAAGTGTGGCAATAAGTATGTTTCAGAAGTTTTCTGAATTATTAAATTAAGTAGAGCTGAGGCAATCTTATAGCTTTGAAAAAAAAAAGAAATATATTTCCAACATTACTATAAAATGTATTCTCTATTTAGGAATGCTAAACTTCAAAACTCTACTTCCACATTCTATACACTAACAAAATTACCAAAATGTGTACTATATGTCCCACATCGAGTGCTTTGAGATATACGAACACAGAAGCCATTGTCCAAATTAACCTGAAGAGCCAAATGAAGACTTTTTAAAACTATGTGGTAGTAATAAAGTAAAATATAATGAATGCTTGGGTTTGGAACGATGTCTAACTGAGGTAGATTTTTCCATAATCACTGCATCCCCCCAGGCAGGGTCTACAAGTGACCAGAGTGTGCAAAGCAGGCACAGCTGTCCATCCAGTGCCAGGCAGGGCCCTCTCCACCCCCTTCTCCCCTCCCCCGCTACTTGAGTCAGGCTCCCCCTCCACCTGAGTCTGGTTCCCCCTCCACCTGAGTCAGGCTCCTTCTCCACCTGAGTCTGGTTCCCCCTCCACCTGAGTCAGGTTCCCCCCTACCTGAGTCAGGTCCCCCTACCTGAGTCACATTCCTCCTTTACCTGAGTCAGCTTCCCCTTCCACCTGAGTCAGGCTTCCCTCTCTGCCTGAGTCGGGTCCCCCTCTATCTGAGTCACGTTCCTCCTCTACCTGAGTCAGGTCCCCCTCTCAGTCTGGCTGGGCATACCTAGGATTGGCTCTTGCTTCCCTAGGGACCTCAAAAACAGCTCTAAACTACTGGGGGATTTTGCTCAATGTCAAAGCTACGCCTGGTGCTCTGCTCTTGGTCTGTTGGTACAGAGCGGATTCTGGCTGTTGTTAAGTTAGGCCTTTTTGAAGTTTTAGGCTAACGAATATTCAAAAGAGATAATAGGCGTAATTGGTTTCCTTATACTTTACATGTGGCAGAACAGCGTATCTGTGATCCCAAGTAGGGGAGGAAGGAGAGAGAAGGCCAGTCAGCCCTCCAGAGCTTGTCTCCCAAGGCTGGTCTTGACGTGAGCCTTTCTAACACTTCCTCCTGGACTTTCTCACTCCTTGCGCTTGAGACTTACACTCAGAGAGCACGACAGGCCATGGGTACTTATCCGGATGCTCCATACTGACTCCAGTGCCGTGGTATGTGCATGCCCTCTGCCTGCAATGTCCTCTTCTCTTATCAACCTGCCTCTTCCTACCCGCAGCGGGGGATCTTGTTCAAATCACCGCAGTGCAGTGACCACTCATGTGCGAGCATCATAGAGAGGAGCCGGGTTTGCCCAGACAGGAAGGTGTGCTACGGTTTAGCAGCAGAAGATGCTAGATAGTTAGAATGCAGGCAAAACGAGCAGGGCTTTGAAAACCAGGCGGAAGACTTCTATCTAAATGTTCTAGTTGTATCCACTGTAGCTCCTGACTCCTTGCACTTAAAAAACAAGCAAAGAGTGGGCCGGCCTGGTGGTGTAGCAGTTAGGTTCGCATGACCGGCGGCCCGGGGTTCGCAGGTTCGGATCCCCCGCCTAGGCAGATGCACTGCTTATCAAGCCGTGCTGTGGCGGCGTCCCATATAAAGTAGAGGAAGATGGGCACGGATGTTAGCCCAGGGCCAGTCTTCCTCAGCAAAAAGAGGACGATTGGCAACAGATGTTAGCTCCGGGCTAATCTTCCTCACGAAAAAAAAAAAACACAAGCAAAGAGGCTTTGGCAAAGCCAGCATGCGTAAGAACAGTGGCCACAGCGAGGTCAGGGATCTTAACCGCCTTGGCTCTTGACAATGAGCAATTAGCCCACAGCCTAGAATGGAAAGAATGTCTGTTCTCCTTGGTCATGTCTATTTTGCCTTTTTTAATCTTCTGAAAATTAGAAAAACAGGTTTGATTTTAAAGCTGTCTAAAGGCACAGACAGTCAGCTGCTTTTACTTCTTTAAGATTTTTTTCATTCTTTAATTCAGTTGTTAATCGAGTGCATACTATGCACCAGACGTTGTCCAGGTGTGGGAGGTGTAATAATCAGTACAACGGACAGGCAGCTTGGAGCCGACCTCTTGGGAACATGATTGACAACAGATGAAAAGCGGATAACTGGAAGAGGAGGAATCCCAGCTGGGTGGGCAGCGGGGCTGGGCAGCCAAGGTTTTCAGGCAGCGTGAGTCAGGGAAACATCTCTAGGGGGTCGCATTTAGGCTCAGAGAAGAAAGAGGGAAAGAAGGGGCTGTGTAGAAAGAGACCTCCCCACGTGGGTGAAGACCCTGAAGCAGGAAAGGGCTTGCCTTTTTCAAGGAGCCGGTTAGGAGCATCCTAATAAGTCAGGCACGCGGAAGCAGGGGGCAGGTGAGAAAGGGGAGCAGGCATATGGCCCAGGGCCCGGGGGGCCACCGTAGGGGGAGGTGGTGTTTTGTTTTCAGTGCAGTGGGAGGTGTGAGAAGCAGGGCATATGGGGACAGTCCTCTTTTGTCTGGTGCTACAAGACTCAACCCTCTGAGACATTTGTTGACTCTTGGTACGAATATTTGAAGCTAGCTTCCCTCATAACTGATTTCTATCTCTTAAACAATTGATGCATTTAAACTATAGTCAAAACCTCCATTTTTGCTGTTAAAGTTTATAAACTATTCTCATATTTCCAATCAACAAGTTAAATTAGAGCCAAGAAATGTTTTTAAATTGGTCATAGAAGTAAGGCTGTGATCCTTACATTATCCACTAAAATTTTCTCTCTGTTTTTATCTTAAAAGCGTATATCTACTCAAGGATGGCTCTGGATTGGAATAAGGGAACAAGACCTTCTTAACATAAGATATAAGAATTAATGGCCAACCTAATGATAATTATTCACATTGCTCCTACAATAATTACCACCTCCTCAGTGTTTATTACTTGCTAACACCCGGCTAGATGTGGGACTTGTCTTAGCTCTTGTTTTCATAACATTCTGAATAGTTGTCACGATTACGCCTATTTTCGAGACGAGGTCATTGAGGCTTGGTGAAGTTAATCTACGTGCAAACATTTCACAATGAGGTGGTGTTGCACCTGGATTCAGCCGGTCTCCACTGTCCACCCACACTCACCCCTATGCTTGGCCCCTCTACGTAGCCTTCCCTTCTTATTTCACTTGCTGATGTAAAGGAGAAGGCAGCTTTTTTTCTGTGGCTCTATTTTATCACCCGAGCCTCGGTGGTAATGAACTGGGAACCACAGGTTGAAAATTGTACTCTAGCCACTGAAACAGAGTTGTGAAATCAATATTGGTGTCCCCAGTTTGGAGTTATCCTTATTCACAACTATTAACCGGCGGCTACTTGGCCTACTAAATGCTGTGTCAGCCTCTGCTCATAAACGCCCTTCCTCCAAGTTAAATGCAAACACGTAAGTGTCTGTGCCCCAACTTGTTAATTTCTCTATTCAGCCACAATGAGAGTTAAATGTAAAAACTCAATAATTTGATTTTGCTGTAAAGCGTCAGTTCAGTGCACAAATGGTTGCAATGTTGTCAAAAATACACCCATTACCCTGTTCATAGGTATTGAGGAAATTACAAGAACAAGTCAAGAGGACACTGGCATTAAGTCTGAAGATGTCTTAGTTATAAAAGTGTATGTGCAAGATGCATACTTTATGGAGAATTTCAAAAGGAATTATTCAGAGCAAATAAAGTATCAAGACTGTTCATGCCTCCAAGCAGTGGCCGTCAAGGTTCTGAAGGCAAAGAAAAGTCGGTCACACCAAAAAGAAATATTTGAGACTCGCAACAAATCTAAGCAACCAGCAGAGCAGTGAGTACTGTAAAATCCAGTATGACGATTCAAGGTGTGTCGGAGTCATTTTGTATCCTGCATCTTGTGAAATCAGTGGTTTGTGCAGCTCAGTGGCATCCTCTTGTTGGGTGCTTCCTAACACCAGTTGAGTCAAATACCCGGGATGTTTTCTTTTAGCCTGTAAACAGGATTTCTCTGTGCCCCCTGCCTGGAGCTGTTTTTACAGGTACGGGAGAAATGAATCACACTGGAATCTGACTCAAAGAGAAAGTCTTGGCCTTTACATTAGGATATGATTAT